>NC_068957.1:23659399-23968010 GCF_026419915.1 Harpia harpyja | reverse complement strand
AACAACTCTTCTCCGTGCTGGAAGAATAACAAAATGTTCAATACAAATTGTTCATTTGATCTGTTTTCAATCAAAAGTCTGGACGAATGAATGATTGCCATCTGAAACTGAAGATGCTCCAGCTCACAAAGGCTCCTGAGGCTCCAAAATCATGCCAGGAGTTATGGGCCACCCCTCCACTGGCTGAGCATCTCTCCTTGGAGGTCCAAGGGGCTCCATCCTCAAGCCTACGAAGGTCACCTTCTGCCTGGGATGGAATAGGCACCATTTGCATTGACATTTTATTAAGAATTAAATAGCAGTTTACCATCTTTCACAATGTTTTTCCTAACCTTACGACCTGGCATGATTTGGGAATAACTAACACAGGAAGGTGTCTTTAATCCTGGACACCAGCACCACTTCCACTCTAAACCCCAGGACCCGACCTGGCCAGCAAAGACTAAAGACATTTCTAAGCTGCAGCAACAATTACAATTGTTGCCATATCACCTTCTCGATAACCTTCCCCCAAAATTATAGGTTAGAGAGTTGTCTGTAATCATTAACTGCCTGAAGGAGAGAGATGCATTACCAAAGCAACAAACCTCTAATCAACAGAGTGGGAGCAGTGCAGAAGAGAAAATAACTCCTTAACAAGCAAGTTACAGTAGTTTAAAAAAAAAAAAAAAATCTGATTTGGCACATATAGTTAGCACCCCACAGTTGCAAAATTAAAATGATTAAAATGTTGGAAAAAGTGAACATCATAAATTTGTGCCTACTTGGGAATGTAATTTGCTAGAATTACACTTTTAGGTGGAAGTGCTTACAGGTTTTCATATTCAGCAGCAAGAGGACCAATTATATTAACGAACTGACACAGCTCTGAAGTGACACAACAGAGAGCTGGTAAAAAAAATTATCCAATGTTTCTTTTTCAATTAAAAATGAAGAAAATCTATTTTTTAAAAACTGAAAAAAAAGCCCACTTTCAAGCTATCTTAATTGAGATTAACAGATAGCTAACTTGGTGTCTGGAAAGCAAAGTTCTAGACCCTTTTGTAAAGATCTTTAACTGGAAGGGGTTTTTAATTTGTCAGAAAGACCAGGTTAAAATTAATATTTTAAAAATTGTTGCAATGCCATAACTTATGAGCTAAATACTAATAAAGCTGGAAAAGACAATCTATAAATTATCTGGCAAGAAAATCTGGAAACAATCAGCTATTTTGTGTCTTCCATCAATACACCGTGCTTTGCTACACAATGATTTCCATGATAAGATGTGACTTTGCCTTGAATGCAATTTGCAACCTATTAGCTTGATCCAGTTTCCACTGAAGTAAATGAAAAGATTACCATTGACTTCAATGAAAGCTGGATTAGACTCTGTTCACATTCACAGTGGGGAAAAAAAAAAATCTTAATGATTATTTATGCCAGAAATTCCAATGTAAAAAGCAAAATTGGTGCAAATGTGTTGAAGAATTTGAAGAGAAAAATGAGCACAGTGGATATAAAATATGATTCCACTAAAAATTATAAGATTACTAATTACTCTGAATAAGCTTATAGAAATGCTATAGACGTAATTAAATGGCACAAATATACTTTGAAATCCAATTATAGCAATGGAGCAATGATTATACAGTTGCATTAAGAGTTAAAATAAAATATGATACCAGATAAACGGGTATATTAGAAAGGCATTATTAGATTTTTTTGCATTTATCCACCATCGAGTGCACCAACCCTTCAAGCTAGGGACAAATAGAAGAAAACAGATAGAGGAGAAAGACTGAGTTCGCTTGCTAAATATAGTCAGTAACAACTGAGCTATTTCTACTAGAAAAGATAAAAGGAGAGGTACCAGCTACCAATACATGACTTGCACAACAAATCAAAATACTGACTCTTATTCCCAGTCCCACCGTTCCACCAGAATTATCAACTTTTGTAAGTACCATACCATAAAAGAAGTGAAACTTGAAAAGGGTTTACTGCAGAAAGTTGAAACATCCCAGAGAAAACACAATATACCAATAAAAAGCCAATTATTGCAACCATCAATATTCGGCAGTGGACTACCAGAGGAAAAGATATGCAGATTCAATTAGGAAAAAATACAGTCATGCTTATTACTTGGCAGAAGAACACTACTTACAGATAGGAAAAGGGACACTCGCTCTGTTTGTATGTTTAAATAATAATTTGATACTTTACCCATTATGTCAAGAAATTAACATTTAGAGGAAACAAATACATGTGCAGTGTCACAGTGAGTCCCCTTCTGACTTAAAACTAAAATAACTCATCCCTTGCTTTGCTCTCTCTTGTCCTTGGAATTCATATTGACCTAAAACACATACATATAGTATGTATCAGGTTTGCCAACTTTTGAAACCCAAGAGGAATATTCACCAATTGCCAGAAACTTGCTTAAATCTCTTACGACCTTACCTATTTTTAAAATTCAAACATAAACCAGGCAGAATTCCATGGGGTTTTTTGTGAGAATTCCTCTCTGGTGCATTGGTAAATGCTTTTTTGGGAGGTTTCCACTAATAAACACCTACAGTTTATCCGTATTTTGCAGTCACAGGGAGACGGCTGGCAAGGGGTTTAGTTTATAAGGTCACACAGACTGTATCTGCCCCCAGGTACATGTTGGGCCAGTAGCATAATAAAAAAAAGGGGGGGGGGGGGAGAACAAAAATACCCCCTAAATTAGTCTTTTATTCTGCTTTTGCTATAAGACCATAAAGACAAACAGAAACATCCACATGCTCAGCTATGCCTTGGCTAAGCAAATCTCATAAATGTCTGAATTTCCCATTATGGCCATGATTTCTAGAGGGAGATGAAATCTTTACCTCTCTCTAAATTGATGGGAGTCTCCCTCCTCCCTTCAGATGCCAGAATATGGAAGTAGAAGACTATCCCTCTGAAGGCTGTATTTTATAATACTCTGATGAAATGCCTTTTGATTTAGTGTTTGCATGAAGGAAGAAAAAAATCCATGTAGTCTGCCAGCTCATCTAACCCAACTTTAATCACTTACTGTGTAGACAGCTATATCTGAGCTAGTCATCTAAAATCCCTTTAAAGTCAATGGTGAGAAATAGATGTTTTTAGGATGCAATTAATTGATTGGAAGGAAGAGGGATCTATCATATATGGAAAAGAATTGTGGCCCAGAGCTTTCTGCTTTTCCTCATTTACTTTACATGGAGTTCATGCATCTGCACTGTAGTAGTCATCCAAAAGAGGTGAGGAGAATATCACCACTCTCTATTAACCAATCTCTTTTTTTTTTTTTTTAAATCTCTTTTACTGTTGCTTTTCCCTTCTGTTTCTACATCTAGGCTCTCCTGGGACATCCGTTCGATTATTTACATTATAAGCCCATTAACCCCTCAAGAAAATGGGTTCCTTCGTCTGATGGTAACAAAACTTTTGGATCATACATGACCACTCACCTAAGCCAGAAGAACTGATCCATCAGGTTTAAAAAACATATTAACTGGTAGTTTTATGCCAATTGTCACAGAAATATTCAGAACTGGACAGATAAGAGAAAACCTCCTACCATTTCACCACTCTCCCAAGGACCCACAGGCCCTCCAGCTCCCAGGACTCTAGGTCATGTCCAAAATTACCAGAAAATTATGACAGTTACATATAGTCTAAGGAGCTGAGCTGTGATGATTTTCATGGAGACAGAGAAAAATATTCCCCCTCAAGAGGACATGGCATATCTGTCAACTTGAAAACATAGCAAACATCAGGGGAGAAGAAAAATTAATAATAATAAATTTGTCTTCATCAAGCAAGATCCAATGAAGTCAACTTGAAGTAAGTTTTGCCAGACTTGAATATTGTGGAGACCCCCAACCCCCTTTCTTTCGCCTGATCTACCACCCAATGGATAGCCCTGTGCAATTTTGTTCTGCTTTTACAAGTTGGTGAACCAGCCTATTTCCTCTCACCCACCAAAGAGCAACCATTGTACTGAAGATCTTTGAGAAATCTGCTGCTCACTCTGACATAAGGGAGTAAGTTTTGTTTCATGTTTTCCTTCTGCTGGGGCATTCATCTTCAAAGTGCCTCGCACGCAACCGGGGAGCCTTAGAAGCATATCAGGGGCAATTCAAAGAGCTTTGCATGGAGCAGGAGGGGGTTCCTGTTCAAAGCCGCAGCCTTGCATCTGCCAGAGAAGAGCAGATTCAAAACCGAAGAGGTCACTTCACCTACCTGTAGTGGGATCTCATATTCAGAAGACTCCAACTAAAAATAAGGGATATTTAGGCAGTGTGATAACTGAAACCCTCTAGGCAATGCTCTTTCTCTCTCTCCCTCACACACAGACACATACAGAGCAATGCCTCCTTTAGAAAAAAACCCAAAACTGTAGGAGACATAATGGCCTCCAGAAAACTTACTCGCAGATTAGCTCTGTCTATAGCACCCTCCTGGTTTGAGAACGAAAGTTTCCAATGAGCTGGACCACCACAGACCTCTGCTCAAACCACCTGAAACAAGGAAACTAGAATAAGCAGTTGTTTAATGTATGATAGAGCAGTAAAAACACTGATTTCCTTCAATTACCCAATTTAGTGCCGTATAGAGGAAATATCCTGCTTGGTTCAGAAATTACAATTATCTGTTCTGTGGTCAGACCTGGAAGCCCCTGGATAACATAAGGGCTCTGCTAGGATGGGCACTGTCTAAACACAGAGTAATACAGAGCTGCTTTCCCTAGAATTTACCATCTACGTGGGAAACAGAGAAAAGTAGGGAAGAAAGTATTGTTCTCCTCATTTTATACATGGAGAACTGAGACAAGGAGAGGTGCAGGTTCACATCACGATCAGATCAACGGACATTTAATGTCATTGATGAGGTTAAGGAAATCAGAAGTGGGTTTTTAAGTGAAGCAGAAGTATGAAAGTCTTGCAGATTATTTGTGGAGGCTTTGTATCAGGCACTTGACTTTTTTTAAAAAACAATTCAGATTAAATCTTTGTAATGCCTGCTTTTTGATAAGAAATAAGTAGCTCTGCAACTGCAAGGAAGTCTCCTATTTGCTACTGAGAGAGGGCAGTTGCATCCATGGGACTTTATCCCACTGCCCCAAGTTAGCAGGGTCTGTCCCTGCTCCCACTGCCATCGCACATCTGATGCTAGCCACCTCCCTCTTCCTTCAAACATTCACTGCTGCAGATACAAACCCCATCTTCGCATACAGTTTCTACCATCTGTAATAGTTCCTCAGTACCTACTGTCTTCAAGGACTTATTTTTTCTTTTTTTAAATATTTGATTAAAATGCACATATTGTAGTTGTCTTATTAAAAGCTGTAAAGCTTTTGGGACAGTCTTTGTCTGAATGGCACTTCACATATACAGTCTCATTACTCCCTGTATCAATTTTTTTTTTTTTTATTAGAAGTACCTTGTTTTGTTTTTCTTTTGAACTCAATTAAACATTGCCTCCGTTGCCACATGCTTCATTTTGCTGCAGTGCTGACTGCGGTATTTCAGATTCAGCGTGCTTACTCCAAGTTCGGTTTGTAACAGCAGGCCAAGATGGATCATAAACTTTATGCCTGATTCCGCTTCTTATGTAACATTTGGTTTTTTTCAAATTTTCCTACTTAGCAAATGTATTATTCCTTTAAAACACCTGATCAAATATACTGGGATCTGGGAGATAATTCCAAAATTTAATTCAGTTGTAAAATTATGCATGTACTACATATACTCACGTATAGCGTAATTTGCTACAAGGCATCTCTCAAGAAGAGCTCACCATTTTGAGACCCTTTCATACCCTAAGGCAGCTAGAACACACACTATGCTGTACAACCTGCTTTCAGAGGATTCCAAAGCTTGTATTTGCAATGCGTTTCCTTTTTTCCATATCTTATTCTCACTTCTGTTGCTCTTGCAGTGACCTCACCTGGAGCAATGAGGCTGCAAGCCCTCCATAGGTCTTCACAGAAAGAGCAATTGGTTTATGCCCCATATGTTTCCCAGGTTGTAAAACAGCATAAAAGTACAAATGAAGAGCCTCATACTATTTTTCTTCCCGCTGTGTGCAATCAAGCCAGAAAGTATCCTGTACTCAGAAAGAACCTGCAAATTACCCCAGTGTACCTGACCCACCAGCAGTAATACAACATTAGGACTATTTTCCCCCACTCACTCACATCGTCGGTGCGGCACTGGCTCTTCTCCTGCTGAGCTCCTCCAGCAGGTCTGCGATGCTGCCTCTCTCCATGATGCCTAGTTTGAAAGAAAAATCCTGAATGTGAACGAAATACAAACCCAGGCCACCAAAATATGTGAAGTATTTTTAAAGAACTTTACATCACTTTAGGTATCGCAGAATTGACCCCACATATCTGCGAAGTCGGAAACTGAAATAGATTTAACGCAGCTAAGAAATAACCACGGGAAAGCATTTCGGATTCAGCCAAGTATGAATTAAGGAAGTCTATTTTCTTCAAAGAAAGTTGAGGCTACCTTTCATTACATTCGACTACACCAATTATATAGAGCTCTAATGGAAAAGGTTTAAAAAGTACAAAGGTAAAACAAACAGCATTACTGCAATGCCCAGTAGGATGAAACGACTTCCTTACACGGTAGGTACAATTACAAAATTACTAAAAAAAGGAAGGAAGGAGGAATGGAAGGAGGGATTTCACGTACCTTGACCAGACTCACTGTGACCATGACATAAACCCAGGACACTACTGCACATATATTTGGGAAATTAGCCCCCATGTCCCCAGCTTCACTGCCAGAGCTCAGATCTGAACTCTATTTCTGTATTTCCTATTTGCTTCTAGCCAGAGAAGTGCGTTATTTCATAAATGCAAAGTTTTAGATAATGTTGCGTTTCTTTAAGTCTCTTCAAATTGTGTCTGTACTGTCCCACATCGTTGCAAGCTATTTACTTCCCTCTACTTTTACCCACATTTTCATTTGCAGGATGTGTGCCATTCAGCTCTATATTCCTTAAAAGTTGGATATCAAGTTCTTCATATGCCTAATTTGGGCTTAATTTGAGGCTGGGGTAAATCGTTACAACTCAGATGAAGTCAATAGGAGCACAGCGACTTACATCAGCTTTGTGTCAGTAAATACTGACAAGATTGATCTCAAACTTTTTCAGAACAAAAGATTTTTGAAGATGGATTAAACAACATAAATGCTGAGCTGTTTTCCTAGACTGCAAATGGCATAACACATGCTTTGTGTGACATCTCTGAATTATCCCTTCGTGGTAATGTTGACATTACATGGTATTGACTCATGGAAGAAGCTTAAATACCCTTTTAAGTTTTCAAGACTCTTTGACAAAGCACTATTTCATTAACAAAATGTTAATGGAATCTAGGAAGCTTGAATATACAGTATAGCCTGCTGGTTTCAAGAAGCTCTGTTCACTGACTGAGAGACGTGACTGCAACAGAGCAATGTAATTCTTATTTTTAGGCCAACAGAAAAGGGAGCATCTCAAGCAGGCCACTCATCAGTTGAGAAAGGAGGACCCAAGGCTACTTCCACAGCGCTCCACTAAAGGGCTACCACACCTTCTGCTGGAGAAGGGCAAAATAGCACAAACAAGAAAATGCGTCATACAAGGTACACCAGGAGAGACAGCAGGGCTGACCTTGGCTTGGAGCTAAGGCTTCTTGCTTGTGACTAGGGAGCATTGCCGTGCAGAATTGCCATGCTCTGGGGTCATGTTTGGGAAAAGGGTCATTGTGTGTCTACAGCTAAAATTGTTGGCTCTAAGTAACCTGCTAATGACACAAATGGCTCTCAAATAAGTACAGGGCTTTATAGTCGATGGGCTTACTGCTAGGAACAGATCTTGGTTTCCAGGTACTTGAGCCGACCGATTTCTAAGGTCCAATAGAACATTAGATGGTTTATGAACAACCACCCACAAATCTTTTTATCAATAAACTTGTAACTATTTATAATGCATGCTGCTCGTGACTGTAACATGCTCCCAACACCTTTTCAACATTGAACTCCATATAGATATCATTTCTAAGTTGAATCTTTGCATGCAAGGTGACAGACCTTTTCAAGGGAGAAGTTTACTCACACACAGAATAGTCAAATTTCTAAAGTTAAGCTTTTCTGCTGTTTTCTAGATCTGCAATTGCTTTAAGTAATAAGGAAAGCCATTATTAACAGAAGAGATTAGAAGGGATGGGCAGGGAAATACTAAACCTCTGTCCATTTGCTTGCTTTCTGCATTTGACAGCATTTTCTGTACCAACAGCTTCCACATTTCCTCCTCAACAGTCCATTTCCTCTTTTATATGGACTCACATAAAGTAACAAGTGGAAGAAAATCAAGCAAAAAAGAAATTAAAAATTCAGTGCATAAATGCAAAACTTGACTGAGGCATTCAAGGGCCACCTTACTGCCTGAAACTGCTTCTTTTTAATTGTTGAGATTTCAAGTTGATAAAATCCACAGTAGTAGAGATAACTTCTCCTGACTGCCCAGTAGAAGGCATGACGAGAAGTTGTCTGGAAAGGGGGGAAGGTCTCTGAGATACATTTGTATGCATCTGTGCAATATATTAATAAATAAATAAATAAATAAAGACAGTGGTACAGCTGCATATACAAATAACAGAATCAATCAAACATGGCAAAGCTGTGAAACACGTCTGCGTTCGGGTACTGATGACTGGATTAAAGGGTGAAGTAATCCAGGTGTTAATGAGACAGGAGTCAGGGAGCCTCGTGGGACCGTGCTCCACGCCTGCCATCACCAACGCCACCGGCAGTTTTGCCTCCAGCGTTGATGGGATCGGGACCGAGGATTATAAAGGAAGAGGGAGATCCTCAGCTGACATTTTTTAACTGATGGACAAAGGGCGTGTTCGCTGGCTGAAAACAGGCATTTTGGTGCTATAGCAAAGCTTCATACACATCTACCCAATTCCTATGTAACCAAGAGTGAAGTGATGCTGATGGCCGCTGCTGTTGCCAGGTTAATGCTCTCCTTCACAGCATCTTACCCTCTTGTTTTTGTTTTTTTAATTCAAGTCAAATTACCTTTGCCTCAAGAGGTGTACAACAACTACAGTATTAATTGCAGTCAGGTCCCCAAAGAGAAGAAAAATACTCCTGTAGAAAGGGACGAAAGGTTTTGTGCCAGGCTGCACGTAAAGCACAGATGATTCATCTTTCCAGATACCTCGTTTGCTCTCAAAAGGAGCGGAGGAAAGCTGCACCGCCTGAAGAGCGCTTGGCTGCACTGCACCGATGCAGAGGAGCCCTGCAAATCCTCTGCTCAGGGGATTCATTCCAGCACAAGGCAATTCCACCTTTCAACTCACTACAAAAACACAAAAGTGCCCAGAGCACATCCTTGGCAGGCAAAGCAGCCCCCCCAGACTGTCCTCCAGACATGGTTGTTAGAGGGCACTCCTTCAGCTAGGAGAGTTTCCTCAAAATCTTGATGTAACGAAATTAAAAATAAAAGATCGAGGCTCTTTAAGAATAAGCAAATAAAGTCCCGAATGGTCGCTACGGTAATAATGGCCGTACCAGCATAAGTGGAGCTTAACCTCTGCACACAACGAATACAGCCTATGAGCAGAGGATCCAGGTGATCTCGCTGGGCTCGATATTCCTACTCCTATGGAAATGCAGTAATCTAATGAAAGAGAAGGGAAGAACGCAGGGAACATTCCCCAAAGGTTTCTTGGAGAATACCATAGGTTTTGGTGTAAAACAATTTAAAGCACTTATAGAAAAATCGAAATTCAAGGGAATTATAGGAAGAAAGAAGTTTCAATCTTGACCGCAAAGTATCGCACTCAGTCAAGGACACTGAACTTTGTGATCTCGCTGGGGTCGTGAATTTTCCACATGAATTAACAGACGTCCATTGAGCCGCAGTGCCCAAGCAGGATTTTTATCCTGGCTGAAGATCTGCCCCACAACGTTCGCATCCCATTGCCAGGAAAGCATCTCCCACCCTCCAGATAGCATTGGTCAAAGCCCTCTGTGAATAACCACTTTATGATGCGAGACACTTACTATGCAGTGGGTCACTGGTAGCAGGGTTGAAAAAGGGACATTCAGATCTAAAATCACAAGCCTCTATAGTCAACGCTGAAAAAATTAGCTCTGTCTCAAAGGCTCTTACAGACCTAGGAGGATCAACACGTTCAAAGAACAGATTGCTGCAGTATGTTAGCAAAGGTTAGGGAAAGCTGAAAACCTTAAGGCCTTGCAAATCAATCTGTGTATTGCACAAAAGTTTCTCCTCTTCCAAACCTGAGACAAATGCAGATTGTATTCATCGTACTTTTAGAAAAACCTTTAATCAAAATCTCTCGCTCTCGTTTGAACAAGACCACAACACTCCAGAGATACAAAGAAAACTGGAAGGCAGAAGTTTTGCAGAAGGGGCGTTTTACTTCTAAAACTCCTCTTCATGCCCCTTGTGATTACACAGATTTCTAGTACCCTGTCAACTCAGTATATTTACACCCATATTTTTCTTCAGCTGCCACATTTAGCCACAAATGCTGTGACTGTAAATTAAAACACTTTTTTAAAAAAATGCCTCAACTACATCTGCAATTGCATTAACATACAACTCACTGGATGCAACTGGCACTACATGGTAGGATTTTTCTTTCCCATTCATAGGAAGGAGTTGAGCTGAGCTTAGCTGAGCTTAGCTGAGCTGTAGCCCATCGTCCTACCTGCCACTCAGGCACCTCTCTCACCAGCTCTTCCTCAAGGAGGATGTTCATTACTGCAGAAGAAAAACACCTGTGTAGTATCAGGCACTGCTGAGTTTCTTGAGGTAAGAGGATATTTATTATCTCTGTAGTACAACTATAGGAATCAGCCTTTTCTTTTCTTTTTTTTTTAGTCTCTGGATGGGTCTTTAAGTCAAAAGATCAAAGAACCGAGAATAGGTATACAAAAAACGATAATCCCAACACAGAGAGCTTCCAATCATAAATACTTGTCATTCTTAGCATAATATGCAACCTTCAATATACTGTTCTGTTTCAGGCACATTTAAGTACCCTATAGAAATTACTTTATGCTGCTATTATTCCTAAAGTACTTCAGATGAGTTTGGATCCATCATCATTCATCATGTCAGCCACTCTACGGATAGTTACACACACTTTGTCTGCTCAGTTTTATCAAATAGCTAGCCCTAGGTTTTATTAATTTTCACTGGTTTGCAGAAATTACAGAGCTCTTACACTTATTTATAAATTATATCCTAACTCATATCCATTTTCAGTGAAAAGCAAGCAGTGCTTTAGAGATACATTAGGTCTTCTGGTGCTGGTACTTCCATAAGAAGGGCATCCCAAATCTTGCCTTGTTGCTTGTAGCTTACCTTTCTCTGTTGTTTCTGTTTGCTGGGATTTAAACTTAAGGAGAAGCATTTCTTGTTGTTGCTGATAACTGCATTCCCGAGGGCAATGATTGACTTGTATGGTGGGTCTTTTTCTTTTTGGATGTTCAGCAGGCTGAGTTGACTTCAAACCTTTTACTCTTCAAACAATTTTACATCTGTGGGATTAGTAAGCATCCCTACGTAATCAAAGATAGAGAAAATCTGAACTTCCCTTGTCATGATAAAGGAGGAGAGAAAACCGGTGGCCAGCATATTGCATATCACCATCCAGTGTGGGGTTTTGCTCCCTTTTCCATAAATCACAAAATTTTTGGAAGAGCCGACAGAATTGGTCGTTACAGAAAGCAGCACACTCCAGCAAATCCACTCTGCAGCAGACTATGCAAACCCGAGCTGTAGGGTTGTTGGTGAACAGAAAATACGACGTTCACAGGAATTTCATTCCAAAACTTCTCCTGAAGTGAGGTAGAGAAAACTACACTATTTTAATAGGGTAATGTGGCAGCTCAACAAAGCTTTAACTGTCACCACGGACTGCATAGCTTTGTGCAAACAAACTGGTATTTGGTGGGAAGAGCAGCGAAGGTCTCAGCAGACACGTTAGAGCTCACATACATGAGGCTTCTGAGAGGAACAGGCTAAAATTTGAGAGGGAGGATGGAGCCATGGGATGTTTGATGTCAACAAGAGACTTCCTGACAGCAGCCAGCAAGCACGCCCCAGCGTGCGTGCGTGCGTGCACGTGGTGTAGCTACAAAACTGAGCAAGACTCCCCAAAATGGCTGCAGCCATCCTCCTCTTCTCAACCAGGGAGAAGTGTCTTTCTCAGGGATATAATGGGGCTCTCCTGAGGGTACATAACTACCTCCTAGCATTGTCAAGACGATAGGCAGCGTGAATTAACCGCAATCCACAACAGTTTTCCAAAATGCTCTCCCCTCCCATAAATTATGTTGTGTACTATTTATATACTTACGTATGTGAAGGTGTACAAAATATCCACTTATCTAGCATGCATAAATCACATTTTAAATATACATGTGTAAGCACATGTACGTGTTAAATCAACATGATGTTAGTTTTTGTACTTTCAGTGGAAATCACCCCCCCATTATTGTCAAAGCCACAATTGTTAATTTAACAGTTCTACTGCAAATAAAGAAAAGGAAAAGCAGAACAAATATTTAGCATATATATATTCAAAATGTTGTATACGTTTCCTCTAGAATGTTACTTCATTAGATTTTATACAGCACTTCTCTCCTCCTCGATGACTTTTTGCTCTGTAAAAGCTGTGTAAGAGGCACAGTGTAAATCAGAGCAAGCCCTGGTGGAGCGAAGAAAGGCATCGCATCCAGAGCCCCGGCCATGCAGCACAGCCACCCCGAGGCCACGCAAGCCCCGCGTGGCATCCACAGCATCGGTCCCACGAGCCCGTGTTTCAAAGAAACAGCAAAATGGGGAAGGACCTACTCAGGATGCGGACCCCGCTGGGGTGGCTCGGGGTCTGCAGCTCCCGCAAGCCTCCCTGCCACATGGGCACCTCTTGGCCCACCTTGGGCGTCCCTGGAGATGGAGCTTCCCTCCGCCCTGGCAGCTTCATGGGTACGGAGGTGGTTCCCATCTTCAAACACTTCCCTTTGGAGCACTTCAGCCACCTGTTCAGCGTAGTAAAATATCCAATCCATTTAATGAGGCATCCGGTAAAATAATTCCTTTGAAGTCCCTCAGACCATGACAGCAATTAACTCAAGACCCATCTTCACTTTTGTTGTTTTACCCACTCTCGTTCAAGATCAACAACATCACTGGTGGTGCAAATTATTTCCCTGCATAAGCAGTAAGGGAACGTGTCTCACATCCAGCAGTTACAGTCAGCTGGCAAAGTGACCTGATTGCAATTACAGCCATAACGCGTGGTTTCTTCAATGTCCCTGGGCTCATCCGCATTTTTTTAATAACCTCCATTTTGCAGACATAAGACTGTAAGGCAATTCATCGCGTTTACTACTGGCAGCATTTAGATATGTAGCCTACTGTACGTGTAGATGAGGCGGGTAAGGATGGCATCACAGGAGAACGATACACACAAATGGGATTGTGCACTGTGGCTCCTCTCAGTAAAACTGTTCCCAAGCACATCTCACTTCAGTATTACATATACACATATCTATTCAAAAACTTTTACCCTAATGTACGCAATGGGTACTATTTGCATGGCAAATCGTTTATAACAATGCACACTAAAAAGCAAATGTGACATCAAGTGGAGTATAAATAAATATAATTTTTGAAAAGCCAAAAAATCTAACTGAAATACGAGTTTCTCCACAACAGAAAATTAGAGAAATGAGGAAGATAGCAAGCAACAGATACACAAGCAGAGATCGTTAGTCTAAAAATGTCCTTGGAACAAACTTTTTCAAGGTTTTCTGCTTGTTTTATTTCTGTTTCTGTTTTTTTATTTATTTTGGGTTTTGTTTTTAAAGTGAGCAAGAATAAGGATAAAAGGAAACTAATTCCCTACTAAAGGGCCTCCTACGGCCCAAGCGGGATTGCCTGCTGACTCCAGCCACAGCGCCGTAACCTCTGCGAGGGGGAAGGCATGTGAGCGCACACATCCCCTCGAACGAGGTTCAACACAACGATTCTCACCGATGGCAATACAGACGTCACAGGGAAAAGAAAAGAGGATCCCAACCCTTCTCCTTCTCTGTACGTCCGACGATGCCACCTGCATCCTATACGTTAGTCTGTTGGCCAAGATTGCATCTCCAGACCCCCGAGGGCAGAACGACACACCACTCCGAAGTATAAAAGACAGGATAAATGGTCACAGCCTGGAATTTCTGTTCTGTGACAAATTCCAATATTTTCACGAGTGCGGAAGGGAAGTGAAATCTTAAAAGATTCCTGCAAAACTGAAGTTATGAAAACATTTGATGGAAATTTTACATTTTAATAATATGCAGTGGTAGTCTGAAAATGTTAAAATTACCCAAATGTAACAAAATGTAAGATAAAGCATATAGTAAACATGAGAACTACACTATAAATAAAAAAACCCCAAACAACCAGAAACCTGAACAAATCAAAACATTTCAGCATCATCAAAATGAAACACTTCAACATTATACCAAGAGATGAAAGTCAAAGGATGCATCGGAACACATTTTCTCTCAAAACTGATTATAATCAACGAAATTCCTATGGACAATTTCATTTTTATTCAAACTCGATTCCGGATTCAGAGCTGTTTGAACATGTTTTGACTATCTATACCCAAGAAAATTGCTGCCATGCCGACCTCTGCAAAGGTGATGCAGGCAAATGGAAGAGTGTTACTCATTCTTACCAAAGGAAAGCCTAAGACCTATGTTTTCTATAAAATTGGTGGTCTCGGCTTATTTCTCAGCAAAAATGCTTTAAGGAGAGGTAAAGGAAAGCTATTGTTACTAAGACTTTCTTACTGTAAGAAACCATACTACAGTGCATTTACTGGTATGCTATAAAATACCATAAATCATTCTGACAACATGATACTTGTCAAAATAAAGGCATAAAATACATCTTGGAATAAAATATCCTCAATCTTATTTATTTGTTTGCTCACTCATGCCATTTGGCTTTTCTCAGTGGGTTTCCCAATCGTTAGGGTGAATTAGTGAGATTCTGCTGTAAAAACATAACCATGTGTATATTCACAGGCTTATACACACTGAATATCTGCATATAGCACTGTACAGTCATTCAAGAGAACTAAAAATAAAGCTTTCAAAGGACACTTCAGTTTTCCTGCAATATTTTTTCCCTTTTCCAGCATTTTTCCCCCTTCCCCCCCCCCGCCAAATATTTCACTAATGCTCAACGGTGGCATGGTTTAAGGGAGTCCTGCGTGGAAAGCTCCTTCAGCTGCTTAGCCCAACAGCATAAATTTGATCTCGTAATTAGTATTCAGCTCAGCATCTTGGATAGAAACCAATGTTACAGCCAAGAGGTGGTTTAAATCACATAAATCATAGATCAATGACAGAACTCTAAGCACTGGATAGATTACAAAAGTAAGCTTTAGTTAAAAATAGATTAACCATTTCCCTGCAGGAATTCCTTCAAAAAAGCCCTGAATATAAAACAAATAAAATTAAATCTGATAATTTTTTTTTTAATGTATGCATATACTAGATGAATTGTTCTTTCCCTTGACAGTTACGCACTGATTAAAGAAATGTGTTAACATGCTATTTCAATGGAAAATATTGTAAATTGTGGAGACTTTAATTTTTTTAATGAGCCTTTAATAGCCAGAAAGAACGTACCAGCAATGTTGTGTACAGCCAGGTTTATAGCAAATGTCACAGCAACTAACAGATACTTCTTTAGTTGCTGTTTTTATAAAAAGGGTAAAAATCCCTCTCAAGCCAAGAAAAATGTTTTTGAGAAGTGTTTTTAAAGTATTTTATGTTTTAAATTTTAGTTAATGAAGCACCCAGTCCTAAGAAGTATCATGAGCCATCTGCTATCCCCATTTAAGCGCCCATGGAGGTACTCAGCATCTTGGAGGACTGTGCCCAAGACCACCAAATTATTAAAAGTTCAGTGGAAGAGGAAATATGGGGCTGAATCTCTTCCCCTTGACTAAGGAAGGAAAGATGGTTTGGCTCCTGCAATCAAATTCTCCACCAGTGTAAACCAGCCTTACACCAAACGGGGGGCGTACCAACGGATGCAGATCGTGTCAACGAGCAATCCACCCTGCAAACTGAGAACTGCAGAATACAAATTAAATGTATGTGCTTGCTCCTGTGTATTTTAGTATGTTTTCTTCCCGTGAGGTCAGACATTATTCAAAAGAAAAAAAAAAAAAAAAGGAAAAAAACCTTTTCAGCATCTGAAGGAAAATTTTGCATGTCTGTTTTCTTAGTTGCAGACTTGAAAGTGAGAAATGCCATAGCAGCACCTCAGCCATTTTTCAGGCCAGAGAATCACAGAGTTCCAAGCCATTGCGGCTGGAATAATGCACTTGAATTCCTCCCGTTGACTGGCAGGCACGCAGGAGGAAGAGAGCCTTTAAACACACACAGTCCGAGGCAGTTCAAGCGACGTCAAACAGAAGAAAAGCCGCCTGAGCGTCAGGCACCCAGTTCTGCCACCTCGTACGCCCTTTTAGACTCTTTAAATGCAGCTTAAAATTAGTTAGTAAATAATCAAACAAACTGAGAGAAACCCAAAACTTCCTATCTCTGGACTAACAAATTTTGATCAAGTGGAGAACTGAAAATACAGGAATTCACCCCAATAAAAAGCTGCACAATTCTTGAACTGGTAAATAATTGTTATAGCCATGACAGAGTGAAACCAGACTTGGTGAACCCCAATACCTGGTTGTATATTTAACTTTCCACAGATCCCAAAAACGTGAATACAGTTGTTGTTGCCAAATCTAGAATTTTAAAAATAAATAATACTGCTTTTATAGGCATTTACATTTGTTTTCAAATACTCTAGCTCCGTCAAAAAGAACATTTTTAAACTTTTAGCACTTTACGGAAATTACTACTTTTGATTTCCAAGGACTTGTTTCACCATAAGAAGAAATAAAAAAGCAAGCCACTCGATGGCTATTTGAGGAACAACATTCAGATTTCAAAACTAGCACCCTGTGTGACAGAAGACTGCAATATATGCAATCAAGAGATAGATTCAAACAATAATAACTAGCACAGGCTCCAGGGCATAGCAGAGTGTGTCATTTACTTCAGACCCGATCCTTTAAACATCAGTCCTACGAGTAGTTCAGTGGAAAATAGATGGGACTGCTCATGTAAGTATAGACTACTCATACAAGGAAGTTTTCAAAGGCTCTGTGTTTTCTAAGGTGCTGAAAAATGCATATCAAGTTTAGTAAAACTAAAAAAAAAAAAAAAAAAAAGAGGAAAAAAAAGAATCTCTTGTAATAAGCCAAATTGTCAGAGAGATGTCAGGGTTAATTTTTAAAGGCACATTTCCCTCCAGCAACAATTCCCTTTAATTATTTCAATGTGAAACACATTATCAGACATGTTCGTTCCCTGTTCCCAGCTCGCAGTGGCTGACACAAGATAGGTACAAGATGTTCAATCTCCTCCGCTGATGCTCGCACACATAGGTGCTGGGTAGCCTGGTCCTTGCTGGCTCCACTGGGAGGAGAGGGTGGGCAGCACCTGCGGCACCTACACCCTCCAGCTCCTCGTCCTCAACTTCTGGGGCCGCCACCTCGTAGCCACGACACCAAAACGTGGGAGGATACGGTTGAGAAAAAGCGGTCGGATTTCAGACTACGGCCCTTGACACGTGAACAGGCACCGAGCCTGTTGTCAGGTAACCGTAACACACGTGACAGCCTTCCAGTGTATTTGCATGGGAATTTCTCCAGATTTTTTTTTTTTTTTTCCACTTTGAGGTTTAATAGTCATGTGGAATAGATAGCACAAATCGGGCAAAGTCCAGTGAGGAGGCTTCTGGGCTGCTGCAGGATATGGTTGCATAGCACACTTCTCCAGGAGTTTATGAGAAACACTTTATGTTCTGCCCCAGTAGTAAGGGACACTGTTCAGGGACCCAAAATGAAATATCAGCTCAAAAATATGAGTGACCATGGTTTCAAATTTAGATGCGTAGAAGAAACCTTGATCTAATGAATCGGTTCAGTGTCACAAATCAGCAGTTTTGATCAAGTATTTCAGATGGTGAAGGTGGGTTTTCTATTTTCTAACATAACTTTAACCTTGAGAGACACATTTAAAGTTCTTAAATATGCCAGCAGTCACACTGATCTATTCAACCCTCATTTTGGTGCGAGGAAAGTCTGATCCTTTTCTTGAGAAGGAAGGCTGGAAGGGAAGAGGCTTTGGACCAACTCTACCAGATCGGCTGTAATCTAATGGTCTTTTTTATACCACCTACAGTAAAACTCACTATATAGCTAGTCATAAGATTAAAAGCTTTTCAAGTTGCTATCTTGGGAAATTTCTTTCAAGGAAATTACTACAAAGCCTTGTTTTAGTGTGTTCCCCTACTGTGCGTCCTACTGTGTTTTTTTAATAAGGAAAGCTATCCATCCATAGAGGTGTATCCTGTTCTCCATGCTTGAGTGTCTAACAGCAGGCACATACAGTAGACACTCTGATGTTTTGCCTCTTTAATTTTCACTCCATAATGTTGGTGCCTGGTTTTCCTGACTGCACCTTCAGAGCAGTTTAATTATGGGCGTGCACAGAATTTTGAGAGGGGATTTTCAGCAACAAGATTCAGATGTTAGGAACAAGTTTAATACACAAAGATATTCAGAATTTTTTACCATAAACTAAAATCCTGCTACACAGTTATCACAGGACGGAAGGCGTGATAAAATTACCAAGAGAAAAAATACAAATACTTCATGACTAAAACTGAAAAGGGTATAGAGATGCTTCATTTAGTCTTTAAGAGATGCTTCGTATAGATATAGAGAAGCTTCATATAGATGTAGAGATGCTCCATACAGATATAGACATGCTTTGTTTTAGTCTTTAAACAGACAACCGTATGCTAAATATGAAAGTATGGCAGATACATCACCATGCTTTCAGGCAAATAGGACACAGTCATAGGTTTCCACACTCAAACTCCCAACCAAATGAAAACAGCTCATGACACCGAATTTATTAGCCCAAGGATTTTACCAGTGATTTTGATGAATTTTTTTAAATCAAGTTAAGCAGCTCCTCGATAAAAGGTTACTGTACCACTCAAATATCAGACTTGAAACGTTTTTTTTTATAATAACGGGCCAGGTACCGGGTTATAAATGAGCACTGCTCCATTGACTTCAGACAGGGTATGAAAATTGGTTCAATGGAGCACCATCAGTTCTCACCAGCTGAGTATCTGTCCCTCTAATCACAACTAAAAAGATTTTCTTAGTCAATTAAAGGCTTGAAGCCTTTACTCACTCACACAAAATCCCTGTTGAAGTCGGTGCTAACAATGCATTCATTTAAATCTTAACAAACTGCAGTACACGCACTGCCTGGTGGCACAGCCAGTGCTATATATTGAAATACGCGCTCCCGCCATCCTGAGGCATTGATGGAGCAATACGTACCATTCCATACTGTCTCACGTGGCCCAGAATAATATCTGACTACCCTCCGATTCTGACACGTTTCTTTAGTAACTGACAAAAAAATTAGCACATTCATTATTTTTGCTAACAGGAGTATGAGCTATATGAAGAAAACATGTACCTATGCTGACAGAATGGGAGTACTTTAATTTCCAAATTACATACATAAATAAATCAAGCCATATAACCTGATAAATGAAAGATTATGAAAATAGTAATATCCTGCAAAATCTTGAAAGGCATCATAATTCCTCAAACAATTATCTTCTGTCATATTTGTGAGTAGCCCATGTAGTTCAAGAACAGAAAATACAAATGTGCTCCTTTAAAATTCATGAAACCACTCATTCTGTCATAAAAGCAGGCATCTTTCATGGCTACTTATTTCACACAGTCTCATAACTAATACTGACAGATACTTGGAATGCAAAAAAAAAAAAATGAGCACTGGACAAAGAGCACGAGCTGCTCAATTCTTACATTTTAATGCTTAAAACAGAAAATAAAATCATATATTATATACCACTACAGAATCCTGGTATAATTAAATTAAAATTTGTAGATAAAAATGAGATTGTACAAAGACTGGTGGTACACTGCTACCAGGATTGGGCTGTGCTGCATCCATGACAACAGGATGGAAGGTTGCTTTTAATACTATTATCTTACATACCCACAGCTGAATGCTAATGCAGCTATACTGAGGAAATCAAGTTTCAGATCTGTATCCACTGAACTTACATCCACTAGGCAGGGAGTTTAAAAGCCAGGCTAGCATACAAAGACTAATATTATAGCTCTGTCAACTCCCCAAAGGTCAGATATTTCAAAAGGTATACACAAATATTAATTGTCAGGTAGTTCTGTACTGAAGACCAGAACTGAGGCAAAAATCAGGTTTTGTGACCGTAATTTTCTCCCAATTTTATTTTATAAAATGGAGGTGCAGAAGAAAACAAAGATTAACTCAGATCAGGTTATGTTCTCAACACTGACACATGATGATGATGCTTCTTATGAGCATTGCCTCAAAAAGGATTTTACCTGTTTTCCTCAATGAAGGAGATAGATAGAAAATGTGTGGGAAAGCAGCCGGGCAGCCTTATTTTCCAGCAGATACCAACAGTTCAATCTACTCGTCCTTATCCCAGCTGGAGGACACAGCTCCCAATCCTAGCCTGCCAAGGAACCTCTGCTCTATCCAGAGGAACAGCAAGCGTTCCCTCGGGCACCTCCGTATCTGCCCAGTCCCTTCTACAGACATTGTCTCCAACTTCGCAATTCATCGTGTTCTGGTTTTAAAAATACAGTTTGCTATAAAATCATTTAAACAAAACCCAAGTTACTATTTTGGGGGGGGCAACTAGCTTAGTATTTCCAAAATAAAAGAATTCTGAGCTGTCCTGTAAAATCAACTCATCTCTTCCTCGTTGGGGCCGACGAAATCAAAACAGTCCAGTAAGTCCCCAGGCAAAGAAGCCGCCTTGTTCTACCAGAAGCAATATCGTGTGACTGGCAACACTGATCCACCTACCAGAAGGCGAAGACAGCCTCACAAACACTTTAGACTCTCCTTTGTGCACAGGTAATTTTCAGACATCTTACGCTATCTATTTTTCCTTCTCCAACCCACTACACATCTGGATGGAGAACTCCAGATTATTTGAGCTACTGCAGATTATTTGAGCTACTGACCACTTTCCTACAATAGGCTGTAAGCCGTTGTTACCCAAATCCAGATCCAACTTACTTATAAAACATTGGCTCATATGCTGTCATACCCCGTACAATTCATTTTTATGTGCAGTACAAGGCTGTTGCAGCAAACTCTTGCTCTGTCGTGCTCTTGGTCTATCTCCTGTCATAGTCAAGTGTGTGGACATTCTGGCAGGTAAAAATGCCCCATTTTTTTGTGAATGCATTCTTAGAGTTACTATACATGAAATAACATGATAAAATAAATAATATATAAATAAATAAAATAAATATAATAAATAATCTGAACCAATTGAACTAAAATAATAAGAAGCGGTACTTCTGGTGAAGGCTTCTCAAGTCCATAAGGTGTACTTGCAGGAGACCAAGACAGCTATCATGGAAATGAGGGTTCACTAACAAAGCGCTGCAGAAGTGCAGTTCCCAAGAGTTGTTTTTTTTTCCCCTGTGCAGAGAACCCTTTCTCTTCAAAAGCGTGGCTTCAGTGGGGCAGCAAAAAGACGCTTCATGTAAGGAAAAGTAAAAGGTGGCAAGAACGGTCACAATGATGAAAGCATTGGCCTCTAAGTGGCAGAATGACAAAAAGTTGTAGCGCTTTATGATATTGTAATTGAAAAAAGTATTAAGTTGTTAGTGGAAGTGTATTTAAGAAAAGCCCCACACGTGGATGTAATAGAAAATTAATCCTCAGAGCCCAGAAAGTCCCTGAGGATGTAGAACCCATCATGAAGTTACCTCCTGTCCCAGATTTTCTTGTTGCTTTCCTCTGCTGACAACAGTTGTCTTTTCATTAGAGTATTTGATATCAATTTACTCAGACACGAGGGGCAAAAAAGGATTTCACTTTCTTCATCTGAAAGACACTGATCCACAGAATTAGTACTTTGAACAGATGCCAGAGTAAAATAGTGACAGATTTTCTAAACTAATAACCACAGGTGGCCACAGCAAATTGTCCAAAGCCTTTCAGGGCTGCCCAGGCAACTACGACTCTCCTGAATTTCTGATGATTCTGGTACAGACAACATCCCTGATTGCAAAGGTGTCTCCTTCCAGCTAGCTCTTGCTGTGGTTCATGTTTCTAAACTAACCCCAGAAAGAAATGTCACCATTTTTAATGCCCTCTTTCAGATAATGCCCATCCTCCTGCAGCAGAGAATGCAAGGGAGCAACTGCTCTAAGTGCATTTTCAGATTAAAAGCTCTCAAAAGAGGTTAGCCTCCATTTGGGCATGTATTAAGCATTAAATTAACTTCACATGATGCAACAAATAACCTCAGGAAGGGTGTCTACCTCGCCTAATTTGACAAAAGATAGTGCAAAACGCCCGGAGAAGCCGTGACCCAGTTGGCAGAAGGTTGTCACACAGCTTATTTCCAACTGACTTGGCACCTGGTGAAACCCCTGGGTCACCCCACAGACAGTGTGAAACTTTGCCCACTTAGAAATGTTCTCACGGACTTTGGCTCATTTCTTTTTCAAACCTTGATTATACCGAGGCTTTATCACAGAAGCCCTTACAAAAAATGAACTGCCCCGAAATGAATGGTTCTGCACTCACAAGGGATCTGATTTAGGGGCTCAGGTTAGAGCCCGGTCACCCGGTAGGAGCCGTGGCAGGGGAAGAGCCTCGGCTCATCCATCACGGATCAGCGCTCCTCACTCTGCCTCCTGCACGCTCAGAGTTCGGCTTAAGCAAGAAGCTGACTCCGCAATTGAAGAAACGCTTCTGGACCTGCAGCAAGCAGATCTTTTGCTTTGCTACAGCCAGAAGCAACCTAAATTGGATATCTAAAATTAGACAGCATGAATTTTTCTCCTAAGCATCACTGCATCTTGGTGGAAGAGTGGAAAATGAAGGTGAAACCCCGAGAGCACCAGAAACAAACCCCTCTGTTTATCAGCAGGACACCTACACCACGGGCACGGGAGCCTCTGTACTCAGCACATCACTGACCTACGATGATCCCTCACACGCAGCAAAGATCTGTCAGGGTTTGGACTCGATGAGGCTTCTAATAAGGTACAAAAAAATGTTATTTTTATCAGAAGACCTGGGGATCAAGCGGAGATAACCAATTTATTCCAACAGAAACCAACGCATCACCTGAGAATACTTGCATAGAAGGTTTCTCTCCAAAAACAGAGAGCACAAGGAAAAGCAAAAGCACCGGTTATTGCTGTCCCCCCCATCATTTTTTATCATATTATTACTTTGATGCTCAAATGAGCGTCCCCACTCTGAACCCCCCCCCTCTCAGGGCAGGTGCACTGTTAACCCGGTCCAAGATGCGAAAACCAGGCTGCAAACCTGCGAGACGCCGAACAGAGCTTCCCCTCTGATCTTCACCTACTTCATTGCCTTCACGGCAGCTTCAGCAAAGACTGAACACAAACCCCTGCTTTCTGCCCACAGGGGAAACCGTAAGCACTCATATTTTATCCCGCAGTCATTTTGCAACATGGACAACACCCAAAAACATTAATCCGGCTTCATTCAGATGAAAAGCTTTTGTTTTCACGAGCAGCCCTGATCTGGGATGGGATCCAAGGGCAGGAGAGGGAGCGATGATCCCAGTAGTCGTCCCCACCCCACGGGCACAGGACGCTCCCTGGGATGCTCAGACCAGAGGTACGGGGCTGAATCCATTCCCAGCCCCGAGTATTTTGACTGCCAGGCAGGGCAGGAAAAATGCACAGCAATTAAATGTGTTCGGACACCGCATTTGGGAGATTTCATTTCAGCCTCAGTTTCTTCCGCTGAACATTAGACTTGGTACTTTTTCCAGTCAACTCTGGTTTTTAGGAAAAAAAATGAAAGACTAAAGAAATTCAGCCACTTTTAAGAAGAAAATTTTGGAGAAAGTTACTAATTATGTTTTGGAAGCCAGTCCAAGTGGTTGGAATAAAAATGCTCAAACCAACTTAATACTTCCTGTATTTGAATAATTTGGGTAAGCAGGCATATAATATTCTGAATATTTTTATTGGATGCTTTAAAAATAGATATATATGCCTATGATCTTTAGTATTTACTTCAGAAAAATTTTGAGGTCATATTGTTGTTTATGAAAAAAAAATCATAATCTCTCAGTCCAATAGTTTTCCAGTTGTCAGCAGTTAATGCTGCCTTCAACTCAGGCAGACGGTTTTCATTTAAAGCGATCACTCTCACATTTTACTCTTCTTTTCCTTAAACAGATATTCCTGTTTTGCCAAAGACACACCAAAAAAAAAAAATTTGTATTTCTATTACTAATACAGAAGTTTTACAAGACAGGGAAGTTATGGGTGAGGTAGTCAGCCGCCCGGGCTGATGCTGAGTACCTTTGAAAAATGCCCACCATAAACATAACACTGACACGGTTACAGCATCATAAAATCACAGAGTCAAATCCTGTTAACGTGAAAATGCTAAAGTTAGTCATCTATCTGTGTCGGCAAAGCCAGTCACTTGTTGCTGTGCGGTACCACACTCCAATTACCGGAGCTCAGCCTTCCCGGCCGTGCTTCTCTTCCCTTCCCTGCATAGCTGAGGAGCCCTGGGGTTTGAGAGGTAAACTCAACCTCCACCCGATGACTTCAGATACATATTTCCCATTTTTGACCAGGTCTCTCTTTTCCCAATAATTGCCTGGCAGGCTTTCTCTCGGCAGCGTTTGCAGGGTGGAGCAGGGCTTTCCCTCCTCCTCCGGCTCCCTGGCAAACAGCCCATCTGGCATCCATGTGACAGCGTTTGCTATGTGGGATCTGGCAGAAAAATGCCACATTACCAGTAGCAATCACGGCCGTAAACAGCACAACGACACACAAAGAAATGACTTCCAGATTATTTTTTTTTTCCGCCCCCCGAGATGTGAAGAAAGCGTATGTATAAAACATCGTAGGGTTTTTTTTTTTTACTGCAACTCGCAGTGGTGATAATATAGCATGGGTCTGCAGTAATATGTTTTCTTTAAGCCACCCGTTCCCCTCCGAAGGCTTAACACCGCAAGGTCTCGCCTAAGCTCGGCTCCCAGCTGCATCGCTGAAGGTACTCGATGCATAATGCTTCGTAGCGTATGAGCTAAAGAGCAGGGAGAATACATTTGCTATAGCCAAGTTACCCCAGCTGAGAGCTGTTTGGGTTTAATATATACCCTTTAGGATTCTCTGCATTACAGGGGGAAGGGAGCTATATAAACAGACTTGGGGAAAAAAAAAAAAAAATGCATTGCTCACATTTTTTAAAAGTTGCCTCAGGCAGTTATAAGTTACATAAAGTTGCTCCCGTTCCTCTTGTAGTTACGGCAAAGTTATCTAAGGTGACTAGCATAAAGTGACAACTCCTAACTTGGAAAATAAACGTTCCTGTATGGGGCCTTTTCACGTACACAAAAATCAGAATATAACCGACAGCCCACAAACTAAGACATGACTTCAAAAGTTCATTGTAATCATGAAGGTTATTCTAAGATTTTTTTTTTTGAAATATACAAAACATCTCTACTTAAAACCAGAGTAATTACTGGTAGATTAGCAGAGTCTGAAAGAAACTATTCTTGTTTCCAGTAGTTGTATTCATGGACTTCATTTAGCCTGACACTTGTGTAATAACGTGAATATTTAGCTTTTCTGAGTATTTATTCCCTACACTCATGACTTCTAGAAATCCTTCAAAATCTATCACATTAGAAAGTGAAGATAAAATGAGAGATATTCTAGGGAAAATTACTCCCTTTTCTTAACATTCTTCTTCCCCCCACACACACATTCTCGATTTCCCACACACATTTTTAAGGCACTGCAATGCAAGTTTTCAGGAGCTAAATCTACGAGAGAAATCTAAAAGAAAAGGTATTTTAAAACAATCAAGACAAAAATAAAAATCACCGCTAACTAAATAAAATGGTAAAAAGTTGTACATCTTCTGTGTCTTTTATGAGAGGGAGCGAGGAATGATTAAAAATGTACCAAGAGCCATGAATGCCATTTTACTGTCATTTCCTTTGATTAACCTTCACCTGACCTCAATCCCTAAGGCAATTTCAGTTTCTTTTTGTTCTTCCATTTAAATTCTTCAGTGGAGCAGGTGAGTACATCTCCGCTACTACAGAACATTCACGGAGAGCAGATTGGGTTTGGAGAGTATTTCATAGAAAATATTTGCTCTGGAGAATCATTCGCAAAAAACTTAACGGGGACAATAACAGGTCACATTTACTCCAAAGCTGGGATTTTTACAGTCCCCGTGGAATTATATAATGACTTTTTCTAGGTATGAGTTAAAACATAGTTGAGCAAACCACACCAGTTTACAGCAGAGCCGGACCTCGGTGCTGCTGGCCGGTACAGACTTACCAGCCCCGGCACGTTGGCAGTTCTCACCAACATCTCCGCTCTGCATCTGTAACGATGTCTGCTTCCACGTGAGTTATAAAACGTAACTTGCCCGCTGGAATGGGAGAAAAGCCAGCATGAATAAAAGCTTAAAAAATAAATTCTAAACTCTTTGCAGAAGGAATGGATCCAGCATTCAACATTTGCACAGAAATCTTATAGTACAATTCTTTCTTATTTTAAAACTCACTGTTTTTCAATGAGTCTCACGATCTTGGGGGTTGAGTAGAAATCATGAAATGTTGCATACTTAGACTCTGTTCTTCAAACTTTAAACTGTGTAACAAGAAAGGACAAACTGGGAAAGGGCAAAAAATATCTACAAAAATCGTGTAAGATCTGTAAAGTATGCCTGATGATGAAATGTTAAGGAAGTCTGACATATTTAGTTCATCAGAGACTGACTTAAGGCATGAGTCAATCCTCATCCATAAGAATTGAAATGATGCTGAGGCTTCTGATAGCACATTTTTAATCTATCAGGAAAAGATATGAGTTTCCACAGTCAAATTAAGCCTAGAATCAAGGTGCGTACTTTTAGCTCTTAAGAACCACTACAAGCCACTGTACCAGCTTACTTTGGGAAGAAAAGATACTTCATCGCACATGGCCTTTATTATCGTTCCAAAAAATATTCTATTACATAAGCAGAAGCTATGGATTCAATGTAGGCTTTGCTCTTCATTGCTGTCAGCCAAATGTGTGATCTGACTGGATTCATAATATCTCAGTTCCATATTATTCACTCCAGATGAATTTTCAGGATTTAAAAAAAATTTAAAAATAAAAAAATTGTCCCGAGCTGTGACACAAAGCACCAACATTTCTTGCAAACTACCATCCAAAAAAGTTCAGTTTGGATCAACTGAAATTTACAAGCGTGAATTATTTTGAAATGCTTTATTTCTTCTGGCCTTTTTAATTTTCATTTTCTTGCTAGCCGTAGATAAAAAAAATTGAGACGAAACACAAACCTGTTGAGTTGCAAAATGCTAAAATCGACTACCATGGCAATTTCCAAACTTTACCGTTGTAAAGGAGGCGATTCATTTACTCCGATCCTCTCCTGTTAGTTTTATTCTCCACAAACTGGCACTGCCTGACGACATGAAGGAGTTGCAACAGAAGAGTCCTGTTAATCTCAGTCATGATCCTTTTCTGATCTTAAATATTTAATAACATTCATAAAACGATTAATATACACTATTAAAATTCAGCTAGCTTCAACTGCGTTTATGCAAGCTCTGCTTCCTTTTCGTTTCTAGGTACACCCGGCGAGTGATACCAGCTCTGCACGTTAGACTGGGTTCTCTAATCTGTGACAGATCCTGCGGTTTTTCCGCTACAACATCTCCACTGAGTTCTCTAGTAAAATGGCCAGCTCTTCAGTGAGAGATGTACTCACCTGATAGAGTGCAATACTTAAATGGAGGAACAAAAGGATCTGAAACTGCCTTAGGGAGGGAGGTCAGGTGAAGGTTAATCAAAGGAAATGACAGTTCGATGGTATGCACGGCCCTTGAGATTACATATGTGTATTTCGTTGGGAAATATTTAACTGTTTTACCTCTATTTAGGAAGAAACCAAAATAAAGTGCATATATGAAGAAAAATGCAGAAGAACCCATAGGTGCCTCTTAGCCCAGTAGAGCTCGCATTGGTGGGATGCAAGCCGGCCAGCTGAGAGGCGGACAAAGTCAAAAGATGACAACTCTTCATGTGGTTTCACTACTGCAAAATGTTTCACTACCGCAAAATGTTTCACTACCGTAAAATACAGCACAGTAGCTGGGGAGCTAGGGGAAATTCAATAAAGCTGTCGTTTACCTTGCTCCCATATTTATCCCCAATATTTAGTAGTCTTCTCCCAAAATGGGTGCTGGAGCTAAGGAGGGAAAACTACAGCTGGAAAATACTGTAGGAGCCTACAGAAACTCATTTGTGTCTTGTAATGAACATGGTTTGGCCACGTTCCTGCCTCATTTGCATTTCCTTTCCAACAATTTTCATGCACTTGGATTTTTACTTTCAATAGTACTTTCAAAAACTGATTTTAAGCTTGCATGCATGTAGAAAGGGATTTTTAAATACACTCACCTCAAATCATGGAATTTATTCTAGTATTTGTCCTCAATTAATTGGGGTGTTAAACCAATACCACATGACTCATCAATCACAAATAAGTAACACACCCTGAATTCTGATTTCTAGTTTTGATTAAAAAAAAACAACTAGTCAATAGAAGTCATGAAAAATTTTGACAACTATTTTTTTTATTCTTCCCACAGAATAAAAGGCAAAATTCACTGAATGAATTATTAATTATGAGTTATTCATCCAGCTCTACTAAAAACTAATCTGTTTCTTTTTTTAAGCATCAAAAAGGTCTTTCAAATAGAAGTTGCAATAATGAAATATGGCAGCAGATCTTGAAATGTGCCCTTACCCAGTCTGCAGATACATAAAAGGTTACAGTACCAGAGTTATTAATCCCCCATCACTCTGGCAATTGATTTTGAACACAGTCTGTTGCAGTCTTTATAATACAAGATCATAAATGTTCAAAACTAATGTATTGCTCTTTGTTCCACCTGGCAAAAATACACTGTCAAATTGAGTTGCGTTGACACAAAGATGCAGATGAGTATTTAAGCCTTATTCTTATCCACATTTGTAAATTTGTTTGCAATACCTGTTTGTGGTTAGAAACATTCACAAAGGAGCAAAGAAAGAGGAAGAGATTACACCGTCTTTAATCAATGGGAAATATTTGCGCAAATAGCAATAGGTATTTATTTTAAAATTACTAGGGAAGAGTCATTATTTAAATTTGTCACCATTGGTATTTTTGGTTTGCGCTCTGTTCCCTGGTGTCTGTCAGATTTTCAAAAGTACACATGTAAAAGCACTTGCTCTATACGCATATTGACATACATGCCAGGCAAGGATTCCCCACAAACCAATGAGGGATATGCAAAACCTTTCATCCTACACGTTTGGGGGGGGGGGGTTTAAATTACTAATTTCTAAGCCTGAACCAATTCCATTCATACTGAAAATTCCTGAACTTGCCTTTTCTGTATGCGGCAGTTGCCACCGCTCCTGCCCGTGCCAGAGAGTACAAACCTCCACAGAGGGACAAACCAGAAAAGGAGGGGAGGAGGGCAAAAAGGGAGAAAAGGATCCACTTTACACTGACGTAGCACATTCATTTGTAAAGATGAAGGTTGTTTTTAAGGATCAAAAAGAATATATTGCAAGGAAGTTTATTTTAAGAATAAAATCCTGTCCCGTAGACCGAGCATTCCATAATGAATGAATTACAAGTTTTCTAAAGCCTACCACTGAAGCCGGGAACCGAAACACAAAAAAAATCGAGACGGGGAAGAAAAACAGAAGAGCGTTTCAACATCAGAAACTGCCTATCCAGAAGTCTCCGTTTCTCATAGTCTCCAAAGTATTTTTTCTCTGTAGAAAGACGAACCCATAAAATTACCATTCTTTTCAAAATAACCACATAATACTTCTTTAATAACACTTTTCATTCTTACATATTTTACAGTCCAAGAATATAAACTTCATCTTTCCATTATCTAGCGGCAGAATCATTTAATTGTCCTGGCAAGTTTACTCCTTTTGAATTATTATTTTTTACCACGATTATGAAGGAGAGCTATCTGACTGCATGCTAGAACTGCTGCATTCATGACTTGTAGACATCTGTATGATATTGAAATTAATTTCCAGCATAAAACAGTTAACAGAATAACCCTAGATAAAGGCAAGTATAATACTAATTTCATTCTTTTTGTTGTCAATGTTGTAAAGTCCATTGCTCAAGTAAAGAGCACTATTCCGAGCCAGATACAAATTAATTTTACCATTCTTCAAGTACGAATTTTAAAAGTCAACTAAAGGCTACAACAGCTTTGAAACATTTCAGTGATTGTTTTAATTACCTATCACACAGCTGTGAGACACTGCAAAAGGGAGGGGTGGAGAGAGAAGGGAGAACAACACCTGGTGTATTAGCAATTGTTTTTCTGACATAAAGAAATAAAAATAGTTTCCAAGCTCTCAGACCCACGAAAAGCTCAGCAAAGTCAACACGGATTTTTTTGGTCAGGACATTAACGTGGTATTTTTATTCTGGGCTACGTGTTTTTATTCTGTCAATAACTACTTTCACTGTTAAATAAAACCACCAAATCTCCAAACATTAAATATATGAATTCTGACAGCTTCTAAACCTTGCTTTTCAACCCAAAGTTCACGAACACGCTACAGTAAGTTGCTAAAGGCACACACGGGGCTTCTTTCTAGGGTCTCGTTCTCTAGCAAAAAAAGCTCGCTGCGCTTTTACTGCAACTACACAAAAAAGGCATATTTTTTTGTCATTCCGACCCTTAATAGAATTGGGATCTAGAGGCTATTAGGACTTCTGATGGCCTTTGACACGCTGGCTTCCAGCACCTCAGCAATCAGTCAGTGCGGGGGTAACAAAAGGCCACTCCAACGTACAGTTGTCATCCCCACGCTACATCTGTTGGCCATGCTGTTAGGAAGTGTTGACCCCATCATTTCACCGTAAACACTGCCGAAATCAACAACAACAAAAACAGAAATGAAAAAGGAAACTGGATGTCAGAAGTCAGGTCAGCACATTTTATTTGCACATGTGTCAGTAAAGATAGAAGGAGTCACTGAATTGAATTAAATCAAAGCAAACCTGCTAATTAAAACAGCTAAAATTATGTTTGTGAAGATGTGTGACTGGTTTCCTGCTTATCTGCAAATAAGCCTCCCCATAATATAAACATGTTTCTAGCTCCACTTCATTTATAATAAGTCTTTAGGCAGATTGTAATTAGTATTTTGAGTTTCTGATAGAAGATCTATTGTGCTACTGGAGAAATATTTTTCCTGACCATCAAAATACTTATTATTTCAGCTTCACTCTCAAGGGTTCTCACCTGTTCTTCTCATGCTGGTCGAAGTCTTGTATCCAATTTATCTGAATCAAATTGTTTGGGTATGTGTCTGAATACCATCATCTTCATAATGTATTGCTTGTAGTTAACCACAAATGCGGGCATTGTATTCAACTCCACCTACAAGCCAAACCAGAAATTATTACCAGTTTTGCTTGGATTTATTCTGTAGTTTGTTTTTCATTCAACGTTGAACGAACAATCAAAACGATCACGTTAGGGAGTAGAACGGGGTCAAAACAGAAGTTTTGCACAAGAATGATACTATTTACAAAAATCAACTTTTTCTTTCTGTTTCACTTATTCCCAAGTTCACAATGCATAATTTTATACAAACCCAATTACATAGTTCAGTGATTTACTGGCAAAGCTGGCCAGGAGAAATTATCTGGCTTTAGCTAATGTGTATGCCTATTTACAATCAAAACAAATCCATAGAAAAATTGCAAAATGGCCACAAAATAATAATAAAAAAAAGTCAAGTCAGAAATGCCTCAGAAGTGATACAGTATGCAAGCTGAAAAAAGTTCACCTCACATTAGGATTTCACCGGATAGCCGATAAACCGTGGTTACGAGTGTGGATTCAGTCTTTCAGATCATGCACTATTTATTTATTCCAGTATTTAACTTTAAGCATGTATGGAGTTTCATTGGCTTGGAAAGCATGCTGTTTCCTTTTTGCCCTTTTCATAATTTTTTGAAGGATTAGTTTGCACAGTTAACGGATGCATGGACTGACTTCAACAGGATTACTCAGATGTTTACAGTTACCCATGGGTTGAGCAGGTTTTTTAGATTCAGGGCTATAAGGCATTAGGCCACAGAGCTGCATGTGCATCACATTAACGAATGGCTACGCAAATGGAGTGTGATCTGATACTGGTATCTTGAACATGAAAATTGTAACCAGTAACACTGCAATAATGTCTGTGTATTACTTATGCTGACAAATATCTTTTGCTTTTGTTGAAACATTTCTGAAACAATAAAGAATGCCTTGGGAGGAGCACAGGCTCTTTTTTACATAGTTTGGATAAAGTGAAATTTCTATGCCAAAAATATAAATGAAACATTTATCATTTTTTAATTGCACAACAAATAATTTCAGATTATTGTATATATTTTGCCTGGAATGACCACCAGGCACAACTCCTAGTCAGAGATTTTGTTGGACGTGGCCCAGAGTTTATTTACTCACTTACCTCAAAGTGACCGCCTCCTAAAAATACATCAAATTGCAAATATGCTAAACCCCAAATTTTGCTGTAATTGCATATGCCAGCACTAAGTCCTACATCAATAAGAAACCCCACTGATGTCAGCATGACTTGTGACAACACAAGATTTCCCTCCCCTCAGAACAGCTATAAAACTGGATCCTTGGTGAGTATATTTGAATAACGTGGATTATATATGATTAAACAGATTTGGATTAAATCACCGCAATGGGCTGTCTTATCAAGAACATACTGTCGGAACCACATTGATGTGCAGTAATCAAGGTGACTTTATAGACTTGTTACAACCCAGAGCAAACTCTGATCAACTTCAGTGGAGGAGGATTCCTTTTTACTCCGCAAAGATCAGGCTGCAAGATGTAAGGAGTTAAAATGCTGCTTTCCTGATGAATAGTTTTCATGCCTTAAAATTATGATTCAGGCAACAAAGAGCAATCTTTCTTGCAGGGGAAGCCAATCTCAGCTAAACTCCTTGAGCTCTGTTTCATTCATCAGGATGGAAAATACGGCTGGCTGTGCCTTCTCCTAGCATGCAAGAAAATCCAAATAAAGGAGAACAACATCTGAATAAAGAAATCCGCCAAAATCCCACCCAATCCAAGTGTGCCCTTCACCGCATTATCTCACCTAATTGTTAAAAAATGCTCTGAAAATTGCTATGAAAACTTACTTTTTATTACTACGGTTAGTCTTCATTTAACCCACAAATACAGCCTATCGTTTCTTGTATAAACGTACAGTAGGGTTAACCATAAATGACAGAAACAAATTTCTCCCTCGTTGGAGTAGCGAGGATACAGCTGAGAAAAGAATTTGGTGACACGATTCTACAAGAACTTCCAGCTAACCAGAGCTAAAGCGTTAACTCCAAAAGCTTCAGACAATTCACAGGCTGCTGCTCCAGTAGAAGGGTTTTAACAGCTTGTGGGTGCTGATACTCATCCTCATATTTAGTATGGGCAACATTTGGCAACCAGCGCTACGGAGGTCATTCTGAGGGTGGGGAGGAAAAAGACCTAACGGATATAAAAAGGCAAAAAAAGACCCAGGCTGCCAAAGTCTGGGGGTTTGGCAGAGTAAGAGAGAGAAACTAATCGGCAGCACAGCTTTGCTGCACCGAGGCTTTCCGATTTCTGCGCAGAACCCTGTGCCTCTCTCCTTGGATTAAGCAGCCCAGAAGTTCCTGGATCCATATATAACATTGAAGAGAAAGAGGGAGAAAAAGCGAAAGTAACTGTAACAGGAATACTTTCCTGAAGTTTACTGCAAGCGATACATCAGCCCAAAAAGGTTTTTAGCCCGAGATACCATATTAAAATTTCAAAAGGCTTGCTGGGGGTGGAAAGCTGTTATATAATCTATGAACACTTCAAACAGTTTGTGCTGCATTCTCTCCCGTACGGACACGTGTAGTAAACATTATGCTCTGAACCTCTGGATTCACATCTGCATTGAAGGACTTGCGCTACGCAGCCAAGTTGTGGTGAAGCCACAGGTCTGGAAACTTCCTCCCCTTTAACATCCATCCTCTAAACGAGTCCCCCACCCCGTCCTCTCCTCCACCAAGGACATTTTTAGTAAGATTGCTGTGCAGCTAATTACATTACCATGGCATCCAAGCACCACACAGTCACGAGACCTACTTCTTTTAACAGCCCTTGGGTTTGTAGCGAGGAGTTAATAGGGAAACATCCTTACGTTTGGAGAGCTGAGGCACAAGGTCAAGTCGTTTGTCCAACATCCCTGCAGAAGACGCACTGGGCAGGAATTTCCTCGCTGCGGCGTAGCTGCCAGAACGGACTGGGTGCCAAAGCAGCTGCACGACCACCTACTTCACCAACCACCGTGCCCTCAGAGCCACTCTCGGGAGACAGCGCTGGGAGTCCAAGAGAAAAAAAACCTTGAGCAAATAGAGCGAAATACCTGCTTGCCACCCGCACTCGGCAGCCTCCGGCTACGCCATCAGCCCTCGCGGTAGCATCGGGCTGAACCGACGGCCTTGCCAGCTTCCCGGCGTCCTTCCTTGTGGAATCCCGGTGCCACCTTCTGCGAAGGCAAACGAGATGCTGGGGCAGCCTGCCCGCAGGCAGAGATCGCCCTGCAGATGGAGAGGTGTAGATGCCCGTGCCGAGCGTCACAGGCTGCGTGTGCGTTTGCTCTGCAACAAACAAATTGCTGTGGCAAACGTCGGGTAACCTGGATTTTGAGCAGGGCCAACTTCACCAGCCCTCTCGTCCAGCCTTGGGGCTGGAGTTGCACTGCGTGTTATTCAGACGGTATTCCCTGACTATGAGCTTTCTGGAGAAGACGGTCTGAAATGAGCTACCGCTCGCTGGGATTTCCCATGTGTCCTAACTCATGTGACCGTGCCTGAAACTTGACTTGTCCGAGACAGCTACTCCGATCCCTTTCAGCTCTTCAAGAGCAGAGCACTAACTTGAAGAGCTACTTTCCCCATGCTCTTCCTCCACGCAGAACGGAATTACTCTTTGTTTCTCATTCCTCCCACCAAGTCCTCCCATCTATTTCCATTTGCTTCCTCTAACAGACTCTTTATCACATCTGTGCTACTGGAAGAGTTTAGTCATGACTTACTGCAGCCTATTGTTTATTTGCCTGTTACTGCTGTTAGGTCAGCTTAAACCGGGAAGAGTTGTGCTTTATCTTTGGTGCTGCCATCTCTCACCGCTCTGATGCTGAAACGTTTCTTCCTATACACTTGCACAGCATTTTCACCAGATAATTATTCAAAAGCAACCACAACAAAACTTGGAGTGGAGGGCTCCAGCCCCGCTTGTGGAAGGCACACCCTCCCAGTCCCACCTCCAGCCGCACCACCAGCACAACAAGCTTTATGATGGGAACAGGCTCACCCACAGCAGTTTGACAGGCTCGTAATTTATTCAATTAACAATAAACCCACAGTACGGCTTCCTGAACCTGTCAGCCAGCTAAACTGAGACAACCAGCTGAATACTAAGATATATTCTGCCACTGAACTAGCTTACTGTGTAGAGCTGAGGTCTGTTCAAATTGAGAATGGACCCCAAAGAGCCAGGAGTGAAGGACTTCTTTGACCAAAGGCGTAACCCACCAGAGAGCTCACTTCTGTGACAAAACTTGTTCAAACCTTTGCCAAAAAAACATGGATGTCATGTTGTCAGTCTGCTCTAGGTTACTCAACATGCAATTCTTGCGGTAGCAGACAGAATAATTAATATAGATAACAGAAACAGTGGCACATAATCATAAAAGAGAGAGCTGAAACCACAAAGGACTACAGTTTCCCTATGGCACAGCGGTATGTTTTTTTAAGCGTCCAGTCCCTTTGCAACAGTATTTTTAGAGGAACAGCAGCGGGCCAGATACAGCCATGGATAGCCAGTGGTGGAGAGAACGAGAGTAAAGAAAACCCCACTCCTGACCATCAGCACCTACACTTCAAGCTGCAGAAGAAACAGCTGCCTAGCTACTCATCAGAGAAGGGATTTGCCCTGACGCTGTTACGCAAGGTAGTACTACGTGTATTCTCTCCTTCCACAGAGATGTGGTCTAAAAGCATTCGTATTGAGTTCTCCCATCCCCCTAAATCTTCTCCACAAAGGACACTGTCACCACCAAAGCTCTGCAACAAGGATCGTTTATATATCTGACAACCTTTAAACCCCCAAAGAAAGGGAAAGGGAAGCAGTAAAGCTCTCTGAAGAGCTCTTTGGTGGAACAAGCAGAATTATGAGCAGCAGGAGAAATATGAGTAATTAAGACAACAGTATATCTGTATCTTACAGCTGACAGAGTGAAGCTGCAAGTTAGCTCTGGGCAAGATGTTAGCAGAGGAAAGAACTGAGCAGACTGTTTCTAATGTTCTTGTTGAAAAGCCAGCCCAGGAAAAAGGCTAAAGGGACAATTTCATTAAAAAGAAGGAAGTAGGTTGGCTTAAGAGAGCGGTTAGATGCAGACTTGTAACATTAAAGGAACAGGTCAACAGCTATCTGTAACAAGACAAGTAGTCGTTTGGGGAGTCAGCCAATGTGGCACTCTTGCCGTTCTTAAAAGAAAACGCTCTTAAATTATCTATCGGCGGGTTATACAGAAAATTAAAGCTGCAGAACCGCACCGCGGCACAAAACAAAGCACTGGGGTGGATCGGGGCTGTGGGAGAGCGAAGGAGAGCGAGCCGTGACGTTTTCCAACGAGCGGCCCAAAACAGTGGCTGGTTTTAGGCAGCCAACGCTCGCCCGGAGCCGGCGTGGCGGCCAGGACACGGCGTTCGCTCTTGCCCGTGATCCGACCATCGCGTCCCCGCGGCAGCCGGGGTGCGAGGACGCGAGCGGACGGGGCTGTGCCGTCGGGGCTGTAACCGCGGCGCGGAGGGGCCGGATCCGCTCCCACGCCGCAGCTCCTCTGACAAGTGCATAAACTCGATTTCGCTCCTTCCTCCGGCCCCGGCGCTCGGCACGCTCCAGCGATTCCCCAGCTGGCAGGACGGCCCTTTGTGGCTACAGCAGCATGGTTTATAGCAGCCCTGAGGCTGTGTTTTCCATCTAGTATATATAAGTGAATTAGTGGAAAATTTGAGCTTACACAAATCACAGAGCCAGCGCACGGTTTGTCATGGCCAGGCAGCCTTTTCTCAGGGCTGGAGCAGCAGTAATGAGGTGCAGTAAAGAAACTGCAGGCTGCATCCATGGTTCCTGTGTTACAGCTGGGTTTAGAGCTGCGAAGGGAAGCGCTGTTAGACGAGAGGGGAAAAAAAAAAGACCAACAACAGCTCCCATATCTACATAGATCGAGCGTACGGCCGGTGCAGTCACCTGGGGCTTGCATCCAAAAAAGATCGATGCACGGATATTCGGAAAGAGTAGCCTTCCTCCCTCGCCTCCCAGGCTCCATCTGCGTGAAGGAGGAGATGGGAATTAAACAGAGTGCAATATTTGCGCTGGAGAAATGGCAGAGGGGTTGCTCCAAATTTACATTATTGTAAACAAGAGCAGTATTTGTCCAAATGATAAGAGCTGTGGCAAAGGCAGAGCCAGAGGGCACCGAATGAGGGTCACCAGCTGCAACTGCTGCTGCCACCCAAGAAGAAGAGCTACATGTCTGCAGCAGGGTGGGAGACAGAGGAGGTTGGGAGGTGCCAAAATCTCTCGCTACAGTTTTCAAGACATCTCCCAGGTACGCCTCTCACAACACTTAGGACATCCAAGTTGCTAGCCACGCTCTGGCCGAGTGCCCCAGCAAGCTACTCATTCCTGCCATGCCTCTCTTGATTTGCACCTACAAGTCCAAGCCCTTCTCAAGCATTTGTGTGGCCTTATCAACAGCGACAAAGCTAATTTACATTAAAAGTACACCTGGAACACATGCTCCACAGTGAAGCACAGCGTAGGTATTCCCTATCTCTTTTTTTCCTTTCCTACTTTCTCGGCCAGCGCCGCAGGGAGTGATGGATCGTGCCATTCCTGCCCACCGCATCACTTACTTGGTGTAGAGAGTCTGAAGCGAAGGGTTTTCTTGCTGCAGACTATTCTCTGCCATTTTCTCTACTATAAAGAAGGATGCGTGCCTGTGCGAGGAGCCTGCATCGCCCTTTCCTACAGAAGGCTGAGAGGAAGCCTGCTCTCTGCATATTTCAAATCACAAACTCTAATGGCTCCTTAAAATACACACTTATATTCAGCCCATAAATCAAAATAGATAGTCAAATCCTGCTTATAGATCTAAATCCTTCTTACACTCTTGTGTAGCTCCATTATGTACCTAAGGTGTCACACTGCCTATATATTTCTGCCTCCAGCTTCAGCCACATCCTAGCACTGATTGAGAGCACCAGAGTGTGTAGCCCTTAAAAACTCAAAAATTTCTCACTTTCCTGAGCACTAAAATGCATCTACAATTAGGAAAAATGGCCTCCTGTCATTTTGTTGACTTGCCAATGAGTTTATTTACTCACTCGTCCCGCAGAGCAATTGTTTCGTGGAAATGCAAAAATGCTTAATATTCCACCGCAACGCCAGGCAGAGGTACCCGAGTCTCGCCCCTGTGCCAAGCAAAGACAATCACAAGGCTGAAACCGCTCATCAGCTGCTTTTCATGTAAAGGTGAGCGTCTTTACAATTCTTTGAGATATATATTGTTAGAAAGCGAGCTCAGAATTTCATATTATTATCATATGATAGACGGCATTCCTTTGGTAAAGGGTCAAGGATCAGGAAGACAAGAAAAATAAGGAAATAAAACCCAGCAACGGTCAGATCTTTAGCTGGCATAATTGGACACCGAAGTCCTCGGAATAGTGTCCATTAGCAGGAGTGGGTGATCTGACCCATATGCTTACCACTTTCAAGTATAAAGATTAAAACAACACGCCTAACAGCAGAAATGGGTTATATTACATTTCAGAGAGGCTTGGGTTGCCTAAAATTCGGCAGAAATTTTCAGCCTGCCATCATAAAGACTTCAAGGCTGTTTACCCAAACTTCTCAATAGCTCCTTCTAAAAAAGGATGATGAGCAACCATGTTCAGTAACACAGATTTTTAATGTAATCTGTTTATAGTTTTAGAACAATTTCCAGAATAGAACATTTTTTAAATGTCCTGAGCCTTTAGCATTCTCACTTTGATCATCTCCCATCACGTTATGGTTCAGAACAGAACGTGATGGAGCCAGGCTAACGAATCTGCCAGAAATGACATCAGAAAGCCAAGTGACCTGAAAAAAAAAGTGCTCTATTTGAGCACCATGCTCCTCTTGAACATTTTCTTTTTTCTTTTTCTTTTTTTTTTTTTTTTATACATTTTAATTAATGTTTTACTTTCACTGGATTTATTTTGCTTGCGTGAAAGCTCGGAGCTTGTTCTTAGAAAAAACTCCTATTGAAAACAAAAGGAGCCTTATTTGACCAAGGGAAGACTGTAGGAGGTCCTCAGATAACAATAGCTAACAATTCTTTTTGGGGTTGAACAGTTTAAATAACGAACACTTTCTTAGGAGGTTAACTCTAAATAATAATTGTGGGGTTTGTAGCCTGTGGAGGGGAGAGATTGGTCTTTGACAGAGTTTATATTACTAACCTGATGCGAGCAGACAGCTGCAAAAATGAAGTGATATCAGTGATAAAAATATTCTTTCTACGTTTAGGCAGGAGGAATTGCATAGCAGCAAAGGGCAAATCCCACCGGCCTCCGTGCATGCAAGCGGTCCTTACACATGAAGACAGGCACTGACTGACACGGCACTACTGATCAGTGGACATCCTGGCGCAGGATGTATTTACTTTAAATATTTTTTAACACTTCACATTAAATTTCACATATATGGCTTGCATTCCTGTTTAAAACCTGAGCTACACAATAGCATTTATTGCCCTTTTAATTCAAGCTGTGTTAGAACTGGCAAATAACTTGGTTAAAAAAAAAAAAAATGTTGTAATGATAGCCCCCCCCTCCCCTTCTATCTGATGTAGAAATAGATAATTTCTAGTACTAAAAGTGATTAAATTTGGTGCATTTCCAACTTGTATTTTAACAATGCATGGCCTCCTGAATTGCTGCATAAATATTAATAGACAGCCTGATATGGAACTTTTGCCCGTAATGCCCTTGGAGAACCATAATCACGGCGAATGGAGCAAAGGAGATGAGGGAGCGCACCGAAGATGGTGGCTCTGTCCCCCTGCTTCACAGAGCTACCCTAGGTCAGGCACTTTCCATGCAATATCACAGATGAGCAGTATCTCAAAGCCCAGACTTTGTCTAGCAGGAGATGAAAATCCTATAGACATTAATCTGCCTGATACTCATCTGAAATATACAACAAAAAAATTTCCATTGGCACCAAGAGGAGCTACACTGATTTTTCTCCAAATTAGCCAGACTTAATTTTTGACATAGTGTGCTTTTAAATTGCAGCTGCAGATGTTTACTACTCTAATCACCTCCAAAATTATTATACAGCATTTATCTACCTGAATTTCATCCCTCTGATAGAACCTCATTAAAAGTCACGATCGCTCCAGCTACCATTTAGAAGAGGCCAAGTGCCTACAGATGCCCCAAAGTCATGCTCAGCCTTCTTGAAAATTGGCCAATTATTTAGAACCCTAAATACAGGCTTTGGGGGCTGAAATTCCAGATACCCTTTTGGAAAACCTTTTTGGGCAGCCTTTCTGGTCTGCCGTAAACCACGTTTCTGCTTTCTGAGAAGAGGACACTATTGATTTTTGTTGCTCTAATGCAAGAACCTCACTTGAAACCTCAAAATACTGGCAGTTAAAAGTGCAAGGAGAAAAGATTTCTGTTTGCAAACACCTATTGCACAGCTGTATTTTGGACACCGGTGGACTATGCTAAGGGTTAAGTTAATTTAACTTTCACCAAGTTAGAAAGCTATGAAAGTTTAATCACAAATGAACTCCAGCGGGCCGTTTGGTAGCACACAGACAAATGTTCTCATTTTTATTCTTTATAGGCAGTGCTCAAATCATCATAAACCATATTTAAGGAGGGAGAAATTTCATGAGGGGAGGGAGCTGTTTTATATGATAGAATAAGAGAAAAAGGCAACTCACTGTTTTAAAATTTAAATCCAACAAAATTACGAGAAATGCTGCTGGAAACAGAACGCTGAGAATTCATTATTTTGTTTCAAAGTTAGTTTATCATAAATCTGCCCTCTGACACGTAATAACTAGTAACGTTTCGAAGGTTATTTGATAGTAAGTTCAACAGTGTAGGTGACTGAACATGTGAGCTGCATGATAATGAGTCCCAGGGGAAATCAGGCTTTAGGATGCAGGGTGAAGCATCCCTAGGCTTGTATTCAAATGGAAAAAACATATTCAAAAGTTTATTGTTTATCTCCTAAGAACATCAAATAATACACAGTCCTTCGAATCAAATGCATAAAGCACGCTAGAGAACTATTTGCTGGGGGAAAAATGCCTGATTTGATCCAAATTCAAAAAAACCTAATAGCTTGTACACTGAAATGCATAGAGTGATTTTGATATAAAAAGTGGAGGGGAGTATTTCGGTTTGTTCTTTTACAGAACTAAAAGGCACAGCAAGTCATTTTGCTCTTGCATCAGACTCTAGAAAGAGGAGCTAGAGAGCATTAAAACTAGTTGTTTTCAAATCCTCTGCGTTTCAGTACAATGGAGTTCTTTAAGTGTGACAAATACAAATTGCGCTCCTCATACTGAATTTCATTTCCAAAGTACGTTGGCTGTAATTGATTAATTCGTAGTGTACAAACTAATTTAAAGCCAATAATGAGAGCAAAAGATTTTATTTTTCAGCAAGGAGGTGTGGTACGTACACCCCACTCCAGCAGTATAACAGAGCCCCACCTCTCAGCTCGTTAGGCTCTCAAATAACGAGCCTGATGCTGCCCTTGCCGAAGTCAATGGTAGTTTTGTCATTAGCGGTGCCGGAAAAGCATGCAAGACAGAACTTTTTTTATATATAAACTCTTCCGTATCGCAAATGCCGAGGGCAGCGGCATTCCGAGCCCGTAACTACCCGGCCGCTGGCATCCTGCCACCCCACCGCGGCGCGGAGATGGACGGGATGGGACGGGATGGGAGGACCAACGCCGTGCCCCCCGTGCCGGCTCGCTCACCTGCTCCTGCCTCACCCGGGCATCGCCCGTCTGCGGCTCTAGCATTGCTGCTCGCCTCCAGCCTGTGCCTATTTCTACAGAACGTGGAAAAGTTCGCGGAGGAGGCATTGCGTTGAAGGACTGTTGTTGAGTTTGGATGTATCACGGAGAACTCCGCTGCCGAATTGCCATCTTACAACGAGAAAGAGCTCAGCTATTGAAAGTGATCAAACGCAACTCGCGCCGTTTAGGTGTACGACCGTACCTGTCAAGCATGCTAGTTGCCTTCTTTTAACATAGTTACATAGCCCTCTCTGTATCAAGAGGCTGTTATTTCATAATGCATTTTGGACAGTGAGAACAAAATTAGATTTTACTTTCAAGGTATCTTTCAATAACCAAAATCCATTTTCTGTACATCTTTTTAAATTGTCCTCCTTTTTAAATTCCTTACTTAAATTGTTCCATACCCTATACTTAAGCGGTGAAAAGTTATGCAGCATATATCTTACTTAACACCACTCTATCAGTCCTAACTCTTAATATTATGATGGCTTTTTTCAGAAATGTAACTGGCAGAGGTTTACTGACACACCACAAATCCCGATTACCATTAAAACTCTAAATTCTATATTGACGAAAATCAGAGGTTGAAACGCTCTTATCTTGACAAGCTCTAAAACATCCAATGAACGTTTGTTTATTCGCTTACTGTATTAGTATATATTCCCAACATGGCCATCTTCCGTACCTTAACTTTGGGAAAACAACAGCATTTAAATATGCACCAAAGGCAAAGATAAATAAAAACAAGCAAACAGGCAATAATGCTGTCTAAAATGCTTTTTACTAGTCTTAATAAGGAATTACTACATAGAAGACAATTGAACCCAAAAACTAGCACAATCTCCAAGAAAAGATATTTAGAATAGACAGCAAACTTTCTGGCTTCATTCCTTGAAATATTGTATTACCCACCGTTCAACTTTTGTGAATGTTTACACGTGTAAGATGCACTGAGAAAATTAGAGCTACATTAAAATACGAAACACATGAAAAACAGCCACGGAGCTATTAATACAAATATTAAATAAGAATGGTCTAAAACAGATCGGTCTTGAACTTTTATTATTATTATTCCAGAAAAGAGTTAAACATGTACGTTCCTAGCCGAAGTTAGTTCTGCCCGGTGCTGTGATATTACAACGTGCGTAAATCAGTGCGCTCCTTTTCCCGTCAAGCATAAAGCTCCTGGCTGCCGGTTATCGGAGGTATTTGCAGATCCACACCGAGTGACTCTACTCGGGGTCCGTCCTCTGTGTGGTCTTTCAGAACTGTCGTTATCAGCTTTCTGTTTATTATTGTGCTCAGTTTAAAGGGAATTTGCCAAGTGATCCCTGGACTCCAATCTTTAGGCCTGTTGTCAGGACAAATTAATTTCTGTGGAAACCCACTGTGCCTCAGATACCATCTAGGAAATGTAGGATTAATGGAGTCCCTGTACAACAAGCTTTGTAGTGCGGCTGCTGGGGGAAGGGAGCGACTCTTGGAAGGGAGGAATAACAAAAATAAAGCCCCTGCACTTTGGGTTAGTTTGGGGGGACTTTACATTTTTTTTTATTACATCAACTCACAGCAATAATAGTTAAAATAGAGTGGAGGAACTGAATACGAGCAGGCAACTTTTTAACAAAAGGAACAGTGAATGGAAACTATATTACCAGAGGTGAAGGACCTGAGGTCTAATTATCAATATTTTCTGTTTTACATGCTCAAGCCAATCTCATCAGTAGGTAAAAACAGGATATTAAAAGAAACAGTCTCCCATGAATCTTAGTAGAAAATAATGAAACTCAATACATGATCTTTTGGAAAAGGAGTATTAAAGCTGGATTTCCTACAGGGCCGGGTCATTACTATGTTAGCTGGCATTTGAGGCTCTTTTTTCAAAATGCATGTTATTTCATGGTTAAAAATGTTCAACTGCCACTGTTCTTGCAATAAGTCTACTTAAAAAAAAGACTTCCCTGCCTAGAAAAAAGAAGTAATTATTTTTTTAGTGATGCTAAATTAGAGCTGAATTTAGAGCTGTAACAGGTAAAGCAATGTTTTCCCCTTATGTTTTTCCTTTGTCCACAGCAGAGAAGAAGAGAAGAGAAGAGAAGAGAAGAGAAGAGAAGAGAAGAGAAGAGAAGAGAAGAGAAGAGAAGAGAAGAGAAGAGAAGAGAACACTCTGATATTATCGATGCTTTCTCATTTTCAGGAGGATGACTCTGCCCATGGTTAGATATACAGGTTTAATATCTTACAAATTGGGAATTCTTACCCTTACTCTTTTCCCTCCAAAGATAAATCAGTTGATAATATACAGGACAAAGATAGTAGACACAGAGGTCCACATTCTGTATTGTATTACATCTTGTGACTCCCCTGTGGAATCGGCGAGTTGTAAATCAGCCCCAAAGTTAGCCTAAAATAGCACCAAAACACCTAATGGATCACCAAAAAAAAAAAAAAAAAAAAAAAAAAGACACCACTCCTTTAAGGTCAAACTCTCTAAGCAAAATTTTACTTTCTACCATGGTGTTGCTACGATATTAAACCGTTAATAGCAGCGCTAATTTTGCCACAGTGCATTGCTAGCGCACTTCTAACACCTTATAAGCTTGGCAGATGCAGATGCTGAAGCTGCAGCAGAAAGCTCCTTTAACGTATCTCTCCAGTTTGCAAATACCTCCGTGCAGCTGCTTTGCCTTCAGAGGGCAAAAACAGGAGCATTGCAAGAATTCGTGGGTTTTGTGTGCTACCCCATTTTGTTTGGAACAGTGTTTGTGGAGAGGATTCATTTTGGGAGATTATTTTACTGATCTTAAGCTCACCTGCATAGGAGAACTACTTTCTTTTTATTAAATATTCCAAACGAGTGTACTCTTCCCTAACTAAAACATTTAATCTTGAGAGACTTTTTATATGCCAGTTTTTACTAATACAGAAATTCAATTAACTCCATAATTATGAACACAATTACCATTGAGTGCTACATGTGATTTGGTGGTAGCAGCTACATGGCACACAGATACACTCTGTTTTATGATTTAAAACTTATAGTAGTAATAATAATAATGGACAAAAATTCCGAAAGATCATTCTTATTCTTTGGGTTGCATGCACTGTTTTACGGATACAAACAATTTTTAAATATGCTGTTCACATTTTGGCAATGAAGTGTTTAATTGCAGTAAGCATGTTATTTGCAAGCAGCGGGCCGGATTCCCAGCTGACAGAAAGTCACCCAAACTGGGACAATTTACCTTAAGTGTCAGCCTGGCCCCATTAACTCATTCCGTGACAAACTCAAACCCACAGCAAAGGCGGTAAATGGAGGCCCAGTGATTTATGCATGGAGGGGTGGGTAAAAAAAAAAAAAGACGTTACTTTTGGGGGGTTTAGGACTGAGGTGGCTGAAAGCAAAGGTCGGGAGCGCGGTCGTGATGCGGCCTTACGCAAGGAAATGGAGAGTTCAAGGTGGAATTTGGCGCGCTCGGTAGGCAGACGGCACGTGCCGAAATACCTCAGGTAATGGTCGCCACGCAAAAGTCACCGTTCGCTTGCTGCTGTCACACGGTGGGGGTATCTGTGACATCTCCTAAGTCGCAGGCGTCTGGCGACTCCTCACTGATAATCTCTGCTCCTGCCCTCATGGCATTAGGTACAGCACACCCTCTGCACGTCGCAGGTCAGGGTGCATCATTACCTCACCGCACCAGAAAGGAGGCAAACTATCTTATACAGGCTTAGATTATTGCGGACATTATGCAAAATAATCCCGATATCACTCACTCAATCTTTTGCTTAGACTAAGCAAATCTCCAGTTCACATAACTCAGCCTAGCTCCCCGCATGTCAATACTACCCTACTACCAATTTATGTCAGCTGAAGGTCTGGCCCCACGTGCACTTCTGAACCTAATAAGAACCCATTTCTGCTGACACAGCAATATCTACAGCCACCTCCACCTACTCTTCTTTGTGTAAGAGTTTTCTCCATCTACAGGTGCACAGGTGGGTACGACTCCTTCAACGCAGCAACCACGGCTTTGCTAAGAGATGTCCATGGACTTTAAACACACAAGAAATCAACAGCATTTTACTATAATCACTCTTTGAGTAATTTAAAATCAGAATTACCCACGTGGCTTCGCTAAATAAAAAGTGATCTGCAGCCTACAAATCTGAATTCAAAACACGTTCACATGAAACATTCAAACTACAAAATACAAATACAGCTCAGTCCTTGGTGGACGCTAGTCACTACTGTAAAACTATTGCATGCATTATTTTAAAAGAAAAAAGTGAAGGGTATAATAAGAACGGGGGTCAAAGCCTTTCCAGGCTTGCCAAGGGTTAGGTCTTACCAATGGAGTAAAACATTTAAGCTTTAAGGGAAAACTATAAATGCAAATATATATGAAGTGAACCATAAAATAGGTTTCTTACATAAATTCATGTCTCATAACAAGAACGGTACAAATATTTCATAACATGTCAAACCCACTGTATATGTACATTCACGCTTTCCTCACTCCTGGCACTATAACTGCAAAAAATAAAAAAAGGTAACTTAACGGCACCGGTAACAGGAGTTTTCCAATCCTGGGGTATGGAACCTATATCTCAAGAAGCTGGTTCAACCTGCAATCCCAGTCAATAAATGAAAACAACAGGGAAACTGAGAAGACGGCGTCAGAGGGCTCAAACCGGCACGATCCCAACCCAGCAGCCCTGAGTCTTCGCCATCCTTTAAAAACACACCAGATACATCACTGCAAATGAAGCTGCCATGTGATTTGTTTTCTAAAACAACATCTCACTCTGCTGTGGAAGAAATTTAGTCCTTATTCCTTTTTAATATTCATAAGGTACAGAGCTACATTAACAGCTAAGTTTTAATTTCAGAAACGTTCTGACATTTACAAAGAACAGATTCCAGCCCTGGTTTCACACTAGGGTTTTTTTCCATTATCACTGTTATTACTGGTATTAGTATCACTGTAGAAGTGATTAAAAGGTCCTGGACATCTTATTAAAATAATCTAGATCTACTCCCCTCTTCAGCATCGAGATACATTCTGTTATTTTATAAACAGGAATAAGCTTTCTGGAAATGAAATTTGAAGTACCGCCTATTCCTCTCTTCCTTCTGAAACAGAGGTACTTTTGCTGTTAAAAACGTATGTAAGAATTATTCTGAATATTTGCGGCAGAGGCAAAAATATTTACTGTTTAATGCTGAACGCTCCCCAGATCTGCTCATGAAATGTGGAAATAATAAAAGAGCAGTAACAAGCCAAATCTTCAAAATTCTCTGGGAAGTCAAGGAGAGAGATGCCTCGTGGAAGTCAACAGCATTAGTCCCTACATCTGTTTCCAGGTGATCATTTGCTGAAGCGCAGGCACACAAGGCTTACGATTTTACAGAAAGGGCTGGTTTAGCTGCAATTTTGGAAAAATGCATTTTTGTTTACTGAGGTGGCCCGGCAGTGTGACTACGTACGTTTGTGCATCAGACCTCTTTTCCATATTCTTCACTAAACAGAAATTCAAAAGAGTCTTAGGCGTAGATTAAATGCTTTCAAAAATCAATTCTAGGCTGGCATAGAAGTTAACCAGGCTGACCTCGTGATTACAGACTAAACACTTCCTTAGGAAACAAAGTGGAGGAATATTTTATATTTCAATGATTCTTTGAGATAATACCACCACATATAAAAATGAGAAACCATGGCAATATTTAAGGAAGTTTATCTACGGATAATTGCCTGAGGCATTAAAACAGGACTCATTGAGGGGGTTGGGACATTGTAGTATTGAAATACATTAACAAAAGGCACTATCCAGTATACAACTCATCCAAACTGTTAACAATCACTTTGAATTTCACGTGGCGTTGCAAAAAAGAGAACCGTATAACCTAGCTCCTACCAGAGTACTCCGATTTTTTAACCTCTGGAACCTTAACATCGAGATAGGCGACGGCCAAGAAAGCAGTAGTAAGATACGTACTTATGCTAAAGAGCATCTTCCAAACTACCTTGGGAATGATGCAACACACTTAGAAAATATACTCCTTCAGTTCCATATTCCTGAGGACGGAGCGCATATCGAATGCCCAAGTACCAATGTGCCTTGCAACAGTGTTTTTTTCATTCTTACTAGTGTCAACAGCAGAGTAATCCCAGAGCTTTCAAATAAACGTTTGCACTAGTTTGATCATATAAATGTGCTGCCCGGTAATTAAATCCAGTTTGTATTTTTAAAGTGCACACTGAGCGATATTCCGCACAGAGCCAAACCGCGTTCTATTTGTATCCACCATCTCTCAGTTCTGGGAAATCCATAAATTCATTTGTCAAAGGTAAAAATACTTACGCGAAATTCCTTCTAAATCTTTTGAAATGGTTTGTTCAAACTCTTGACATAGCGTTTTGCTCTAAACAAATTTCTAGACAACCCTGTGATTTTCCATCTCTGAAAATATACTGTTTCCCCTCCATGAAACCAGAACAGAGGGTCTGAGAGAAAGGAAATTATTAAGCATTCTAGTGGGTTTTTTCCAACAAAAACTAAGATAGAGGTCAATGAATAAGTATGTGCAGGCTGGAACTTAAATCCTCTGGGGTGACTGTAGGCTAATTAATAATTAATGCCAGAGACATGGTGTTTGAAATGCAGATGTGATAACTGGAGGCCTGGCAAAGCTGTTCAGAGGAAGCAGATTTGGATGCTATAGGGAATAGGCACTCCCTTGCCGGCTGGCTCTGAAAGCAGACCTGGGTGCAAAGCAGGGCCTATGGTTTAGATTATATTCCCCTCAGCTGTTAATTACCTGAACCTACTTTGAAGTTTTTCTCTTTTTATCCTCTGCATGAAAAGAGATTGGTTCAGCCAAGGGACTTGAAAAAATGATCAAATACATGGAGTAGAGGAGGGGAATAGAACTTCAGATATAAAAAAAGATAAGGAAGAAAAACACTCAGGGAAACATACAGGAACATATTAGGAAGCGCACGAGTGTGGCTCGACGTTGCGAGCGAGTTGTGCTGCTCTAAGTTATTTCAGCCATTAAGTAAACCCCTGCGCGTTTTATGAATAGATTTGTTAAAAGGAATCTCTCACTATATGTATATAGCTTACATTAATTATTTGATGAAAGTACCATAGGTGATTTCCTATGCTATTTTTAATTCAATAAAGTCATTTAAACCTCCTTATGTTTGGGGCTATTTAATGAGGTGTGCAACATTAACAGAATCACCAATGAGCTGTTACTACAAGTATTAAGGTTTTGCAGAAAAGCACTCGTTTTCGCGAGGGAGAGGGACGGGCACAGCCTGGCTTCCTCGCTGCCGCTGAAGGGAACGGGGGGGGGGGGGGCAGGTGCCTTCCAGCATCTCAGCTCCTTTAGCCCCCCCCGGGGGGGAGGACACCCACCCGAGGGCCAAGGCACCATTTCCACAGCAAGTGGGGAGCGGGATGGCACGCCGGGCGGGGATGAGGAGGCAGGGCTGATGGGGATGAAGGCGGGGGGGATGCTGCCCGCACCCCGCCGGCGGGCGGGGGGAATTTGGGGACCGCACGAAACACCCCATTACCAAAAGCGGGGGGCCAGGAGGGGGTGCACCTCTTGCGACAGCCATCTCAGAGCCAAAGGGGTCCCCGGGGCGGCCGGGCCGGTGTGTCGTCCCCCCCATCCCCGGGCGGCAGCAGGTCCCGCTCGCCCCGGAGCCGGTCCCGCTCGCCCTTTTTCGCTTTCCAGGGAGAGATCGTTCCCTTTTCAAAGCATCTCCAGAGTCCCTTTTTTTTTTTTTTTTTTTTTTTTTTTTTGACGCTCTTCCCCACTCGTTAGAGCCTGTCCGTTCAAAGGCTTCCCCGGCTAAACTTCCCGGCAACTTCACTAAAACCTTATGAAACATGGGGAAGGGGTAATCTTTTTTTTTTTTTTTTTTTTGGCCCTTCCTCTTTTTTTTTTTCCCCCCCTCCCTGGAGTACAGTAGGGTGAAGCAATCTCTCACGAACTCAGGGCTGGCTGTGTTTAAAAATTAATTTGAAAATGCCTGTCTTCAAGGCGCAGGCGTCTCGCCTCTAAGCCTATCACCTTGGCACCTCGGCACAGCTTCTCCTCCTGCTGCTGCTGCGGAGAACCTCCGCAGCCCACTTCATCCGAAACCAAATATTTTTACCCAATTTCTCTTCCCGAGCCCCTTCTTTCCCCGTGATGCAAGGGAACCGCGGAGCTGCGGGACAGCCTAAATGCAGAGCTATACACCTGCGGGATGAGGTTCTCGCTCCTTCGCGGGGGGAATTGGTAATTCTCCCGTCGTGGGTTGTGTACCTACAGCTAACCGAAGGTTCGAGGTGATGAGGATGACTCCGTCCCGGGGCGGGGACCGCCTGGATCTTCCCCAAAACGGGCGTGGGAAGCGCATCGGCGTTGGCGTCACGGGCGTGGGGTGGCCCGGGGAGAGCCACGCCTGGGAGGGAGAGGGGCTTTTAATGAAATCATAACATTCAAACAGTTTTCTATTAAATCCTGCTAATTTTCTAGGTGAAGGCTGTGAAGTGAATGTGAGGAAGCATTAAAAGGGAATTGAATTTGCATTCCTTATGCTACAGGCACATGTTTACATGACCTTTAAAACAGAATTAAAGCTGTATCATCAGCAGCTGTAGGCAGTTCACATTACTAAGGCAATCAAATCAGAAGGCTAAACTAACTATAAAACATAAATTAAACTGATAGAGAATCATCCTAATTCACTGGCTTTACTTGCAATTTACTTATCCGCTACTAGCAATTTCTAAACAGTTTGGAGAAGAAGCAAATAGGAAATACTTGAACGTAGCACTTCAAAAACGGGTTGTCCGAGGGGGAGAGCCGGCTCGCCGGGGCTCTCCCGGGGGCTTTTCGGTAGCGAGCGCGGGAATAACAGCCCGGGGACGGTGCCCCCCCCCGGCTGCCCCGGCTAGGGCTCCTTCCCAAAAGTCCACGAAGGGCCTAAAACCCGGTACCTGCGACTCCTGCATCGCTAACCTCCCACCTCTACCGGAGTAAAGCCTCCCGGAGTCCCCCTGCTCTCCGGAGGACCCTCACGCCCGCCGTTTATCTTCGAAAATACGAAATAACTCCACGCCCAATAGAGTTCTCGTTGCACAGCTCCCTTCTACCCTCCTCCCCCACCCCCAGGAGGGAGGCTTTCCAATGTCTGATGCGCGAGTCAAAAAAACCCAAACCAAAAAAACCCCAATACCACCCCCCCCCCAAATCGATACCGCCGGTGATTTCATTAAAAGTTTGCAAAGTGCATTTCCCCGGCCCTGCTCCAGCTCTCCCGGGCGGAACGGGGCCGGGGGGGCGGCACCGGGCATCCCCTACCCCCCTTCCCCCGAGCACCCCGACTTTGATTTATTCCTATTTATTTCTTGCAGGCGGCTCAGCCCAGGGGCTGCCTCTCCCCCTTTGCTGGTGATTCTCCCGTCTGCGCTTCCATTTGTCCTGGGGACCGCGCTGATTTATTGCCCGCCCGCCTCCCGATGAACTTCTCCCCCCCCCCCCCAGCTCTCCGCGCAGCCCCCGCGGTGCCCGGGACTCCCCGCGGCTCCTCCGCCCCGGGACGGGGGGGGGGGGAAGAAAAGGTGCCAGGAGATGCCAGGGGAAGACCTTCCCGGGGGGGGTGGGTGACCGTGGGCAAAGCCTTTGTCTACTGCGCGGCCCCCCCCGGGACACCCTGCGCGGAGCCAGGCTTAAGTTGCGCCTAGTCGCGGCCCCAAGGCAGAGCCCGGTGGCGAGTAAAGGGGGCTGCGGCAAAGCCACCGCCTGCAAAAGGCAGGGTCCCGTGTGAGTAAGAGAAACCTCAAGTGTCGTCCCTTCACACTTTCTTGCATCGCCCAAGCGCGATTCAGGAAGGAAAGAGCTTTTTAGCAACGCAGCCTGGCCTGAAAGTTCCGATTTTCTCCCCGCTTTGATTGGCGCGACCTGAGTGCAACGGGGAATAAACTTTCCACCAAGCGGTAAACATCTCGTCTGTGAGAAAACACAGAAGGAGCAGTACCATCTACGTATTTAGGAATGTAAATCTGGGAATGACGAGGCGCTTCAAAGTGCGGGAGGCGGTTAGATCCCTCTGCAGGATCAGGAGCATCGCTGGATGCGCTGCACGCTGCAAGCTAAAGCTGGAAAAACGTATAGTTTGGGTTTGTTTTTTTTTAAAAAAAAAAAAAAACAAACAACCAAACACACAAAACCAAAAAAAAAAACATTGTTCGGTAAGCTAACAAACAACAATGCAGGTATTTGTCATCCAAGGAATCGAGCTATTTGTCTTCAATGTCTCATTAGTCAACAGAGGTTAAATAGCATGCCATTTGGTGCGTTTTCAAATCCAACCCACTTCCCTTTAAATACGTCTGAGCAAAAACCTGCCCGTTCAGGAATTGTACTTGAATTATTTCTAAAATACAGCCCGGGTGGCCCCTGGTTTGGAAAAGGAGCCGGATCCCGTCTCCCCGCACCCAGAGCCTCTCCAGCCCCAACCGCATCGCTGGGAGCAGCCGCGCCGGTGGGTGAACATCCTCCCCCCCCCCCCCCAAAAAAATCCCCAAACCCCCGAAACGAGCTCATTCCTGCCACCACGCCTGTTTGAATGGCCCGGGGAGGAAAAAGGGAAGGGACCCGCATTGTTGTGCGGATCTATGAAGTCCTGCGGGGAGCTCCGAAGCCGGCGTGCGGTGCCGGGACCGCCCGGGGAAGGGACCGGCTGCCGGCCAGGACCCTCGGCCGGAGCCCCCCCTCTCTCCCCGGCTCCCTTTCGCCAGCCCTATTTCTCGATTAAGCCCACCAAACCCCCACCTTTCAATACGTGGAGTTAAGAAACCGGCGAGAAGAGCGGTCCCACGGTAAAAATGTGCACTTTGGAGAGACTTCCCGGCATATTTTTTTTTTTTTTTTTTTTGCTCTCGACTGCAAATCAACCAAATGTTCCAGACAATACCTGCTACAAACCAACCCAGCTACAAAATAACAGTGACCTGAACATGACGTGGCAGTGCACAAATGAACGACATTTTTTTTTTTCTCCCCCAGCAAGTACATCTTTCAAACATTAACAACGTGGGAAAAAAAAATTATTATTAATAATAATAAAAATAATAGGCGATTCGAGCAGAGGAGCGAGGAGTCGCCCCAAACGCTTTGGAAACCGCAGCAGTTAGAATACAAATGCTATTTACCTTGTGATTTTCTCTGCCCGGGACTGGCTTTATTGTCCCTCCCTAGCCTTTCCTTTCTCCGGGCGCAGGACCAGCCCAGCCGCAGCAACGCTCCCTCCGTGCCGGGCTTATTACTAACGGGCTGGTGCTCGGAGAGATTTGGGGGGGGGCTGCATTCATTCTTACATTAGGACTATTTTAATTTGCAATCTGTCAGTCCATCTCCTGGCTGCGGTTCTGTGATGGCAGTGTGGCTCTCCCTCCTCTCTCCCTGCACAGCATTTACTCACGTTCGAGAGCAGCCAACAGAGACCGAAAAAAAAAAAAAAAAAAAAAAAAAAAAAGAACTAATTGAGCTTGTGTCGGCATTGGCTAATTTCTGCTAATACTCTGTAAATTCCCCTTTTCCTCCTAACCTTCCCCCATGCAGGTTAGGTTTTCACAAAGCATCTCCGGAGATCCAGGAGCCAGTTTCTCAGCCCTGCTTCTTGCCGAGCTGATGGGTGCCTGGGCTTCAATGTTAGTACCAGCGCCTCGATGTACACAATAAAAACCTTAACTCCTGGCTTCAGAAACGGTTCAATTGCCCTTTCCCAACCCCCACCCCCGTTATGATTGACTCTGTTTTTAAATTTGCACTTGTTCCCACCAAGCGCAATCTAACTCGTCCTGTCTCTAAAGTGAACTTGTGGTGAAGGTGAAGTTTTCAATATAGAGGTCATGACACCCAGCCACAGCTTACCGCTCCGAGCTTCATGCTGTATTAAACACAATCAAAACGAACCCCTTTTAGACCTTTTTTTTTTTTTTCCTTTTTCTCCCCTCCCGCAGATGAACAATAAGAAAAAAAAATTTAAAAAAAAAAAAAGTAATCAAATCAGCTCTGCCACCATAATAAACCCGTTCCTCCCGCTTCTGGGCTCGCTCTCCCCGAGGTCCCTACCTATAGAAAGGCACCTATAGAACCGGTTAGCAATACAACCACGCACCCCGCGTTTTAGTTCTAGCTCTTCAAGGGCAATCTGTGGGTTTGGTGCCGGGGGGGGGGGGGGTGATGGGGGGGAGCCAGCCCTGCCCCGCCGGTGGGGACCGCTGCCCACCGAGGGGATGGGACGGTTGAGCCACGCACCCCCGGGTGACCCCCAGAAACTCTCGGTCCCGCCTGTGTCTCTGCCGGGGGGGGGGGGGGGGGAACGGGGAAGGGGGGGGTCTCGCCACAATTACAGCTCCTCCACTTCAAAGCGGGGGTTTTTCTCTATAGCGACTTCTAGCTGCCCCAAGACGGTAGGCTGCCTTCAGCTATTGTGCGATCTTTTTCATGCCAAAGATTTAGCGGGGGGGGCGGGGGGGGAGGAAAAAAAAATAGATATTAAAGCGAGTTATTTGTTGGGGAAACGCGGGTCCTTCCAGCGTGGAGGGAGACCCAGAGCCAGAGGGCTGGAGCGCACGGTCCAAACCCAGAAACTTTTTTTTTCTTTTTTTTTTTTTTAAAAAACTTTAATGGGTTTCAGTCTATGAAAAATAAGTTACAAATTCTTGCAACAGTAGCTTTGCATGTACTTATTTTTCTCCCATGTCCAGACGGGGTCGTCTATTGAATAAGGCTCTTTTATTCTGCATGGGGCAGGGGATTTGTGGCCATGGTCCCCCTTTTATTCCTCTCTCTATGGAAACCCAGATCATGGGGAGAAATATGCGAGGCTGAATAAAGCAAAGCAGCAGAAAGGACCGCTTGAGAGCGGCATCTGTTACACTTGGGAAGTTAGACTGACAGGAAAGAGCTAAAGAAACCCTCTCCAGCAGATTAGTTAGAACAGCAAGAAGATTTAACTATATGCAGATAAAAACACTTTAAAATACACCATACTCTCCTACAGGCGAGATGAGAGTCTCCTCCGTCAGGAGCGGAGTGCCGCGGAGCCGGGCTCTGCCTTAGATACATTTGCAACAAATATTAAAATGGGACGTTCGGGGCTTTATTTCCCTGCTAGAGACTCTGCCTTAATTAAACGGCGGATCTGAACATCTATTTTCACGGGCAATGGGATTTGAAAAATTGTTTCGGAAGTTAAAGTGCAAATTAATTTTAAATAATTTAGTTACGTTTTTATACAGTGCGGCTTTTCTGTGGCTTTTTTTTTTGTTTTTTAAATTATTTTATTTTTTTCCTTCCGCGGGCTCCGGTGATATTTATTTCCAGAAGCTTATGAAGGAGAGAGGTGGGGGGGGGGAGGGAGAAAAAAAAAAAAGAGGAAAGAAAGGGTAAAAAAAAAAAAAAAAAAGCAAGCGGGCTGCTAAAATAACTCTTTCTCTGCCCTCCCCGCCTTCCTCCGCGCCTCCGCCGGGCTCGGCCCCGGTGCTGAACGCCGCTGCTCGGCTCGCAGACCTCGCCGGCAGGACCGGAGCTCTCGCAGAGCCATTTTTCATCTCCTGACCTCCCCGCTGACCCCCCCCCCCGCTCCCCCACTACCTGAAAACTTGATTTTTTAATTTCTTTTCCAAGTCGCTTTCCCTCCCTCACCCCCCCCCCCCTCCCGCTCAACTGCGGCTGCGGCGGGCGCGGAACGGGCGCGGGTGCGCAGCGGAGCGGTCGCCCGCCGGGGAAGAGCCCGGGGAGTCGCAACGTTCCCGATATATCGCGATGTGGCTCCAGCCAAGCAGCCCGCTCTGCTCTTTAAGGGCCAGCCCTGCCTTTGCCCCCTCTCGCACGCTGCGCCCTGGCCGAGCCCCGGCGAGAAATTATTGTGCTGATGATTATTATTATAATGAGGAAAGGCGATGCTACCCGGCTATAAAGGAATGAGAGGAGCGCTCACCTTATTTATATCTATTTTCTCATTTTCTTGAATTTTCTTCAGATCTGTCTTCTCAGAGAAACTAATGCCTTAATGACTTTCTGGTAGCTGCAAGCCTTCTTTTATTTCTGCTAAATATATGAAAATGTATGCAAATTTAAATCAAGCTTAACCTAGGAGCTCTTGCAATATATTTAATGGAATTTCAAACCAATAAGGGAACTCTGATGCAGTCTTCTGTAAGTGCAAATATAATTACGCAGCTAGGTTACCTCCAAAATTATGCAGGGAAAGGTCATTTTTTAACTCGGGAGCGGTTCCGAGGTACCGGGGGCTTTGGCTCTCCCCGCCGACGAGCTGGCGGGGCTCCGCGGGTGCGGAGCTCCGCGGGTGCGGAGCTGCGGCGGGGCCGACCGAGCCCTGGGAAGGGGGGGGGGGCAGATCTCGACCCCCCCGGTGGGGCCTGGGGACGGCACGTGCTTTTTCCCCCTTTATTTTTCCTTTTCTCCCGGTTTTGGGGGGGATTTGGGGGGGGGGGGGTGTCTTCCCCGCGGAGCGCCCGCCAGGCGCGCACCGCGCCCGCGTATTTCGTACAGCAAACTTTGAGGAGGCACCACCGGGATTGGAAAGCGCCTTTTGGGGGCTTTTTTAATTATTTGGCGTGGGGTTTTTTATTGATTTGGGGGGGGGGGGTTGGTTTTGGTTTTTTTTTTAAGTTTTTGCCCCTGAGCCCGCCCCGCGGGAGCGCACGGAGGCGCGGGGACTGCCAACCGAGCGGCGGAGCGCCCGGTCGAACCGGCGGGGCCCGGGGAGGGGGGGGGGGGGGGGGGCGGCCAGGGCCCCGGTGAGGCCGGGGCCGGGGGGGGGTGTCACATCGGAGGCCGGGCCAGGCTGCGCCGGGGTGGTCCCGCAGGTCTGCCGCCGTTTAACCTCTGCGGCGCGCTCCCCCGGCGCTAATCGCTCCCCATTTAAGCCGTGCCCCGCGTCCTCCCCTCCGTCCCTCCCTCCCTCCCTCCCTCCTTCCCTCCTTCCCTCCCTCCCCGCCCGGAGCGGAGCGGAGCGCGGCGCGGAAGGAGTTAAGCGGCCGGGGGGCCGCCTCACGCCCGGCCCCCGGTGCCGGCGGAGTGATTCACTTCCTGCCTCGGTCCCGCCGCTCGGCGCCCCGGCCGCCCCCCCCCCCCCCCGCCGCCCCTCCCCTCCTCGCCCCGCCCTCCTCCCCCCTCCTCCTCCTCCTCCTCCGCCGCGGCCGGCCTCCTCGTCCCTGCCATTGGCCGGCGAGGCGCGGCCCGAGCGACGGCGCGCCCCCATTGGGCGGCGCGGCCGCCAGTCGGCGGTCGGGCCGCTGCCCGGGCCGCCGTGCCGGTGGATGTCAAAGGCTGAAGCGGCGGCGCCGCCACAGTATAACTCGTGGGGGGCTGCGCGGCGGCCATGGCCACAGCCGCCTCCAACCCCTACAGCCTCCTCGGCTCCGGTTCGCTCGCCCATGCGGACGGCGCGGGCATGCAGCAGGGGAGCCCGTTCCGCAACCCGCAGAAGCTGCTGCAGAGCGAGTACCTGCAGGGCGTCCCCGGCAATGGGCACCCGCTGGGGCACCACTGGGTCACCAGCCTGAGCGACGGCGGGCCCTGGCCCTCGGCGCTGGCCGGCGGCCCGCTGGAACAGCCCGACGTCAAGCCGGGCCGTGAGGACCTGCAGCTGGGCGCCATCATCCACCACCGCTCGCCCCACGTCTCCCACCACTCGCCCCACGCCAACCACCCCAGCGCCTGGGGGGCCAGCCCGGCCCACAGCGCCTCGCTGGCCCCCCCCTCCGCCGCCGCCGCCGCCGCCGGGCAGCCCCTCAACGTCTACTCGCAGGCGGGCTTCGCGGTGGGCGGCATGCTGGAGCACGGCGGCTTGACCCCGCCGCCCGCCGCCGCCGCCGCCGCCGCGGCCGCCGCCGCCGCCGCCGCCGCCGCGCAGGGCTTGCACCCCGGGCTGAGGGGCGAGGGCGGCGGGGAGCACGGCGAGCTGGGCGGGCACCACTGCCAGGATCACTCGGATGAGGAGACGCCGACCTCGGACGAGCTGGAGCAGTTCGCCAAGCAGTTCAAGCAGCGGCGCATCAAGCTGGGCTTCACCCAGGCCGACGTGGGCTTGGCCCTGGGGACCCTCTACGGCAACGTCTTCTCGCAGACCACCATCTGCCGCTTCGAGGCCCTGCAGCTCAGCTTCAAGAACATGTGCAAGCTGAAGCCGCTGCTGAACAAGTGGCTGGAGGAGGCCGACTCCTCCACCGGCAGCCCCACCAGCATCGACAAGATCGCGGCGCAGGGGAGGAAGAGGAAGAAGCGCACCTCCATCGAGGTGAGTGTCAAGGGCGTGCTGGAAACGCACTTTCTCAAGTGTCCCAAGCCGGCCGCCCAGGAGATCTCCTCGCTGGCAGACAGCCTGCAGCTGGAGAAGGAGGTGGTGCGGGTCTGGTTCTGCAACCGGCGGCAGAAGGAGAAGCGCATGACCCCGCCGGGAGAGCAGCCGCAGCACGAGGTCTACTCCCACGGCGTGAAAACGGACACGGCCTGCCACGACCTCTGACCGGGGGGGTTGGCGGGGCAGAGCAGGACTGCGGGCAGCGCGGATTTGCTTCTTTTTTTTTCCGCCGGGGGCTTTAACTTATGGTTTCCGAGAGGCGGGAGACGGGGGAGCGGGGGCTCCCCGCTCGCCGCCTGGGCAATATTTTCTCCTCTCCCTCTCCGACCTTTCTTTCCGCTGATCAGTACACGGTGTTTACTCGCAGACAAGGTTTGGTTTCGGGCTCCGCTAGGACGAAGGAAAAAAAAAGAAAAAAAGGAAAAGAAAAAAAAAAAAAGAGAAAACCCACGGGAAAAAGAAAAAAAAAAAAAAAAGAAAAGAAAAACCCGACAGAAAAGGAAAGACAGATGTGTGCCTATGAATAACCTTCCAGCGCCTTGGTTATATCAGCTGTATTTCAGGTGAATCTGTTTTACAATAGACTAGTTTTGCATTTTTAAAGACTTATATAGCGTTTTTAAATGTCTGAGGTGTTTTACTACAAACTGTACACAATATTTGTGACCTAATTTGTATCGAATTGAGCAGTCAAAACGTTTCTCCCTTCCCCACGCACCGGCAATGTCACCCAGCAGGGACGGGGCAGGGTGGCCGCGGCCCTTCCTCTCTCCCCCCGACCCCCCCCCCAGGAGACGGGGTTCCCCTCCGCGCCCGCGGAGTCCCACGCACCCGACTGCCGCCCGCACGGTTCTGAAGAACAGGCTTATTTGTTGCAGCTTTTCTCTTCCTTTTCAAGAACTTCCTGACACCGTAAAACGGTCGGCTTACGATCCTCGCCTCCCCCCTCTGCTTCCAAGGGGGGGGGGGGGAGAAATTAAAAATAGTTATTTCTCAGAGATTTCTCCGAAATTAAGCATCACAAACAAAACCGTGGCATTTGCCAGTCTTTTTTCTTTCCGAAGATGAGTTGGGCTTTTTGATCAGCGCCAGACTGAGAGGTCTGTAGTAAAACACCTTTATACTTCTGCGCTTTGGCTTCGGAAATCAGTTTCTCTGTATTTTGTTTCGATAGTGAAGAGGAATGAGGTGTCTCATGAATTTCGGGGGGGTGGGGAGGGATACAGAAAACGCCCGCATTTGGTTCACGCTGAGCTTATTTCCGCGTCACAGGGAGATGCTGGATTTGGTGAAAAGCTTTTATAAAAAAAAAAAAACAACAAAAAAACAAACAAAAAACCACCAACAAAAAAAAAACCAAACAACAACAATAATGGACAGGGAGAAAAACAAAACAAAGAAAAAGTCACTAAAATGCTAAAACCATAACCATTTTTTGGGCACAGGGAAGTGCTGAGCTGTAACCACCCCCCTCTCCTCCGCCCGGCCGTGGCTGTGTTGTACACAAGGACGGGGGGGGGGGGGGTGTGCAACACCCACGCACCCACTCACGAAGGGGAATTGCTGCGTGTGTGTGTGTGTGTGTACGGCCAAGAGTTCACTCGCTGCTCCCGCACCCTCCCTGTGGCCGGGCTGGCTCGGGGCCGCCGGGCAGGACCGGGCCGGGCCGGACCCCCCCACCCCGCACCCAGAGCCCCCCCCCCCCGCGGCTGCACCCAGCTCCGCGGCTCCCCGCACAGCCCCTCTCCTTCCCCGGCGTTCAGATTTTTTCCTTTCGACATTTATATTTTTCAAGTATTTTTCAGTAAGCGCTAAAAAAGAAAAAAAAAATTAAAAAGAAAAAAAAAACAAAACAAAAAACAAAACAAACTCGACACTGAGGACCTGCCTATTTCTGCCAACTTTATAACTGTACAGTTTTGTATATTAAACGTTTTTTGGAAGTTATTAATTTAAAGAAAGATCATTTAGTTTATTCATTTAGTAACTGATGTATAATAAACGCTATTTTCATTAAAGGTTGCTTTTTTCAACTATTTTATCCAAAATTGCCTATTGCAGTTGCCAACAATTATTTATTTTCAATAAATTCCGCATTATGTTTAAAAAAAAGAGAAAAAAAAACCGTTTCAGAAATAAAAAAAAAGTTTCAGAAATAAAAAAAAAAACGTTTCAGAAATAATAATAATAAAAAAGCCTAGATGGGTGTCGGAAAAAAAAAATAATAACGAAACACACGAGTCGCTGTAACGTTTGGTTGTCGACCAGTTTTAGTCAAGGGGTTTATATTGACGCACTATTTTATTGTTGTAAAAGGAAAAAAGAAAATTTAAAAAAAAAAAGGTTTAAATAAACATTTTTACAAAAAAAAAAAAAACACAAAGAGGAAAAAAAAAAAAAAACAAAAAGATTAAAAATTACGTTGCGTTGTTTGTGCGCTGGCCGAGCCGGGGGTGCGGGCACCGGGGGCTCCTGGGCGAGGGGGCGGCGGGGACCGTCCTGACCCCCCCCCCCTTCCCCGGGCAGGAGCGGTACCCTCCCGGGAAAGGGGGCTCGGAGGTTATGGGGGGGCCGAGCCCGGGGCAGCTCCGTGCGGGCCGGCTTACACCTGCGGCGGCAAATGCACTTATTTTTTTTTTGGGGGGGGGGGGGGGGGGAGAAAAGGGTCCCTGCGGCTTTTTTTTTGGGGGTGGCGGGGGCCGGGCAGGACGCGCCTGTGCGTATAGAGATGGTATCTATAAATCTTTGTGTGTGTATATCCATAGAATAGACATAGAGATGTAATCACGTCGCTCCGCTCCGCGGCTCTGCGCGCCCGCGCTGCGGCCGCCTCCCCTCCCCCCCCCCGCAGCCCACGGGGACCCCCCCCCAGCAGGAATCGGGGCATTAAGGAAGTTTCTTTTGTTCCGTCCTCCCCCCCCCCCCCCGGGCCGCCTCCACCGGGGCCGGGCTGGGGCTCCTGCGCCCCGACACCATTCCCCCCCCCCGGGCCGCCCCCCGCTCCCCCTGGGCGGGAAGTGGCGTGTTCGGGAGGAACAATAACAGTTAATCACATCTAATGGGGTGAAACGGGGAAGCTCCATCCCCGGCAGCCGGGGAGGGTGAAGGGAGGAGGGAGGGGAGGGTTGGGGGGGTTAGGAAAGCAGCAAACTTCACAGCATCACCGGCGAAATGGCCCTTTTATTTTTTTTTTCTTTCCCCCTTTCTGAAGCTGAAGCTTGGAGAAAACAATACCCGACCCTTCTGCAAACAGTTTAGGGGAGGGGAAAATTACCTTTAGGAGTCCTGAGAAGCGACCCGGGCGAGGAGCGAGCTCTCTTCTCCTTAATAAACCCAGCAGCAGCAGGAGTGGACAGGCACCTTCAACTGACATACAGTCCTGTACCTGTTAGCGAGAGGGATTTGGGATGTAAACAGCGGGCGACGCTTTGTCTCTTAACCATAAAAGTGATTTATTTTTTTGTAAATCTTTGCAAGCCGCAGCACAGCGCAGACAACCGCCGGCTTGGGGGCAACGGGCCTGAGCCTGCCCCTGCGCTGGGGCAGCAAAGCCCGGCTGCCTCCACGGCGGGACGACAACCTGCAACCGTTTCGGAAAGGATTACGACAGCAGGAGAAGGAAATAGAGCCCCAAAAGTCACATTTCTCGGTCAACTCCAGAAACAAAATAAACGTGCACCAAGTAGCGCGGGTACCAAACCAGGAGTAAACGGCCACGGTTTGTAAACAGCCCCAACGAAGGACACGGAGGAAAAGCTTCACGTTAAAACGTACCCTACGTGGTCACGCTGGCTCTTAACGTTCAGGGTCCTGAGAGGTAAAGCTCTTGCAGCCAGCCTCCGTTTGGAGGAAGGACAGAAGGCGTTGCACTGAAATTAGCCCGGTTTAGAGCCCGGTGGCTGTTCTGTAAATACAACCGCAGCCAGGGCTGGGTTACGTGTTATTTTAAAACAAATTACGTTAAGACAAAAGAGATGCAATGAAAGAGAAAATCGAGTCAGTTGATAAACAGAAGTACTTCAAAGACTACTTGGAAGCTGGAAAAAACAGGGAAGGAGAATTTCGTTTAAAGAAAAGAATATCTCTGCTTGTTATTGCCCATATATTTCAGTATTCCTGTGAGCAAAAGGAAACTCTTTTGTGCCACCTAATGTTAAGTACAGATCACTGTTGTCTTCTTTGCTGCCCGTCATACATCGCCTGCGTGGAGAGGCCTCGGGGTGCTGAGCGCATCCCGGATGGAGCGGAGCGGCCGGGGATGCTCTGCATCCAAAAGTCCCACCAAGCCAAGGGCAGGAAGAGAAACTTCAGCTTCACGGTCCCGCATCGGGTTATCTCCTGAGTTTCAGAAATCATTAGAGAAAGAACTCAAGAGGGGGCGGAAAGAAGCACGGGGTATAATCATAAGACTGAGAGACTCCAAATTTGGTCTTCATTACAATAAAGTAAATCCAGAATGGGCGTACCCAGGCTTTACATAAGCTGCCCACCATCGAGCATCAATCTCAGCAGCCTCTGCAAACCTCTGGGCTTACAGCAGCTTCTGCCTCAGCTCTCCTTCGAGGACCGAAGCGGCCTTGCCTTTGCAGGCTTTGCACACACGTGTCTCCCAGTACGAAGAATTTATGGTGTGTACTTAGCAGCCATTCACACTAATGGAAGATACTAATTTAGTACTGAAATATCTCACGCGGTCCTTTAAAGAAGAAAGGGTTGAAAGAAAGCATTTCTCTGATAACAATGAATTACACCGCTTTTGTGATTTTAATGGAGAGTGTTAAACACCTTCAACAATTTTTGAGGCTGAATCTCCTTTGCTTTTTATGTTATTATATGAAACCTGAGGCTTCCTTCGGATTTAAATTTCAAATATTCTCAAGCTGTGCTCTCCTCCTCTCCAGAGAGGGCCACGACCATAGGAGGGGTTCACTTGAAAGCAAGTGAGCAGAGATGCTATCGCACTTCAGAGTGGTCTTTATAGAGCATTCCGAATATGGACCAGTCAATCCGTACCTAGACTACATTTGATCAAGATGCTTTTAAAGTCCCTCAACAATAAGTATTTTAACTTTTTCTTTCTTTGTTTTTAAGTAGCAATTCCATAGGTTCAGGCAGAGCAGACTAGAGCACCCAGTCCTATTGGGCCTGCATCCACGTACCAAAATCGCCACTGATTTTTAGGGCGGATCCACGTGTAGATGGAGGCACGTTGAAAACGTGAGACCTTCCCCCCCAGGAGCCGGGGAGCATGCGGGGCTGGGTGGGGAATGCCCTTCAGCCAAGGGTCCGATCCCAAAACCCAGACAATTCATCATTTTACTCACCAGAGCAGCCTCTATTTAACTCAGCGAGCTCCTCCAGGCAACTGAAATGATTCGTTTATGTCCCTGCACAATCTCATTCAAGGCTCCATCCTAGAAGACGCGTACATACGAGATTTTAGGCCGGTGACCAGTCCCACCGAGTATCCCCGAAAATACTCACAGAGATCAGGGCCTACGTTTGTAGTCGCTTTCCCCTTTTTCTAGCGTCCTGTAACCAATAGACTGGAAAGGCTCCACAGCAATTACATATTTAGGATATGTGATAGCTGCAGTTAAGATCTTTACGACTGATTGCAGGATAAAATTTACTTCAAATGTGCAAGAGCCCATTTTTAAACCCCGGTCTTTCAGCTGCTTTCCATTATATATATATTCTGAAGAATCAAAAGCAATTAGAGCGTACGAAGTCTAAACGGTAAATAATTTCCAAATCAAAACCTTTATTAAAGCAATAAGCATCTATTTTTGTTAACACTGTAAGATACGGAGAGGGCCAAACTAAATAACTTTTGTTTTAACGTAACGAAAAGAAAAGCCAGGCTTCTATGCTGAGGACTGTCATACAAAATCTCGCCCCAGATGGATTTTTGGTTGAGTTTCCAAGATTTGGGAAAGCAGGGTAAGCAGGAGGATTTAAAGCTACCATTTTACGTGGCGGTGATGTGAACAGTGCCGTGGTTGACCCGTGCTTGTGCGGGGATTTGTACGTGGATCTGTGGCTTGCTGATTCACAGCGAGCGCTACATGGTATGCCAGCTTGTAAATATTTGTAGAATCACGTCCTTCATTAAAATGGTAAAACAGTATTAAATCTTGGAAGGGGGTAGAAAGAGGAGAGCGAGGAAGAGCTGTCATTGGTGAGAGCCTGTCAACAAGAAGTTAAAAAGCCAATGGCAAATATCATTTCTGCCGGCTCTGGTTTTGCGGTGTTATCGATCGCGGGGTCCTGGCTCCGCAGCTCCGTAGGGCTCCTGATCAATGTTCTGCTGGCACAGAGCAGCGCTGAAACGACACCACGGAGTCTGCTGCTGCACGAGGATTTTTTAAAATGTGGGTATTTCAAGCAGCGACTGTAAGAAGCTGAGCAGCAGCCCTTCTCACCCCTGGTACTGTTAAGGAACCAAAAATGCTGCTCCATTATTCTGCCAATGGATTTTATTTTATTTTTTTAAATTATGCCAGTCCTTGACTTCAGTACAAACAATATTTACCCAATGTAGAAACGCCATTTCTGAACCAAAGTTGTTTTCTTTTTTGGCCAAAGCACGAAGTTTTGTTTTGCATATTTATCTTCAGACTTTGGGAAGGAAAAAATAAATAAAATAAAATAAAATCAGCCCACAGATCTTACTCACCAGAAAGTGGCTTGGGGGGGGAATGACAACATCTGAACTCCTCCTGCCATGTCGGCTGGAGTGCAAATGGAGGTAACACGAGCTGCTCCCCATTCAGGGCTTGTACTTCTGTCTAGATTATGGGATTAATCTCTGTTACATCTATCTACAGCTAGGAACTTGTGATCCAGTTAAAGCAGCTTGAAAGGCGCCCAGCAGGTGCTGGGGGTCCGACTCCGCCGTACAAACTGTGCAGTTAGTTACTGGGAAAAAGCAGGGGCTGGCATTACGCGGGGCTTTCCAAGGCTCCGTACTGGAGCAGGGGAAAGGAAAAATCAAAATCCTGCCAGAAAACACTTGCAGACGGGGAAAATTAGCCACAGCCTTTTTTTTTTTTTTTTTCCCCCCTTAGATCCTGAACATGGAGTTGCTAACGCATAAATACAGATGCTGTCAAACATGAGTTCGTGACACTTTGCTGCTCCTTGCTCCATACACACTGTATGGACATTGTGGATCTCTTAGACCTAAGAAATGCTAATTCAGTGCTGGAATTTTGAGTTTGCAGAAACTGTCCTGTAAATGTCACGGTGGAATTACTAAATCTACAGGCAGATTATAGCTCTGACTACATTTAGACTCTTGATTTAAAACTTTATTACCTTTGATACAGATTCCTCACGAAGGAAACAATTCAGCAGGGGGAATTCAGTATACGTAAAGCTTTTGCAGGGTCGAATCCTTCTGTACGATCCTGCTTTTCAATAGAGCAGACAAATCTCTCTGTAGGTGATGCTACACAAACCCAACACGAGAACAGGAACGACGTGGCACCTTATAAATGCGAAATCCTGCCCCGCTCAGCCAAAACTTCTCATGACTGCAGCAGAGAGATGATGCAACTCACCCAAAATTATACAGCCATAATAACATTTTAATGGAAAAAGTAATAGTATAGGTTTTACTATCTTATGTTCTTCATAGTATAGTAAAGCTGTAGTACAGCCCAAGAAAATCTGCCCTTGTAACAAGATCCGTACAGAAATGAATACATGGTAATGTGACTGGCAATGGCTTTCTCAGAAAAATACGCAGTTGCATAGTAAGGTAGTTATACCAGGATTAGATTTCAAGTACAAAGCTGAAGTTCAAAGATTTTTCAGGATGGTATACGAGAAAATTACAAACCGTGATTTTTGAGCTTTCAGTTCCCCGTGGTGGAGAACCTTTGTGCCTAAGCATCACTTGGGCCTGTCTCAGCTGAACGTGGGAAAACCGTGGCCCCTGTTCTGCTGCAGCCATCCCACGAGCGGATTCGGACGAGTACAACATGCCGTCGCATGAGGTCCTGGGTTCCCCTCCCTGCAACCTGCGCTCTCCCGCATCTGACTCCACGGAGCTGGTCTCATTCGGGTCACAGCACTTCACTCCAGAATCTGCACATCTAATATTCGGTGTTCACTCTCAACCCTCTGTGCAGGGGCTATTCCTTTCCTAGCAACAAGCGCTATTAAATCTTTCCAAATGCCATTCGTTGGACAAAAGTAGCGTGTGGAGCAATTCAAACCCAATTCAGTAAAAGAGAGCACCTGTAACAGTACCTTCATCCTAAATCCAGACTAAAACCTAAAGTCTGCGTTGTTTTATGTCCATTTACTGTGCTGCGCACCCATTTCAGACGTTCTCCGACTGCCCCACATCTGAAGCGTCAAACTGACTGTGAATATTTCCTGCTCTATAACATTCTTCATCCTTGACTAGAAAATACTTTTTGCTGGTTTAAACAAAATAAAGCACATCAAAGGAAAGAAAACCAAACAATTATTTTAGCAGAAAATTCTTGAGGGTGGGCGTTCCTAATCCCCTAAAGAAAACACGTGCACCGTTCGTTCTGAGTTGCTGCTACCTCTTGTGTATATTGAAGGTAGGACAAGGCAGGAGACGTGGCAAGAGGAGGGCAGACACCCAGCATGGCCAGAGGAGAGTTAAAAGGGATGGTGGGTGCTCGGTTCCATTGCCATTCCAACGACTGTCTTCAGAAGAGATTTATGTCATGCCATTTCTTCCTCTTGCCCCAACCTAAGCCACAAAAATGCGGTATTGGAATTGTAACGCCTCATATATTCTAAGGAAGATAATAGTAAACTGCGCTGCTTTGACCTTTTCGGGATTTCTGCTGTTTGATTCACTCGCCGCGGCCATCCCTCGTGTTCGCAGCGGTAACCTGTGGGGATGCAGTGCAGCAGGGGCCAATCCGGCTACAGAATATTGAAAAGGTTAAAGTCTATGTTTATGAGTCTATTAAATGTTTATAGCCTTTCACAGGCTATACCGGGCATTAAAATTATGATATCTCATTCTCATAACAAACACTGTAACGAGAACAGAAAATGGCAAAACATGAATCTGTTCTGAAGGCAACGTCTGTAATGAGAGCACAAAACCAGCACAGTATTAATTCGCTCCTTTGAAAGAGTCAAAAAGGAAGAGATGACGCCATGAACCTAAACCACGCGGAGCGTGACGTAGCGACAGATCACCCAACCAGAAGGTACCAGCAACCCACCCCACCCAGCCGCCCGCCTGCAACACTGACCAGCAGCGAACGCTCCACTGGAAATTAAGAAACCTAAACAGACACTAGACATTTCCATCAGTCCTCGGAGTTTTTAAGCTAAAATGCAAAAAAATAAAAATTTTGGAGACTACTGGCACACAGCCGCGCTGCTGGGGACACCGCTCCTGTTCCCACAAGCTCCTCGAAGCCTGCTCAGGCCACCATAAGCTGTCTGCTTTGCTTTTACGCCTAACAGTGGGTTTTATAGGCCAATTAAACACTATGCGTATTTTTTCCTTTTTATCTGTTCTAAATATATCGCATTTTAATTTCACTGCGTGTCATAAGATGGCTACAGTACGTTAACGAGTGCCCATGAACACGGACAATTTATACCTTCTTCAGCCAGGCTCCAAAAACACTCCACATCCCCCAGCTCTGGCTGTATTATTAATCCCCTGGGTAGATCCAATCCTACAAACACATGGGAAGACTATCCCATGAGCAGAGTTTTGGTAACCCAAAAAGGAGCGGGTGCACCGGGGTCTTCGTTATTCCTGAGCAATTTTACATGAGAAGTGAGGATGCATGCCTTATTTATTAGTTCTCCAGTTCCACATCCTACATTCTCAGCCAGGGCGATGCGATAAGCACCAGCCGTACCATCCCAGCAGCTCAGTCCCCAGCAACGTTCCTCAGGCACCACAAGGGAGGGATTTAAAGAGAAATTTAAAGATGAATGCTGCTGCTAGTGATGGGGAATTTCTCCCCAGCGTGAGGGGCAACGCAGGAGAAAGCAATGGAGAACAAAGTTTCTTTGAACTACGACGGATGGCGATATCAAATCATAAATAGACAGACAGGCACACGTAAACAGGCAGAAGATCAAAGGAGCCAGCCTAAGTGCAGGCAGCGAGCTCACAGCCGGGACGGGCTTGGAGGCCATCCAGCCAGCACTCCCGGTGGTTTGAAAGGTCTCCCTAAAAGTGGGATACCAGCAGGCTTTAGTTCAATGCACCCCACAAATTACCAGCTTTTGATGGCCAGGGAGTAGCCAGAAACCTTAACAGAGAGGAAAAAAAAATTAAAAAAAAAAAAAAAATCTTTCTGCCCTGTTAGCTGGGGTCTACCTTTCAACGTTTCTCTCGGCAGAAGAAAGGCGAGAAGGGCTACTGGGAAATACCAGTGGGTATTATTGTGGCGTCCCCCAAATCAGTGAAAGCCATAAACTTTGTGGCTCCTGGGGCTGCTGTGGACATCCCGTTCTTCCCCCAAAAGTCTGTATTGTGGTATGACCAGCTATGAACACGAAGACCAACTTGTCCAAGACTTGTCCAATACCCTTGTAATTTATCTACACGTACCATAATGCCTTTAACCACCACCACTCATCTGGGGAACTATCCTCCTTTTGCATACAAAGCTGTCTACAAAACCGAATCCATTATGAATGACTCAGGGTCCCCTGCTACTGCCAACTTGCATTTTAAAACAAATGCAAGACCAGGGTTAAAACACAGAGAGGAGAAGCCAACACGCACTAGCTGTACCTGGAAGACCTTAATGTTTGCACAGTTGATGTTACGCCAAGAAATAAGAGTGCTGGGTGACTGCGGACCTCCTGATGATTGCTGGGACCTGGAAAGGTGATGGAAACTGGGTAAAAAGGGACCAACAGGGGGAGGGGGGAGTGTCAAATGAAAAACCAAATAGCCAATGTCAAATGAAAAACCAATTAGCCAATAAGTTACAAGAAAACATGTTTAGGATGGGCCCCAAAAAGAGTATTAGCAGTGTTCTGCTAACATATCCCTTCAGAAACAGCACGGTATGCCTGGTGACTGAGAAAAAAGATTAAACCCCGCTACTGTCACTCCTCATTCAGATAAGCTCACAAACATTGAACATGTTACAGAACAAACAGTAACAACCCCAACAGCGCCCCGAATCAATATATGGGATGAAGGGGAAAGGATTTATTCACCAACTCATGGGTCCTGCAAAACTCAAGTAGTATTTTTATTTAAGGAAACCATCAGCAGGAACCAAATCTCACCAGCTCAGACCAGTGCTTCTCTAAGCCTCATCTTCAAGAGTTGCCACTGTCACCTTTTTTGAAAGATGCAAGAAAAATCAAAGTCATCACGGAATAACTTCTCTGAGGATGCATTTTTCTCCCCCCTTGATTAATATTTGGTTCATAGGATATATTTTTAAATCCTGCCCTAAACAATATCCAGAAGTGGCTTCGTAATGAACCATCAAGGTCTGTTCCAGACTATGGACTGGTTGAAAGTTTCCTTTGTATTTTCCTACCAGCAGTGATACCCCATTTACACCACTAACATTGTGTCTGGGGCATTTTGGATCTGTTGTTCCTTCTAGACACTCTCGTGGCATCGTGGCACACTAACACAAATGCCAAGAGCCACCAAGGGCTGTTCTCCACCTCTGCAGTTGATAGATTTGTGTAAAAATTAAATTTCATCAAACAGTTTTGAAGACTTAGCAAGTTCCCCTTTATAATCAAGTCAGTTTATAAGCAGCTATAATCTCCTATTTTACTAACTCAGGTTTACTGACTAAAGTATAAATTAACTAATGGTTACTGTATCATATACACCAAAACAATACACAGATGAATTAATGAAAATACAAGAGTCACGTCCTCTAAAATTCAACTTTCTCCTTGCCGGGCACCGTGTTTAACAGACCTCTGGCTGATGTCCAGCTTTGTGGTGGTGACACCACTGAATAAAGAAGAGATCATTATTATTGATGAACTTACAAGAAAAGTTTTGAGTGCATTCAGAAATGAAAAAAACCCAAACACCTTGGAAAACAATATTTCACCGAGCAGGAACCGATCCCGTCAGCTTTTCCCTAAAGCTAAAGCACCGCAGCAGAGCAGGGTCTTGCTGCCCAAGGATCCGGGCATCCAAACAGCCTTAAAGGTCTCATCCTACCACCGTAAAACTTCTGATTGTCACCACAACTCGCTATATTTACACATAAATTCTTCTGGCAAAAGAATAAACATGATGCTCCTTTCTGTTGGCTGTAAATGGTGAAAATATCCATTCAGGAAGCAAAAACTCCCAAACAAACAGCAGCCTTGTGCTCTTGTGAGCTACTCAAAGACTGAACTTGGAGTAACTTCTGTTTAAAAAGAGCTGTGAAAATAAAATATGCAAAACCAGTAAATGTATTTTTTTCCTACTATTACCTCAAACAAATTACTCGAGAAAATTACACTGTTTTTTCATTCTAAAATCACTTCTGATCTGATAGTTGGTAATGAAAATAACAGGCCATTAAAATGGCAGTTATTACGAGTATATGAAAAGTAAAAACAAGACATCAAATATAATGATGTCATTGATATTTATTTTACTTTCTGCTATATCACTAACACGCTTTTATATTTGTTTTGTAATAGAGTATTAAAAAACTATATACATAAAATATTATATGTTTCAAAGGATTAAAAACATAGTGTAGGCACCAAACCAGGATTATTATCACTTAAATAGAAATACATGATTTAAAGTTAAGGCGCGTGGTTAAATCGGCCATTGCAAACCTTACGTCCCGAACACTTTATGAAAACCAGACATTTAAAAAAAAAAAAAAAAAAAAAAAGAAAGTCCCACAAGGTTTCACAGCCATTTAAACCTGGTCGCAGGAATTCAATGTTCGTTCTTGGACCGTGTCTGTCGTTTACCTCCCGTGTTGAAATATCATGAAATTCCCAATTAGGGCCAGGTTTCCCCAGGGCGGCCGCCCGCACGAGGCAGCTCTGTGTGTGGCATCCCAGCCCCGCGATGACAAGCTCCCGTCGCCCTCCCACGCAAGGAAAGTTCCTCCTGCTCTGCAAAACCGAGGGAGGAGGAAGAGGGGAACGAGAGGGATGGAGACAAGAGACCCCAAAATGTTGTCTACCAGGAGATGGGAGGGTTTCAACCTCCCCTGCACCCAGGCGGGTGTGCTTCTGCACAGCTCACTCTATGGAAGGAGAAAAAAAAAAAAAAAAAAAGAGAAAAACCTTTAATTGGGTGTCAGTTGAAGCGCGGCGGGATGCTCTGCTGTGTACGGCAGTGCTGGTTTTAGACAGCAACTTCTGGGGGCTGTTACTGAGCTGCTGCATATAATGCAAGCGGTTCCTGAGCGTCTGTGGTGCTAACGCAGGTCTTTGCGCTCCAGAACCACCCGTGTGGTAAAATCATCATCGTACAATGTACTTTAAGGGGTAATTATTCTGGTATAACAGAAAACCAGCCTTTACAAATTCAACTGATTTTAAAAAAGAAAATAAAATCCCAAAGTAGGAGCCGTTTTCTCAAAAAAACTATCACTCCTTCCCATGTCCAAAGCAGAATATTTGGTCTCCATTCTAGAGCACAAATAACTTTTATTGTAAATTTTTGGGGAGGTGTCTCTGAGCTCTTCCACAGAGGCATGGAGAAATGCAGACTGACCATTAATTTCTGCCATCCCGCTTGAACGTGGAAGTATTAATTGTAATGCGTTCCCATAGCAAACCAGCAAATATACTGGTGTGAATCAAGGCAATGAAGAGCATACAGCAGGGTTCCGAAGACTCAGGGTTGTTGAGCTAAGCAGGCAAGCTTATGATTAGACAAAAATTGTACTTTCTTAACGGTGCTTAACATCTATGCAATGTATCCGAGCAATATATTGTGCAAACATCTGGTGTTCCAGTGGTAAGATGGATCACGTGGACGGATGATCAAATACAGCGAGGCTCATCGCTCTTCCATCGGAGACGCATGGTCACACAGCGAAGGCGCATCTTTCTACTTGCTCTGGCTGCTGATCTATTGATTTTGAACCGCTCTGATTCCCCCTGTGTCTGGCTGTAGATGCAGAAGAGATGAAGCAACTGGGAAATCAGCAAAGCAGCAAGCTGAGCAGTACAAATTGGTAAAAATTATTTAATACTGGGAAGCTGATGTAGTCACCCCCTGGTAATACTGTCAATTAAGTGTATGAAATTAATATTAATTATCAACAATGAATTGTTTGCAAGTGTAATAATGAATAGGGAAAATAAGAAGAAACACAGAACATTTATGATGCAAAAATGTTGGCTGTCTCTGAATATTTCCTCTGAAATCTGTTTTGGTTCCATTAAGAAGTACATTCATAAATATATTTTCTTAGTATTTGAGTTGCAAATCAGCCTCGGCAGATTAGAAAGTGCCACGAAGCAAATGTATACACTGAAATTCTGTCTGATCCAAGAAGTTATATTCATTTTAAAAAAAATACATCAGAAAAAAAACCCACAGAGATGCTCAGCAAGAGCAGTCATCTTTGAAAAAGAGGAAACCAGCAGCACTTGGAAAATATTTTAACAAGAGAAGCACACATTGGAATATCACTCCCAGCCCATGCTGATGTGCTGATGCCTATCAGCAGATTGCAATAACTTTCTTCTCACGTTGGGGAAAAAAAAAAGCCAAAAGGAAGTGGTAAACCTATTCAATAAGCAAAGAATCTTAATCTCTGATACATAATTTATAATTACTTTTAACTAATAATTTTAATCTATTTCTGGATTAAAAGTGCACTTCTGTCTGCACCTGCAAGGAAGATATGCCAGGAGAAAAAGCTGTTGGAAGAAGAAAGGCACAAACCGGGGTGTGAGGCCACTCGGCTCCCTGAACCCAAGGGAGGACAAAGTGGTGGCAAACCCTGGCTTCGTCTGCCTCCCCTCTCCCGTGCGCTGCTTTTTCCCCCATTCTCGTGATTAACGCTGGTTTGCTCTCTAATTTTACATTTAAAAGGATAGAAACCTTCAAATACATGAAAAACATTTTCTGCTGCGTATAGATGGCATTTGGGAGAACGTGCTCAAGGTCAAATATTTTTTTGTGATGGTAAAATAGCACAACTATTTCAACAGGAGTGCAATTTTTGTGTGCATCTCTACAAGTCTGGGGGAAACCCATTCCATGCTCGGCGCAATCTTCTCCTTTGCCGTTAAAGCTAGCTATGCTCTCAAGGATGCAGGAGAGGCCTTGATTGCAACACCGCTAACAAGGGCATTGGCTTATACGGTGTATCGCAGTGAGATTGGGTCAAAATAAATCTTTAGAGAAACATTTCCCTTTAGGACTACCTTCGTCCACACCCAAAAGTTTTCAAAATACTCCCACCTGACATATGGTGCAAGCACAGTCGAGTCCAAAGGCACAATAATTATTCATCACCAATCATGTTGTTTTTTTTTTTTTAAAACTTGTTTATAAGACCAGAAATAAAAAATTCCCTACTTGGAATCCTTTTCCAGCGCTTACTTACCTGAATTGAAAGGTGACACTAGTTTCTAGGTTAGGAAAGTATTTGGTATGGGAATTCTAGCTAACTTGTATGGGTTTCCCAAGGCTGGGCTCTAGGAGAGCCAGATCCAGGACAGGGGGCTAGGAGGGTACAGCACCAGGGACACTATTGGAAAAAAAAAAGATACAAGCAGTTGGTCTTCCCAGTTGACTGGGTTTTCAAATCTATGTGCATTAAGTGAACAACAAAAACTGGTGAAAGCACCACTTCTCCTGTGGTCTTTGCCACCGGCGAGGAGAAACGGAAAGGTTTAATTTCTACCGGAGTAGGAGCGCGGTCTCTGCCGGCACAGCGAGTCCCCGGGCACGGGCGACCGTCGGAGGTCGGGGAATAAAACCGCTCAGGACTCTAAACCAAAACCAGCGCCAGGTTCAGGGCAGCTATTTAGAAACAACAGAGAGTTAACGCTTAGTCCCCAATTCCAGAATCTACACGTAGAGCGAGGAAAAAAATTAAGCCGCAAATATTCATTTAGCTAATTTCCTACCAAACATCTATGCCAGCTTTCCCCGCAGGACTCCTGTGGGCACGGGGTTGAGCTGTGCAGCTTGGCCAAGCAAGCTGTAAGCTCAGGCCGGCTCCGGCCGGCGCTGCAGGAGGGGGTTTGGCACCGTGACTGGTGCGGAGCTCCGGAACAGCTGGATGAGGTGAGCAAAAAGCAGTTGCATACCACAAAAATGGAGTTGTACGCGCATCGGTCTGCTAACGCGAGTCTCTCTACAAACACGCGGCCGCTGTCGCGAAGGACCTGCGTGCTAACCCAAGAGCTGATGAACTTCAGAAACCTGTAGTATCATAAGCAATATTAATCCTTTTTTAGAGCCATGTATGAAATGATGGATCAGTTATGCTGCTTGAGGGGCATAAATATCATTTATTAAGACAATCATGGTTAGTTCTTTGCAATTATTTTTTAATAGAAACATGAATCTCAGTTAAAGCCAGATTTATGCTCACCCTTGGCTAACCCAGTGCCAGGATCTTTGATCCCAAATTATTTAGGAAGCGGAGAACTCTCCTGCACGGGGCGCTTCTGCTTGAAATGTGCAATAAGCAGCAAAAAGAATAAGATGTCTGGGGGTTAAATCTTTCAGCACTCTCAGTGCACACCATGGACTTAGTTGAACCATGAAGTTACACTTTATAGTTGGCGCACTCTGGAGGAAGCGCCTATACCCCAAACAAAGCAGTTGTTTACAAGGGGAAAAAAAGTTTTTTCTAACTCAAGGAAATGAAAACGGCATAAAGAGAGAAAACAACTCTATAGCTTTATAATCTTAATTTCTACTAATTTAAGTAACTATTATTATGAGCTGATCTGTGGCATTTCTGCCCTTCCTCCAAACTGTCACAAAAGGAAGACATTCAGCATTACTTATTCAACCAAAAAAAAAAAAAAAAAAAAAGTGGGACCCAGATAAGGTGTTTGTTCCTGCAAACTGCTCCTCTGCTGTTGCTTAAGGAAAGCAGCAACACAACCTGAATTATATAGAACTCATACAATACATACAGTAAAGAAAAAAATGCAAATTACTTACCCAGAATCTTCCCAAAGGTCTTTGCATTTTTTTCGTAAAATAATCCGTTACCAAAATGCATTTGTAGGTACAGCATACAAGTTATTTTAAAAGCACTCAGCAAAATGACTTAAAAGTTTAGGGCCGAAACTGAATAAAAATGTCATTTCCAGTTTGAATGGCAAGAGAAACTGAGGCAGTGATAATGTTATGTCAGGATTTCAACAGGAGAACTCGGGCAAACAGCACTTCCAGTGGGGAAACACCCACTATCGCCTTTAGTTACGAGTAGTAATGAGAGCCCTGAACCTCTCCCAGAGCCAGAAACAGATCACTGGGAAAAGTTCCCCCAAACAAATTGCTGCAGGAAGCCATTCCCATCATCTCCCTCCTGCTGCCCACCAGCCTTCTGCCTTTCCCCAGGGATGGTCATGTGTTACAGAGACCCGGGGTTTTGCAAGAGCATGGGGGAGTCGTTCGGGATTTGGGTTTTGTTGGTTTGGGTTTTGTTGTTTGGGTTTTTTGGGGTCGTTTTTTATTTTTGCAGTAATTTCTGTCCCTCCTCCCCGTCCCGTCTTGCAGCATCACAAGAGATCCCGCTTGCTTCTGTTCTAATTAGGAACAATTTCTAAGTTAAGCTTGTCAAAATGTGCCCCAGCCCCATGAAAGGCCGTAACCCACCGGCCACGGGGCTCCGCTCAGCCAGCCCGCAGCCCGGCGAGGTGGAGCGGGGACCCCCGCTCCCACCACCCTTCCCAGCCTCTTTCGCATTCAAACAGCTTGTATTTTTAACAAAAATCCGATTCACTCTTTTAACGAGACTCTTTCAGAGCGTCAAAAGGCAAGCGAACGTTAAAATTGAAGTTCACAGGAAAAGCTTTACTTTGGACAGGAAAAATAGGGATAACAAACTATTCTGCATACGGCTTCCCTCCAAATGGATGTATGTGTCAGTACGCGCTGGATCGGCTTCGGGAACCAGAAATCAGTTTGCGCATTAAAAGCGGCTGTAATCCTTTGAAATTTATGGGAGACTGAAGGAAAATAATTCTGAATAATACAGGTCCTTTGACATTAACTTAAAATGATTTTTTAAATAAATTGAGTGTAGTTTTATTTATAAGCCCAAGCCTTCTGCATCTCACAGCACTGCTCAAGGGGGAAGAAAGACACCCTTCAGCTGGTGTAAACTGATGGAACTGGAATTTAAAGGAATTGGGACCATTTATGCTTCATAAAAGTCTGCTCCGGAGTACTGCTCAGGATCGTATGAATCCCTTCTTCTCTTTCAGGAGAAAGGCTGTCTGAATGTCACTCACATTGCCCTTTATTTTTTGTCCATTAGACAAACAAAATGAATGATCACATTTATGCCTTGGACAGAAAGCAGACCCCACAGGCTATATGTTGTGAAAAGAACTCTTTCTACCGAGCAAGATAATGCTTGAAAAGGTGAATGAAAAGATTTTAGTAAAGAGGAAAATGTCCCTGTAGGACCCTTCCTAATTCTGAGCTCTTCAGTAACGTCAGCCTCGCTAATCCATACCTAGCTGTGAGTTCAAATGAAAAATTCATTAACTTTGTGTCCTTTAATTTATTAGGTGTAGCAACACTCCTCATCAGGGGAAGGGCTGAAAGGAGGGGACAATCAGGGCTCTTTTATTCTTTTTGCAAATCTACAGGCTCACAAAGGGAGAGCACCAGTTTGTGAGAAATTACACTCGCCTAATTAGAAGAGCCGCTGTTTGCTCTCGCAGGCACGCCGAAGCTGACCAAAGGAAAAAATGTAAAATTGGCCGTCAAAGACCTGAAATGGCCACGGCTAAAACCATGCCAGGACCAGACAACAGCGGAAGGACCTCGGTGACCATTTCATCCCACAGCAGTACATGAAAAGGGAACACATTAGGAACAAGAATAACAAAGTCTTTTATATAGTGAATTAAAACTGAAATCCGGACTGCCTGCACCGCAGCGGGACTAGATGCTGCTTTCTATCCGCTACACCAACTGCTAGATACCTCTTATACCCGTGTTATGGCACGTTGCAGAGTTTTTCCCAGCAAACTGCCTAGGAAAGCTGAGTTTGGTGAGGAAACCAAGAGTAGGAAATAGAAAGGATTTTTTTTTTCTCTGAAGGCTGTCTCGCTCCAGGGGCTCAGGGATCACAACACAACCCCTCTCTGCTCAGCCGAACCTATGGATAATGAACCACTCCCGTCTTGTTCATCAGGCTGGTAAAAAGATTCAGTTTTATTCAGAGTAACACAATATTTTGTCCTCACATGACCCTCGCTGGTGTCCCTTCCCTCCCCCTTTGGAAAGGAATAAATAATTATCCTTATTTTCTGCCAGGAAACACAGATAGGGAGTGGGGTGAAATGGACTGCAGCCAGGGCAGAGCCAGCAGCAGAGCTGTCTCTCCAGCCTGCCAGTCCCAGGACCTAGTAACATTAATGCTTAATTAGTGTTTACATTTTCCAAGCAAAATGTAAACACGTATCTGCACCAGCCAATGCCAGCTGTGACGGAAGAGTGATGTTATCCAAAAGCAATTTCCTCTCCTTTCAAAGGGCATCTCCAGTAGGTAGGACCATAAAGCAGCATCTGAATCGCAACACCTCGTATTATGCATTTACAAAGCACAGCAGCGGGGTCGTATCACCAGTTATGAGGTAAGGCCGGCGACTATTTAGACTGACAAGAAAGGCTAAGTAAAGCAGTAGGAAAACAAAAAAAAAATTAAAAACCCCCAACCCCTTTGAGGATGCTGCAGCAGTCATATATGATTTCAATTACGGAAATACAAACTGTCTTGATAGCCATATGGTTATACTCTTTGAAGCAGCAAATTATTGATACCAAAATTAATTGTTCTTTGGAACAGCAGAAAACTCTAAACAGCTGTAAAAAATGTTCACAATGGAATCTGAGTCCAGTGGAGGTTAATTTGGGTTTAAATTTCTTTACAGATATTAAGATGAAGTTCAGCCGAGCCAAAAGTTCATAAAATCCACTTGTTTCTCTTGCTCACAAAAACGATACGGATGCTCTGGCTGTTGGCCCTCCACCCCTCAAACCTGACACCCTATTTACCCAAACACGTAGCATGTCCCTCTCACCAGCCGTACCTTCCCCAGGCTGGCTGGCCAAAAGTCTCCTTCCTTGTGGTCCAAGTTCTCCCACTCCAGGGATCGCATAGACAAACAGTTGGAGGAGAAAGTCACACGTGAGGATTTTCTGCTGCGATTACTGAAAAAAATAAATCCGCAAACATTCTCTGTCACCGATAGTTCTAAAACCTCTGTCACATGGGTGTTAGGGCAGCAATTGTTCGTGTGTCCAGGGGGATGGCTATGATAGGGAAAGAACAGCTCACGTCTATGTATCATCAGGTCCTTTTTCAAATATTGGAAGTTAGGGAAGTGCTACATCACCTCCTGTACGCCCTAAAAGTCAAAGACAAAGCCACTCGGTCTCCCTAGGACACTCCTGGAAGGAAGCCTTAGGGAATGTAGAAGGTGAGGAGGTTTCTTGAGCAGCAGAGCTGAAGCAAGATGGTTTTTCTGGAGGGGGGGTGAACAGTCGCTTATTTCTCACTAGCCACGTGCCATGCTGAAAATCAAATGTAAATGTTGATTTTGCAGCCGTAAACTGAGTCCCTCTGGGGTGGTGGAAATCCATCATTGAGAACAACCAGAGCTGATGCAAAAAAAAAAAAAAACAAACCAAAAAACATTAACTATATATAAGTGGCCTTCAGTGCTTACATACAACATCTATACAAGGACAGGTGAGACACATAAGGTGCTAAAGCAGTTACTCAAAGGAGGCAGACTTAAAAAATGTGTATGACATGGAATCATCTCCGAGGCTGAAGACAACTCTCCCATAGCGTTACCTAAATGGCACATAACCTAAAACTGTAAGAACTAATCTGGCTACCCGGCAAGAACAAGAGGTCATTCAGGCTCAGGTGAGCAGCACAGGGAAAGAGCTGCAAGACATTACAAGCTGTACTAAGTAAGAATAGTAAATAATACAGTAATATCTTTATTCCGTCTTATCTTATGGTAGAGTTCAAGTTTTTGTACTGTGACAAGGAAACATCTGAAAGCAAAGGGCACCGGGGAATACGGACACTGTCACCGTGGCGTAGATAATCAGTTGTAGCAACTTTTCTTCAAATCCAGTCATATATATATTTACTGTAGAGGAATTCCTCATGCAATTATGAACATATTCATGACCCCAGGGTCCCCAAACCAGCCTGCGATCCCTGAAAGCAGGACATGTGAGAGACTGAAGGTGCAGGACTGTCCCCACAGCAAGCGAGGTCAGCGTTATCGCAGACTCATATGCGGGTATGTGCCACGGTTCTTGGTAAAGCATAAATCACAGGAATTACTATGCAAATATATGATGTATGATTTTTTTAAGCTCCACTTGCATTCTTCTTTAAAAGCTTACATTGGAATTAAGTTCTGTGATTGCCCTCCATGCAAGGATGACTTTAGCACAGAGCGGGGTGTAATCTGTCACTGAGGCACTAGAATAATCGGGTAACCACAAATCACAAGTAGAAAAGAGCAAAAACTGCCTCGGTGAAACACAAAAAAGGTAGCTTAACCTAGAAGAACAAAACAATGGGCAAATGCTGTCATCTTACGCCTGCGAGGGAAGCTTCTGAAAACACACATAACTGTAGCGAAGGTTTTTGGAGGTTTATTGCTGTTTGCAGATCTCACCGGATGATTGTGGGTGTGATGCCAGTCTTGCCTGCCTAGAGAATTTTGATCTCCTGCCTGACTTTCTCAAATATAATTTATTTTGCAGCGTTCCACAGCCCTGAAGTTAGGCGAGAAGTGCATTTCACAAAGTAGGTCTCACCTGGAGAAGCTGAACTCCACGCTGTTTGCAGATGACACCCACAGAAGCAGCTCAGTAACCTGGGTGTTGTCGCTCCCATTAACTCGTAAGCCTTTGGAAATAACAGCTTCAAGTCACAGTAGGGTGGTACAATGTGAAGCATTTATTTGCATGCCACGTCAGGCTAGAAAGTAGATTGTGAGTATGCGAGGGCACAAAGGTTCAAAATTATTTATTACGAAACATAACTTTGCAAAGGCTTAGCTCGACACCGCTGATGTTTCTGAAGATCACCATCTGAGCTCATTTTTGGAATAAAGCAGCTAGCTCAATGATATCTTCATTTCTTGAAGACAGTTGTTCAGTCTCTTTTCTATACTGTATGTTCCACATTAAGTCATTATCTATGCTGTTCACTCCATTAATTCTGCTAGTTTTATTAGCAAAGTTCTGCTGCCTGGTCCTGTAGCAGTGACAAGCATTTCTAAAAGCTAATCTGACAGATAATGACTCCATTAAGTGTTGAATACTAATTGGTTTACAACAGGGGCCTGAAATTAATTGATGTAAATAAATTAGCACCTGAGCATGCATCACCCTAGCTTTAGATTTTCCTAAATACCAATGATTTTTAAAGCTTGTATCTTCAGCAAAATGCAACGGAATATAAACAGACAGGATGAGTAATTAAAATGTGGCAACAAAATAAGACTATCAAGATGAGCTTAACAAAGATTGTTTACCTATTGATGGAAAGGGTAGTGCCTGCCTGTACAGTCTGTTTACACTGCTCTGACTCGTACAAAAGATACTTTTCTGACAGCTTCCCAAAGATATAATTATCATTACTATTAATAACAGTGACACTGACCCCCACACCATTACCAAGATTTAGTAAAGTTATGTGATACACGGGGAATGCATGCTATTAATCACAACAAACACCTGCCCCCCCCTTAAAAGTCAAGCCTTCAATTATTAATTCAAAGGCACTAATAAAAGTTATTTTGTTTTAAAAGGATAAAACCTCATTACAGTGGAGGTTTGTCATTGGAATGACACAAATAATGACTAATTTCTAAAGCTTGGTAGAGCGAGAGTGTGCGTGTGTTGTTTGGGCATGTCAAGAACAGTCAATAGGTTAGAAGACACCAACAAATACAGTCTATTTTTATATACAGATTTACTACATTCACTTTCACCTCTATATGGAAAATAAAATCTAATATAAAGCAATAAAAACCTGAGAAGAATCCGCATGTCTTGGGAAAGCAGATATCATTTGGAGCAGCAAAGCAAATTCAGCCTAGGACAATATAGAATCATTTAGGTTGAAAAAGACCTTTAAGATCATCAAGTCCAACTGTAAACCCTAGCACTGCCAAGTCCACCACTAAACCATGTCCCTAAGCACCACATCTACATGTCTTTTAAATCCCTCCAGGCGTGGTGACTCAGCCACTTCCCTGGGCAGCCTCTTCCAGTGCTTGACGAACCTTTACGTGAAGAATATATGGACAGTACGAGGCAACGTATGGGCGCACGGCTGCATCACCACCAGAGAGCTCACCCGTATTGCTGCAGGAGTGGTGGGAAGCTTTGGGAAAGCCACCAAGGTTGATCAAAAGACACCCATTAACTCCAGCCTGCTTTGGATCAACTCTCTAGTTACTCCCATCGATTTCAGATCAGATACACAGATCATTTTTACATGCACCAAAGAACACTTTGTTTTGACAGACTTATCGCCACTGTGAAAAGATTAAATGACTTAAAGTTATCCTGAAAAGGACACGATCAAAATTTCTGGAGGCTGACATCATCCTCCTGAGGGAATTAGGAAACAAGATTATCAGGAAGAAATTTGTTGAGAATATTTGTAAGGAACCTGCTGCAAGATCTCTTGAGATATACAAAAGTTTCTTTCATGAGAAGTAACTTTGAGCATGGATTTCACTTTAGTGAATGTTATAAAAACTTCTGTGACCCCCCAAATCAAGATAATTTCAACCACACGCTATCACTTTCCAGTATTTGACTAACAAAGTTACTCTCTGTGTGTGTGTATACACACACACACACACACACACACACAAATATATGGCATTTGCAAAGCCAATGAGGGATGGAATCATAGAACGGTTTGGCTTGGAGGGGACTTAAAAAGACCATCCAGCTCCAACCCCCCTGCCATGGGCAGGGACACCTTCCACCAGACCAGGTTGCTCCAAGCCCCATCCAATCTGACCTTGAACACTGCCAGGGATGGGGCAGCCACAACCTCTCTGGGCAACCTGTGCCAGTGTCTCACCACTGTCATAGTGAAGAATTTCTTCCTTATATCTAACCTAAATCTACCCTCTTTCAGTTTAAAGCCATTACCCCTGTCCTATCGCTATATGCCCTTGCAAAAAGTCCCTCTCCAGCTTTCTTGTGGGTCCCCTTTAGGTACTGGAAAACTGCTATAAGGTCTAACGTAAGGTATAATTCCATGGAATAACATGGAAGATGCTCTCACGGTCGCAGGGATAGCCAGGGTCTTCCTCTCCCCTCCCACCCAGATACCTGTACCTCATGAGGGCCCCAACCTCCAGCACCGGTGTCGAAGCAGGAACCCAGCACTCGGTGCCTGCGTGCTTGAAATGTTCCTCTGTGACAGCCGTTTGTATTTTTCCTGCTGTGCTCCTTTAATAATCCTCTTTGATCTAAGGCCAAAGTGGCAAGTCATTGCAAACAAGCGGCCGGAGCTCCGCGCTGTGGTCGTAAATAACAACACAAGTGATCCTCGTCTCACCCCTCGCTCCTTATGGGGCTGGGATCGCGAGGCACGGTTCATCCCACGTTTCAGAGAAGTTGTAGCTCCTGAACGGCACGTTTAACACCCCGACTCTGATTTCAAGTTTATCAGCTGCTTTTAAGTCCCTGAACCGCCAAGGATTTACCTCAATCAGCAGGGATCCTTATTCCAGGGCAGAAGAACTTCTGCCCCATCCCTGAGCCCAGGTCCTCTCCTACACCAGCAAACCATTTCTGGCAGTTGCACCATCAAGACCTCACGAGCTGGAGATTTTACTGGGGCTGGCGTCCCCCCCAGAGCAGCTGACAGTCAAAAGCCTCCTATACATTCCTCACGTGCTACCAAAGCTGAACTGAGAGGAACAGCAGAAAAAAAGTCATCTGGAAAGCAGCTGTAATAGAACCAGCCATTTCTTGACTCTAACACCCCAAGACATTCCTTATTTCAGAGCTATTAGCCGGTTTTAGAAATAAAGGTAAAAGATGAAAGTATTAATAACTGTGAAAAGATATAGGAATTAGTAACCCCTTCACCACTTATAATAATGCAACTAAAATATAGCTCTTAGTGATTAAGCAGCTTTTAAACGTTGCCATAAGCTAAATAGTAAGTCGGAAGCATTTAATAATATTATGTTTTCTGACCCAGGCTTCCTTTAAAAGCATTCACCCACGAGCGGTGGAAAACTGCGCAAAGTAATGCCTCTTAGATAACAGTAGACAACTTCCATCATCATTCAGATACTGGGCCAAAACCAGTTGATGCCATTTAAATGGATAACGAGCTTTTCCCCGTATAACAAAGCAGCAGAGCCCCTCGACTCTAAAGCAATATCCTCGAGGTGGGAAGGCAGCCGCTGCGTGGGCGCAGGGAGGTTTAGTTGCAGTCCATCTTCTCCATCGTCAAAACATTTTTAGAGCAGCTTCTCTCTAACCTCACCGGTGCAATGATTTTGATCCAGCCACCACCAGTTCGACACTGGAAAGTCATCAGGAGTTAACCAGTGGAAATTAATTACAGGAGTAAAACTTCCACGAGTTTCAGTATTTAAGTATAACGGATACTTATTAGACAGTGTAATGGACAACAGACCTTAAAGAAAGGGTGCAGTTGTCTAGTAGTCACCATGCATATGTATAATGAGAATTCAAAAGACATAATGAATTAGGATTCCCCTGTTGGGCACTGAGTATTTCTTCATTAAATTCTAATGAACTAGGAAGAGTATCAGGTTTGCTCATGCAATGTATTTTTCCCCTTTTTTGTAGTTATGCTTAGATACATTTAGTTAATCCTCATCATACTTATGACAAAGAAGTGCTGAAAAAACATGTTTGTTATGAATGGAAGGAATATAATTATGTAAAGACAGAAAAGTCAGCAGCACAAATTATGTGAAATAATAGCCGAAATATTTTTGCTGTACCATACAGAACCCATATTGCCCAAAACAGCCATTTGTTTTTCTCTTCAGAAATCATAGGATGAGATAAAATCTTATTTAGCAATAAGATTATGGCAAACGATGATGTGATCTCACTTGATTACCACCTTTAGAAAAGAAAGGATTAATTCCTGAAAACAGACCCAGCACATAACAGCAGCCTCTCCCCATCCCTAAATGAGAGGGGCTCACACAGAGAAATCCAGATTGCTCATCCGAACCAGCAGCAAGTGTGTAACGCTGCCAAAAACAGCACAGGAAAAACACCCGTCTCGTTGAATAACTATTTCAAGTGTGACCATGATGCCACCCGAATAGTGCCACAGGACAGGAGAGGTGGCTGGGCCGTGCACACCCGCACCAGGCAGCCCCAGCTAAATAAACCCCGGGAGTTATGGGGTATCTCTGTGTTTGGGGGCTCTTCTAAAGGGCATCAGGCAGTAGAGAGGAACGGGAGCTCCTGTGGCTTTGGGAACTGGTATCTCTACAGCCCGAGTTACTCTAAGTCATTTCCTGTGAGTACGTGGTTATTAGAAAGAGTAAGCAAGCATTAAAAAAAAAAAAAAAAAAAAATCTCTGTGCTGGCATTAAGTAAAAAAATATTTTCAAAAGGACAGTAAGAGGGTAAGAGGGTTTGAAAGAGAGCATGAAAGCATCTGCAATAAAACCATGACTCCTCCATACTTCTTCCAGAATTATAGCAAAGCAGAAACTAATTTGCAAACCCTTTGTTGTCACTATGCCCGCACTTTGGGCAAAGCCGCCGCATCGCCCGTTTCCCCTCGCAAACGCCGCGAAGCTGCCCGCAGCCACGCTCCTCCGCGGTGGCAGCCGTTCAGACGGCAGCGGGTCACCTCGCTGGGGAACGGGCCAGCTCCTGGCGTGGTGACACTGCCCGCGCAGACCCCAGCACGTCCCCTTAATCGCCGCCTCCCACGTCGAAATCCGGGGGATTATAACACTTCATCTTCTCGCTGGCTGTTGGCAAGACAAGCAAAGCAATTAGGCTGTTATGGCAATTTTATGGTGCTTATAAAATTCATTAGCGGCCTATTAATTAAATTTTGTCATTAATAATATTATTATTATTATTATCTTTTCTTCTAATTCCTTCTCTGCTCAGGCTCTATTTGCTGGTCTTTTCTGTTGTGGCTGTTTTGTTGTTTTTTTTTTTTTTTTTTCTCGTCTTGCTTTGCCTTTCTTGTTTGCTTCCCGAGACAGACACAGCCCAACTTTGCGCTCCAGCCATATGGAGGCCCCGGAGGGGGAGAGCTGGCTTTCCCGGCTCAGCTTTGCTATTCAGGATGAGCCCCGAGCAACAAAGCTGTGCTCTGACGGAGCCCCGCGACGGCCGAAAAAGCAGCACTTGTCCGGAGAGGGGACACAGCCCTGGCCAGGCACGCGCAGGCTTTGCCAGGGGAAGCCTTTGCATAAATTGGTGGTTTAGGTCAAGTTCTCTTTTTTCAGACACCTGGGATGTCTGTTGTTGGTTTGTTTGGTTTTTTTTTAAACAGAGGATGCAGATAAAGCCTGGTGATGTGGAACCTTCCCGAAGAGATGATTTTTGGAGGATATCGTCCTTCAGAGGTTAGGAACCAGAGCACTTGTTCTTTGTGGACACCAGCCAGGGTTTGGGGTTTTTTTGTTGTTGTTTGCTTGTTTGTTTTTTAACTCCACATTGGGAATAATCTCCGAGAGACAGTTTCATAATATTTTACATTAATTTAAGACCGAAGTGTATTTTATTTGTACATTTGCCAGGATTTTGAAGTCTCCCTCCCAGGCTCCTGTCCTCTTTTAAAATGTCTCCGGAGACTCCTTTGATGCTCCTAGCATGAGAGATCCCACCACCCCACAACGCAAGAGATTGTCTGAATTGGAAACTTTCCCAGAACAAGTTTGCTGGTTAAAGGGCTGTATTTGTGATGAAATATAGCTCAGTCCACAGGGTCTTACCTTCAGTACTCTCAAACCGTTGTCTCAGACAACGTTAACCAGCACTGCACTTGACGTGCTCCTCTCTCCTTAAGAGATGCCAAAAGACTTTGTTATTGTCAATAAAATTCCTACTGGGGCTCGGTGCGGCTTTACCTGGTTTGCCCTAGGTTTTCACCGAGTTTTGCAGCCCCGTATTTAAGACCAGACGGCACCACGGATGGTGCCACGGACATATCCTGCACGAACACGAACCGCGCACCCGGGGACGCGCTGCGTGGCTGGGGGTCCTGCCCTGCGCCGGACAGGAGAGGACGCAAACCAGAAGGTAAGCATCACAGTTACGCCGTCAGTAAAAATACACGGGCACGGAGTTACACCAGCGCTTCTTCTCTGTCGCGCTGTACCCCCAGTGAAAGCAATACCCCTTCTCCCTGGAGCTCGGGGTCGCCGCTGTGCCCAGACCAGTGCTCCCAGTGCCCCCCACCCAGCAGCAGCGGCCGCCCCGCAGCGTGGGGGGCGGCAGCCAGCCTCATCTCTCCAGCTGTGGCATATGGGGTGCGGGGCGTAATGGGGTGAACTGGTGGTACTGGGGTGCGGGGCTCGGCAGCATCGCGCAGCGCCGGTGGAGCATTGCCATCTACAGCACTGCAAGCAGCACTGCACAGCGGCGGGCAGGACCCGATCCCTCCATGAGATGCCATTACTCCATCCCTGGCCATGGACAAAAAAAAAAAAAAACCAAAACAATTTTAAATCTGTTTGGTGCAGGCGTGGGGATGGCGCGCACAAACTCTGAGTCAGGTCCTCAGCTGCACCTAACATTGTTTTAGTTGGGTTTTGAGCTTTATAATTTGCTTCTTCCTTAGGGAAAACTTTCAACAACCTTGGAAGTTTGACTTAGTTTTTATTTATTTGAAGCTAAATAATCAGATGGGTTTGAATACTTCAGGCAGACCTGTTGCCACCGCACAGTGGCGCTTGCTATAAATTCAGACCATATCCCTCAGCACTGGTTTCTATTGAATGAGATAATCCATTTGGTTTGCTGCTTGCTGAAGCACTGCGCAGAGCAGTGTAGAAACCTGCTGGAATTTTCGCCAGGCTGCAGGCACCTCCAGACTAACTTTCCTGCAAGCCCTTACCATCAAATAAGCCAATTTTAAGTTTGTTTTGGAAGCATGTTCCCGGGATCTGAGGTGCTACATGTCACCTGTGCTGCAGCCGTCATGTTGCTGAAGCCGATGAACTCAAAGTGACCTGATATCGTAGCAGGGAAAAAGCAAAAATTCAAACATTAAAACCTAGTAGTTGGCACAATCATGTTAAAAAACAACATTTGGACCCTATTATATTATAATTCAGTATTGTTGTTGGTAATGTTTGATGAATTGCTGTTATATGTCATTTTATGGGGGAGTTGAGGGACCGCGAGGCTGTTACAGCATTAAAGCACCTAACTGTTGCTGCTTATCAACAAAGTCATCCTTTCAACTGAAGTCATTCTAATATAGCACATTGTTCACTTGAAAAATCATTTCTCTTTGCAAGTGATGACCTTTCTTTTCTATTAAGGTCTTCATTGTTTCTAATTTAACTTTCTTCAAGATTAAAGCTTTGTTGAACTTAAATAAGAGACAAAACCTGCCCAAAGGTTACCGCCTTCGCATTTGGCTCAGCTAGGTGACCGATAACAGTTCTACCTATCGCTCACACACATTAGGGCTTTACTATTCTACGTTACTTGAGAAATAAAATTTCAGGAGCCCAAACCGAGACGTGGGTTACGCTAGCTTTCCCCTGTGCTGGCGCAGCCGATCGGCAGCCAAACGTGCCGGGAAGTTCATCAAAGGGAATACCTGGCCGGCCACTGGCAACGCGTCCTGGGGACAGCCCGGTGCCACCACCCGGACACCCTGCGCCGGGGACCGTCCGTGCCAGGCTTACCTTAAGGGAATGCCCCAGCCGCAGTCGCCTTCATCCGTCATTTTGCAATACCAAATTGCACCAAAGGTAGTAATACAATAAGCCTTCACTGTTAGAGCAGAAAAATTAAATTTGCCGTTATTATGCCTTCACACAAATCCTCGTGGAAGAGTTAGCTTCTATTTGCATTAAGCAACTGTATTTCATATTGCATTGGTTAATACCAATGTCTTTAGAGGTCATCAAACTCAACAGTTAAAAAAATTAATCTGAGAATTCACAGCAGTTAAATACAGCTAAATAATTAATGATGAGGAAATTGAACTTCCCATTGAGATTGGATTAGGAACCAATGTGGGACACCACTGCTGTAGAGCATGTTTCCCTGGGGAACCTCCCAGCAAAAATCAGCCTCTTTATTGCTTTCCATATCACTAATAAAATATGAAAGCAGAGAATACAATAATATTTTCATATCATATTAATGACCTTCAGAATGCAATCAGACTAGCGGCTCTCGCTGAGCAATTTGCTAACATAATATAAAATTGTTAATATGATGTGAAGGTCACTAAGACAGTATAAAAATTAGTGTAATGACAGCAACTAACCTAGGCCTTTCAGCAACAAGAACAATTAACTTGCAACTTCATTTTTGCAACCCGTACCTCGGATGCGTGTGTCAGGCACAATATCAGCAAGCAGCCGCGCGGTGTCGTTAGGCTCGAAGGGCTTCACCTCTGCCTGATTTGTGCTCCCGTTAACTTTGCTGGCTCAAACGTGGTGTAGGAAGAGGCACCTCACCCTGGACATCTGCTAACTCAGTGTCAGGGGGGCAAGACAAAAATGAAGGAGCAAATGCCAAAGTTGAGATGACAATTTAGAAGACAAAACAGAATAAAAGCAAAAGGAAGGAAGGAATCCAAAGAAAGGCAGAAAAGCTCCTTCAGAGCTAGTTTGAAATCCCACCAAGCTGGGAAGCAGGGCATGGGCTGACACGCAAGTGTAGAAATCATGGAGCTTTGGGAACCGTGTGGTTTGGTCTAGCATGGCGAGGTGCTGCTAGATCCCAGGCAAGTTCTCCACGGGCTTTTAGCTCACGTTTCTCCTTCTGCAAAACTGGAAAAATACTTCTAAGAGGTCCTGCCGGGCTGCAAAGGTTCCTTGAGCTCCTTGGAGGGACATCGCTGTAGTAGTGTAAAGTAGCTTTCTAAAGGAGGAGGTGGACATCTCTAAAATACTTATTATTGAGAAAAGCTTTGATTCAAGGGGATTTATGGTAAATAAAAGAACAATAGTATTTTTAATGGAGCCATGTATTTAAAAATGAAAATATTTCAAAGTTATGTTAATAATTTTCCTCCTGAGTAAAACCGACTTGTTTAGAATCTAGTTTTGGTAGCTTAAACATAAGAATGTAAAAAAAAAAGTTCTGAACAACTTTAAAATAAAGGATTTTTAATTTAAAAAAAAAAAACAAAACCAACCAAAAACCAAACCACTTCACTTTTAAAGCCCTACTCTGAAAGTAGGATAACTTTGCTTTTCACCACGTAAGCGACGTTGCTGAAGTACTACAGAGCGTGGAGAGCAGTGAGCATCTTAAAATCATTATTCTAAGGTCTTCTTAAGAAATGGATCTAGTAAGAAGAGAAACTCTGCCCTTGATCCACTGTGTAACCTTTAAGACCAAGGCCTCTTTTTTCAAGTCTGCCCGTTTGGCCTCACATGAAAGGCCACCAGTGCAGGAGCACAAACTCCAGGCGACTTTCTGATATTTCAACATTAACATCTAGGCTTTCACTGCCACCACCGGTGAAACAGAGATAGCCGTACCCCAGAGGAATGGCTGGAGAGGGTCAGACTGACGTCCCACTAAGACCCTAAATATTCCTTCGTGGGCCCAGGGAGGAACACAGGAGAGAGATGATCACACAAGGTTTCTCCCATATTGGACTCCTCTTCCAGACCCTCCAAAACTCCTCTCCTCCCTGGAGCTCACCTAAATTTCAGCATACGCAATATCCTACGATAAGGCCATCTCCAGTTTAACAACTTGTTTCGTGACAAGTCATCTCATTTGATTAACTTTGGACTTTCTGGTTTCATTTGATGCCTCTCATAGCATTGACTCTGTGAGGGACCTTGTAAAAAATATTTGGAAAAAAATCACAGCACTTCAGAGTTATTCGTTCCTCAATTAGAGTTTTGCCTAATGATACCAACATCACCATAACAAAGTGAGGATCTTATTGAAATCGATGGAGAAGGCTCTGTGAAATCTCTTCTGAACAGCAGGAACAGGTCAGACCATATTTCCATAAAAAGAGCTTTTATACAGGTACTTTAGTACTCTAAATGGCAAATGTAGTGGGGAAAAGCATGTGGGAAGTCATTCTTCAGCCGCACAGTGTGCGAGAGGGGTATATCCTCCTGGAGACTCATTTTACTGTCTGAGTCAAAGCCCCTTTATATGTATTTTATACAGGAATTGATTGGTATTTAATTAACCTACACTTTATGCCATAGTCAATCTTTAATTAAATGCATCCTTAAGCATAGAATTTAGAGCATTACCAGAATGACTTTAAGTGCAGAAAGCGTTTTTATGTTTTCCTCATAAACGAGAAACAAGGAACGAAGTAAATAGCTGCTCGAAAGGAGGAGTCTCCTCAGTCGAACGCAAAACTGTTTGCAGGGAACCATCCACCTACAGAAGGAGACATCCAAAAATTTCCTGTTCAGTACGGGGATTTATGGAGGGTGAACCTAAAGCAGTAGCAACGCTTTGAAGGAAGGAAAGACTCTTCAGCTCCCATGAGCTCTTTGAAGCCTCAAAACCTTGTGCAGACTTTGGAAAAAAAAAAAAAACCTCCAGAAAAAAAGGGGGAAAAAAGGTATTGTGAAAAACTTCCTAATGTAAACTGCAGTGCTTAGTTTTAATATCTTAAGTAGCTAAATATTGTTTAAATAAGAATACCTAGCAATGAAAAGACCATCTTAATTATTTTATGATTTGCAACAAAAGCCTCTTCCCGTGCAAGCCTGCATCTGCTTTCTCTGCAAAATTCTGAGCCGCCTTATACAAAAATGCTGAACACAACAAAGTTTAGAGTCAACCTATTTTCCATCACCTTGCAATACTCATCCTCCTCTGTTTACCTTAACTTTACTCCCTAAATACACCCAAGCATAATATTTGCTACAAACTTAAACATGCAACTACTTGTTCATACCTTTACCTTCCTGACCATCAGTCTGTCCCTCGCTGTGGCTTAGCTCTGTCTCCCAGTGCTGTGCTGAAGCTCAGAGGTCACCCTCCGGTCCCGTCACGTCTTGCTCAGAGCATCGTGCTGAGCACCCGCACCGTCGGCACGAGAAAGCAGCTCAGCTCTTCAAAGCTGGAGAACATCACGTGCTGTAGGGGACAGGCACGTGCAGGGACCTTTAGGTGGTATCTGCTCTGCATCTCCTTGGCAAGCTTGGGAGAAGACTTCTGCATACGATATAGTCTCCTCTTGTGACTGACTCCAGTTTCCTTTTAACGTTATAGCAGGACGACAGCCTGGATGCTTTGACTCTCTCTAAGATGCTATGAGGAGTAGCCGCAGTCTGGCAGCTCTCAGGATTGTATCACAAACCTCCTGTGATGGCTTGGTTCTCCGAAAGCTCCTATTCTCGCTGCGCTAGGAGGAATACCCCTCCCATTGAAGACCAGAAGACCCAGGTAGCCTGGGCTGGGAAGTCACCCTGCTCCTAATGGGGAAAGCCACCTCGTGCTGGAGCAGAGCCCGAGTCCCTTGGAGGAAGATCTCCCACCTCCGTCCCCGCACACGGAGGAGAGCGGAGCTGCCGGAGCTTCTTTGTCCCCTCGTCCTCCTTCCCTGCCCAAAATCTGATCCTTCCCCACAAGAGCCTGTTGATTCCTATAGACGGACGTTCAGATGCTGATGGGCTCAGGTGTGTTTGTGCACAGACTTCCTACCTCCATTTTTTTTTAAACATAACCAATTCGTCTATTCTAATTAAAAAGATCCAAGTTTGTATCGCTGAATGCCCGTGACTGAGTATTTTCACGGTTACCATCTGCGGGTTATCCGTGAATAACGAAGCGCGGCAGGCTGCTGCGAGGCTATGGAGGTGGGCAAATGCGGGGGGCAGGAGGCTGCAGAAGGAGCCCCTGCATCGGGGTTGGGGTCCCAACCCCAGCAGCCCCCGTAGCTGCTTCCCCGACCTGCAGGGACCACGAATGCAGTCCCTTACGCTCAACCCTTCGTAGCTGAGACACGCGCATCCCAGAGCATCCCACCACCTGACCACGACAGGGCATGAGTTGTCTGGGGATTAAAGTGGTGAAGATGATCTGGAAAACTCATTCTGTGTGTGAAAACAATGGTAATCAATTTTAATAAATTTTGAACAAGTGATCAAATGAGTGATTTACAGACTTGGGCAAGCAGACAGGGATGCAAACAGGATAAAAAAAAAATACAGGAAAAGCCATTATTTAAATCTATATTGTTAATAAAATTTACAGTTATTCAGATGCAGTCATTTTCCAAATCTCGTTTACTTTTCAGCATGAATGTTGCTCATTTCACTGTACAATGAAAATAAATGAGCTAATCTGCTCTGTGATGCAGCGACGGGGTCCAAGGTTTCAAGGATTACAATTTAAATATTTCTTCCCCTACAGCTTTAGTTTTGTGAATATAATCACCTCTTACAATAAATTACATCTAAAGACAAATGTTTGCAACTATGTCTGGGCTACGTATGACCGCCTGATTTAGGGAGTTTGACATGAGAAGAGCGGTTGCCGCTAGTACGTATGGATGTAAGTGGGTTTTTTGTGTGTCTGACCCACATCAGTTGGGCCAAGCCCGTCCGAAGTTGATGCTGTGAACACTTTGGTGGTGCAGCTGGGAGGGGAGAGAAGGGGGTTATGTACGGCAGGAGGCAGCTGGGAGGTTTTGGTCACATCCAGCTGGTCCCCAGCCCTTCGGGGAACCCAGCCAGGCCATTCATTCCCCGAGAGGCTCATCAGTTCAGTGCATCACAGTGCTGCCACCAAAGAGAAGCGTTAGTTTTTTAAAGACCTTAAAAACCCAACCAAACAAAACCACAACACCCCCCCAAAAATGCAAAACAAAACAAAAAAACCAATGCCACCCAACAACCAGTCGTGAAGAATCATGGTACAAAAAATATATGATGGAAGAGACCTGTTACTGTGTCATAACCATCACTGGATCAGTCTTGGTAACTAGATGTATCTAGGCTCAAAACGTCACTTCAAGATGAAGTATTCATTTTTTTTTTTTAGTTAAAGAAAGTGTCAAAGGCGGCATGCATTTTTTTTTTTCCAATTTTTTTGCCCCATCTGGAGCATAAAATAACTTACCGCCTTTAACACAAATAACTCATTCAGGCCCAAAGTTTTCCATCTCTGAGGCGAAGATGCAATAAAACCTGCCTGCAGAACGACGCAGCTCCTGGCGCAGGGCTCCCTGGTCAGCCAGCGCTCACGGGGTCCGACACGAACCACGGCTCATACGGGTGTTAAAGCCCTTTTGCACTTGGAGAATATCTAGGAATTGGCTAGAGTAGATCTCCAAAAAGCCAGAAAAGTGAAGTACGATGTCATAAAAGCAATGCTGTCATTAAATGATGTGATGTTGCGTGTGCCAATTACACTGCTCTCGGTTTCAAGCCTGCTCACAGGATTGAAGTCCGTTGGCCAAGGAGCAACATCTATTATGTAATGGAGATTCCAGAATAGTAAGTAACAGCAAGAAATAGCTTTCCTTAATCTATTAAGAATGCTTAGAGTTCAAAGTTTTTACTTAGGAAATTAAAATTCACTTTTTATACCAGGTAAAGTAAGAAAACAGGTACGTTCACATCCTGTGCTTATGCTTTCAAGAAATAATCTACAATAGAAAGTAAACAATTTATAGTTACACACAGCAATGTTACTATACTTCCCTTACCAAAGGAGGGGAATGGAGACTTCCTTCGCTATTTCTTATCAAAGGCCAAGACAATGCTAATGGGCTTAGCCAGGTTCAAAGAAGATTTCCAATATGTTCTTAACTTATAAAAGGAAATGTGGAAAAGTTTCAGGAGAAATCAGATTTGCTTTCTTCCATCTGAGGCTGGTGCATATCTGTTAGGACCTTGCTACTGTTTCATCAAACTGAAGTATGAGAAAGTTTTCAGTATAAACCTATTTAAAAAAAACCCCCAACCAACCATAAGGCTTTTGAGCCCAAGAGCTAAGTTAAAATCCACTTCCCCCCCCCGCCAATATGTTGAAGACATTTATTAAACTTTCCAAGAAGATGAAATCCTGGATGAAGCAGCAATGGAAGATAAAAGCACAGAGAAGGAACCAGACTTCTCAGATGCAGGCAGCAATTGCCCTCCCACAGCCAAGAGTGATTCTTCTGAAGAGCTAACCACATGACAGAGAACAACAGAAAAAAAAAAAATCATGTAATATATTAAAACTAACTTATGATAGTCTGACAAAACATGTAAGAAAAAGAAAGAATCATAACTTTCTTGGAAACCAGACCACTACTGTTGCAAAGCTCCCTGCGAAATCAGTAACGGTTTGGACCATGCGAGAGAGAATACGTTCTGCATACACGTTTTATAAAATCATCTGAATATAGTACCACCTCCCTTCTCCATTTCATTAAACCCTCTGTTTTTTACAATTACCAGATACACAACAAATCCCAGCAACCTCTCCCACTGGGCTGCAATACCTTGGGTAACTCACTCAAAATCAACACAGTTAAAGCAGAAGCCATTGAGTTTACTTTGGCAGCAATGTTGGTGGTTTGTATAAGCTGGGGCTTTTTCCACAGCAATGACTTGAGCTTTTCATTTTGGATTTCTCTGGAGCTTTTAAATCTGTTCTCTGCAATGCTGCATTAAAATTTCTCTAATAAATAACATGACGGTAAGAGAAACACAGAAGTTTCCTCTTTTGGAACTGTTGCTCTTTTCTAGACCTAGATTCAATTTGGGGGATTCACCACCAAAGTCCCTGGTCAAGACCAACCTCCTCTTTCCAAAACCAATTGGAAAAAAAAGACATTGGCAAGACATTGTCCCTTTTCCACTAACGAACAGGTAAGCAGCTGACACAGACCTTGTGTACTCGTGTAGAGGAAAGGTATTTTTGTTGGTTTGTTTTGTTTTCTTCTAAAGCTGATCATAACCTGCATTGCACTAGAGAGCAGCCAATGAAAAGACTTTAAGTAAAACATAAGCAAAGTTTTAAAATTACAGATCAAGCTTCTCCTCCACAATGGAGAAGGCAATCTCTTCAGAAAAAGCCCTCTCCATTCACATCTCTCAAATAACCACTGAAAACTCAGCTTGGCAAATCACTAAAGGAAGTCCAGGTCTTCTGCTCTAGTCTAAGAAAAACCAAAGATGCATTTTCAGGTCTATAACACAACAGTATGTGCAAGAAAACATATTTCAATGTAAATATATAGAAATAACTCTTTTCTTTTCCTGTAATGTACTTGACATTGAACATGTACATGGTTCTAAACACAAATGTATCAACCAATCAAAAATTCTGTTTAGCTGTTAAAAAAAAAGAGAAAGGGGCAGACAAAATTGTACTGGAAATTCTGAAGATGTTTGTAAAAGGTCACCAAATGTGGTAAAGGAGTCAGGGGAGGAGGGATGGCGTAGCCGACTGCCGGTAGACCCATTTCCCACCTCACTGGCCTTGAGCTGTAGGAGGATGGCCATTCCCACCGCATCCAACGTAGAGACTCAGGGTGCTGCTGAAATTCTCTCCCTACCAACAGGCAACTGAGTTTTTGATCCATGAGTCTCATTAGGCTCATCATCATCTCAGACATATTTAGAGTCTGTGCTTTTGTCATTGTAGTAAACATTTTGCAACTGTCAAATACCTGATCACTAACGGTGAAAAGAGACCCGTTAAATTGTCTTGAGGCGCATATCTCAGCAGTCACCATCCTCTTTAAATGAAAATAGTGTACTAAGCACCTCCTGGATACTATTGTGGTCGCATAATACGCACTCATTTCTGGATATGCTTTGCAATTTTCTTTGTATGACAGAAGGAAAATAACCGCTTGAATTTTAAACTCACAATGGCTCAAGTTTCAATATCTTATTATACCCCATAATAGACTTTTTTTTTTCCCCAAAAAATCAAAGATCTTTCTGGGTGACAAAGTAGAAGACCAGGAAGCAAAAGTGGGAGTCCTGAAAAACGCCAGTAAGAGCAATACTGCACAAAAACATTTGGCGCACATCGGTGGGATGTTCTTTGCTAGCGAAGAAATACAACTTGCCGAGTGCAACAGGCTCACAGGCTGAGCAGCAACAGCAAGAACATCAACTTCGCCCTGCTCTGTTTCACTGCTGCTCTCCCCCAGAAAAACCACCCACTGCAAAATTCTGCTCAGACACCATTTAATTCAAAGAGTCTGAATAAATGGAATGATCTGCCTTTGTGAAGGATTTTGTCACGCTATGGGCATCAAACGCTAACCATAGATGATTTTGTACAAGGTATGTAAGATTTGCATACAACCCTTGACAAACAGTGCAGGTAACCAGCAGGTAATCTCATCCAGCTTGATAGTTGTTGGGAAGACGCGGTTCCTACCTGCGTGGATTAGAGCTACTTGACTAACAGAAGCTCTAATTTCTGCTCAGCATGTGGACAAAAGCTTAGTAAGGCAAAATATCAAAAGAAGTAAGATAAAGATTTTGAAAGAAGATAGGGTTGAGAGGAACTCGCCAAGACAAGCCTCGCTGGTGTTGAAATCTTTCCTCCCAGGTGGCTGCTCTCAGGGAAGAGTCGCCTGTGACCCTCAGTGGATTTCCATACACAATACCCACTTCAGGGTGTTCAGTATTCTAGTCTACGAATAACACTAGTCTTACTAAAAGTTTCAGAAAATATTATTTTCCTTTTCTCCTATGATTTGCATGCAAGGAAGCAGAAACTACTCAATTTTTTCCACCTACTATTAATTTCAACCCGCTAGCATATGCTAAGGGGAAGATTGCTTTTTCCTCATAACTTTCCTCAACACTTCTTGTTCACCTAAGCACTGAGGCAGTGTCTTCTGTAGCTGCTTCTTCCAGGGACAAGCAAATCCGACCAGGCACAAGTCTTTGAATAAAAACCCCACTCTCTTCACATCTGTGCTGGTTTTGGCTGGGATAGAGTTAATTTTCTTCATAGCTCTTAATTTTCCTCTGAATGCTGCCTTATGTAGAGGTCGAGAGTCACCGCGCAGGTTTTGAGTCATTATTTGCCAACTTACTAGTATCGATGTGATGACTTAGGAGGAATTAACATTATGGATCATTTACACGAGTAAAGATGTTCTGGCCTACAAACCCAAACAAGGCAATTTCTAACCAGGCCAAGTCATTTCTGGGGAAAAAAAAAAAAAAAAAAAAAAAAAAAATCACATAATCTCACACAGAAGAGAACCTCCTCTATATGGCAGTGTATTTCCTCCATTTTCATACAGATTTTTTTAAAAAGACATTTCTCAGACATCCCATGGGCAACTGTTCAACGCTTTCCCTAGCTGCAGCCTCGCATACAAATCAAATCAGTCCCAGCGCACAGTACGCCTGAGCAGACCTGCTTGGTATGCCTGACAGCAGCGGGATTTTAGCAGCACACCAGGACTAGTACGAACCCAACTAATGCCCACCTCTCCTTCATTTCTATCAACAAACCACAAATTAATTGGTAGAAACTTAAAGACTGGCATGAGGTCATGATCAAGCAAGATACCTATCTTGTCACATCATCCATTGTCCGTATTGATGTAATATGGATAAATGAACTTTGTAGGTTAATCTTGTCATATTAATGAAATACTATATTATGGAAGAACTTATTTTAATGCAGTTTTGACTTTAAATTGCTCCACTGCTCGTGAAAGATTCACATCCCCTAATTCACAGCGTTTAAATAGCTGCGACGCCACGTGCGGCATTCGTACGGCAAATGGCAGATGCAGAAACCGCAGAGGATCCCTGGCAGGATTCCCACTCTCCTTATGACGTCATCTGCCGCGGCAACTGCGTGATGTAAACAAAGCGGATGTCGTCCACGGGAGGAGAGGAAGTGCTCACAGACACTGAGTGAGTGAGTGGGGAAACGTGCCTGACCGGGAAGAATGTAGTAATGTAGTAGTGTTGAAAACAACTTACGATGTGTGGTTTTGAGATGTTGTCCTGCTTTACAAAAAAAAAAAAAAAAAAAAAAAAAAAGGGGGGGGGGAATAGTTTTGGACAAAACAGTAATTATTGAGTACTGCAAATGACAAGCAGGGATCTTGTTTACTGGAAATATATGCTACACACTAATGTTAGCCCACAGTTCAATCTATGGTAACACCATTTTTTTTATATGTGTCAAGAATGGGGGAAAGAAAGGGAGATAAGCAAAAAGGGGTAATTCCCAGCTCGAGTAACTATCTCTGCAGGAGGAAGAATCACCAGGTTTTGACCAGTCTAGGATCACAAGTTATCAGAAGTAAACTAAGAGATACTTATATTTTGCACCAACCCCAGAGTTTCATCTGACCAAGAACGAGCGACAACGCACGTCGGCCAAGATCCCGTCTCCATTAGCGGAGAAATGCCTTTGGAACTGGTGGCCACATGTTTTGGTTGAGTTGGGACCTGGGGATTTTTCTCTGCAGACTAGTGCATACCACTCCCCAAATGAAAGGCCACCAAACCAACTTCTCGTATAGAGAATTTTTCACACTCTTTTTGTCCCAGTATTAAAAGTATATTTGTGTTGCTTCCAGAAAACTAATTATACGCAGAGCCCACCTGACCTGAATTAAAAAAAAGGTGCATTGAATATTTTCCTTATAATATCCCAAAAGCTCAGACACCCCAGCTGACTTCCATATTTTATTTCAAAGGGAAAAAGAAACCTATGTGTCCTGGCAGATCTGCACTAAAATCTAGCCTCATTGTAGCTCCATATGGAGGATTTTTTCCTAGGAAAGCATCTCAAGTACAACCGTTTCTTTTCAAAGCGTTGACAAACATTTCTATGGCTCCTGACTTACAGTGGTGGAAGGTCACCAGCTCAGTTCACACTATTCGGGTCTCTTTTCCATAGACGAAAGGTCTCACTGAGCAACTCAGTTTGGAGACAAAGATCCATGAAGAGACTCATGGCTTTCCTAGAAAATAAAGTCTGTCTAAATCATTTAAGCAGGATAACGCCTTCTTCCTTCGTGGAAAAAAGTGTCTTTCACAGCCTGTCTTATCTTTGTTATGAAAAAAAAAATGCCTTTCATTCAAGTTGCAGCACAATGATCTCGTCCTACCAGTACTAGACATTCCCTCTCTCTGAGCCCATGTCTCCTAGCATTGGGTCTCCAGCATGAATAATTGCTCCGCACAGGCCTGGCAATGGGCAGAGCGCAGGTTTTCTTGACATCTCTACAACAAAGTCAGACTTTACCCCGGCTGGCTCCGTTCCCTCGTGGCGGGCGGGCGAGCTCGACTCGGGAAATGGTGCGTCGTAAGGGTGGGCGGTCAGCGAGCCGAGACTCGCGATCGTACGCGATCCCGCAGCGAGCGATTCTGCCAGGATGCCTCTATCGATCAGCGGCGAAGCTCTGACAAGGGATTTCAAAATACCCTCGAGGTGCCCAGCGTCTGGGCGTCCGCTGCCCGACCTGCCGCCACCTCCATATACTGGCAAAAACTTAGTGCGCATCGACCAGACTCGCTGGCTGTCACTCTCTCTGGGGCTGCATCCATCTCCTCTTCAATCCCTAAAATTCTCTCGTGTGTTCAGCTTTATGTTCCTCTTCTAAGATTAGCTAAAAAAAGAAGCCATTTTTTTGACAAAGCTAATAAAAGGAGGATGAAAGCAGCCGGTTAAAGGTAAAAAGTAATAGCAACAACAACAAAATTTTACGTCAGTTGTAATGGAGTCACATAATTCCTGATACACTTACAATATAACCCAGATAGAAAGGTTCACACTTCTAAAATATCAGGTAACATATCATCAAAGGAGGGCATGCAGGATCCTTGGTATTTAAAATCTTTAAACTGAAGAGAAGTTATATCTAAGTGTCAGCCTTAGTTCAACCAGAAGCTCAGCACTTGCCATAGCAAACATTACAGAATTCAAAATCACCTTTACAACCAGTCATCCCTCTGGCCTTAAAGCACATCATATGCAAGTACTACAGTGTCAAGACACTTCAAAAAAAAGAAAAAAAAAAAAAGCAAACTTTTTCCCCGGTAAACCAGCAACCTACATGCCATCACGGCAAGCTTCAGGACAGCCTTTTTTTCAGGGCCAGATTGCAGCAAAACAAAAACTTTCTGCCTGCCTAAAACAAACCTCCTGGGTAAACGTCTGTCTCATGTTCTCAGTCTCTACAATATACTCAGTTATTTGCTTTGTTTTCATGATATTTAGGATTAAGTTATTACATTTCCAGATATTTCCCCATAGGCATTTTCTTAAATAGCTTATGTTGAAATAGTAATAATCCTTTGGATGGTCCAGCTGATTGTTCACCTTATTTCTTTTCACTAGGGTAGGTCTGTAAATTAGATCTCTCTTCTCCAAAGTTTTCTTGGTTGAACGGTTGCATTAATAAGAAAAGAAACAGAAATCAATTCAAGCATTCAAAAGGCTCTGAAGAAAAATAATTTCAAAGTAAAAAGAATTTAAGAAATTTCAAAGCCCAAAGAAAAAAAAAGTCTTTATCATTTTTCTATAGATCCCAGCTTAAAAAATAAGCGAAAAAATATAGCAGGTTAAAGAAACTTGCCAAGAAATGCAAAATTTCACAGTTATATATACTGATTTTCTAGTGTTTCTTTCCTGATGATGCCTTTTTATAATAGCTTTATCCTCTAAGCCATTAAGAAATTTTGTTTGATGTTTTATTTTAAATTTGCCTTTCTAGTTTCATCCAAGTACTAAATTGTGTACGGGTTTTTATCTTTGCATCTCAAATAATACTTCTCTCCCCGTGATGGTCACACCTTTGGAAAACAGTTAGCAAGGACACCTTTGTCAGACCTCTAGCCTTGCTGAGCATTTACATTTCTGGTTCTCCAAGGTTTTGTGTCTTCTGCTGAGGAGAAACAGTGGCTGTAAGGTGTAAAAACAAGCCCTGCTAAGAGGTAAATCCTTGTAGAAGAGCTTCTGGGATACATATGCACGTGTGTGCATTTTTGCCCACTCAAGATTGGAAAATTCGGAAGGAATTTGTTTTTTATTGACCCCATTGATGAGCAGGACCTTCCTATAACAAGATCTGCAAGCAAACACTTCTGCTGAATAGTCTACAAAGTGTCACTGGCAGCAAATCATCCTATTCTTAGCTCCATATAATTTGTAAGGACATTTGAAGGCATTTGCTAGGGCATAAATCATTTACAGTACGCAGCTGATTCATGTGAAATTTAAGTTAGTTCACTCTGAACTCCAAACAATTACCACTGCGGTGATTTTATAAAATGCCTCTTCCCCTGGGAAGAAAGCATCTAAATCAAGCTCGGTTTCAAGCCACAAAAATTAATGATAGATATTCTCATCTCAACGCACAGGAAGCTGTGCACATAAATCCCCACGTCAAGACGAGGCTCATATAATTTTAAGCATTACACAAACCCCAGATTCAAAATTTAAATTAAAAGCTCACCTAAACTAGGAAAACGTCTTCGCTCTTACAGCTAGTTTTTGCACTTAGATAAAAGCAAACACGTTAAAACAGTCAGAAAAATTATGGGCTTATAAAATCACGTATCCTTGATGTACTATTCCAGGAAAAGTTTAGTAATGCCAATTTTAAATAGGGTAAACTGCTGTTCATCCAGCTAGCCGTGGTTCAGAGCAAGGCTGTATCCACTTCTGTATCACTGCCTTATCTGAAGGATATCCACTGTATCCACTTCTGTATCACTGCCTTATCTGAAGGACGTGGCAAACGGACTCATAGAAGAAAATTGCGTCAGAGAAAGCGATGACACGCCACCAGCATCGGCCACCAGTGCAGGGCGATGGAGCACACAAGCCCTCAGCAGCAAGTTTCCCAAAAACGAGGTAATCCCGAAAGGCAAAGCAGGATGAATGTGGATGCACAGAGACTGACCTGTTCTCAGCTGAAGGAGGAGGAATCAAGTGTCTTCTCCCAGGTTACAGCTTTCTCCAGACCATAACCCACTAACACAGAGATCAACTGCACGACGCAAAGCCGCCTCAGCTCCGGACCGAGCTCAGCTGGGGCTGTACCCCGGGCGTTGCTATCACAGATTAAATGGAACAGGGTTTGCAGCAGGAGAGCAAGGCAGCTTAGCTGATATTTAGCCAAAAATGTAATTTTAAGTCAACAAAGTATGTTAAGGTTTGTTATATTTATTTACAACATTATGCACGTATTACTGTTGTTAGCGTTCTGGTCGTTAGCAATACACTACTTGCTACATGTTTAGAGCACATTAAAAAATTTGTAGAACGAACAACTTTTTCCTGATTGACTTCAAAAGCTACAAGACAATTTTCATCATCCAAATATGTCTAGACCTGAGTGTCACGTGCAAGTTAAAACTTCTTTTTTCTATGCTGGTCTCTACCTTCTGTCTAATTTTCAGATACTGCAAATTTTCCTTTAACGCGACAGCCACGGATGAATTTTTCTCTGGCGTTTCCGAAGCCGTGCCGGCCAGGGACAAAGCCCCGTTCAAAGCCATCAGACTTACACGCCTGTAAAGTTACCGTGAGTATTTAAAACCAAGCTCAAAACACGCGTGTCTCCCCGGGCAGCGGCGAAGGGAGCAGGTCCTCGTGCCCGGCACGAACGGGAGAAGTTGTTGGCCAACGTGAGCAGCTTGGGGATGTTTAATAACGACAAATTATCTTCCGTAACCAGGATCATCCCGAGACCCCAGACGGTCAAACAGCCTCCGCCACGCCAGCGTTTCCATCCCAGGGGCTGCCTCGGTGGGGGCACGTCGGTGGCACGGGGGGGCCATCGGCACCGAGCCCGCGGCCGTCCCAGCCCCAGCTCGGCAAACAGCACCCGCTGGTTTTCATCTTTGACCAAAAAAAGCCACCTCCCGCTCCGGCCACCCAGAGGGCTGCTGCCACCAGGTCCCTTCCCACACCCGCTCGGGCTGCTGCAGAAGGAAATCCTTCGGGTTTTTTAGAAAAAAGGAGCAAACCGGGGCGCGTGCAGCTGGCATCCCCCCTGGCCGCCCCCTCCGGCTCCTTCGCTCCGGCCGCACAGCAAAACCCAGGTGGGGAAAATCGTCAGCAACGCTCAAAAATCCCACCCCTGCTCCCCTCACCTTCGGTCCCCTCCCAGCTCCCCAACGCCACCCCCGAGGGAAGCCAGGGAGCGACAGGAGCCGGCGTTCCACCTCCCTCTCTGGAAATCATCTCGCTGAAGGAAGGATTCGCCATCACGACCTTTCCCAAGTTAAACCAGAGTCGTCCACCCGGAGCCAGCATCCCCCCGAGAGCCAGGGCTCAGCCCCTGCCGGGGGCTGCCAGGAGGGACCCCCCCGAAACACCGGGTGCCCACGGGGGCACAGCCACGGGCAGCGTGCCCAGGTCTGCACCCTTGGTAAGGCGGTTTCTCTCCGGACAACGGGATTTGACTGAAAGGGTGAATTAAAACTTGTCTTTCTCCACGGGTGACCCTCACCGATGATGGTGGTACCCAGGTGGGAGGGGGCCCGGGCACCCACTGCGGTGCGTCCCCTGATCATCCTCCGCAGGGAGACGGCATCCAAGGGAGCCCCAAATGTCGGCACTGACCGAACGCTGCTCGTCCGCTCCTCCCCAGCATCGTCTTGCAGTAAAATGCCCCGTCTTGCTTATTTATACGGAGGACGGAGGAGCTGGTTTAATTGATAGATCTGCAGCTCCCGGGTTTGCCATGCTGCGGGTGGGTGCAGAGGGTGTCCCAGCATCGCGGGAGGGGGGTCCAGCACCCACAAGGCTTAATATTAAGAATATGACCTGTAAAGAACACCTCGAAATCATGGATTATGTACCCACTTCAGCATTAATGTAATTAGAAAAGGTTGACATCTCTTGTTTTACAGCCTGGAGCCAAATGGGTCCACAAATTCCTGTAGAGCAAAACCTTCCCGGGCACCATCACCACCACCCCGAGGACGGCACGGCTCGAACCACGCAGCGGCTCTTCCCCAGTGCTGGGGAGAAGTTTCCCCCAAAGTATACTTCTGCTTCAAACCTACTTTCTAGAGCTGCTTTTCAATATTAAAAGATCATGTTTATGTCAGAAAAAAACCCACCCAACCATAACTGTGTCCCAGCTGGAAAGAAGCATCACAACGAGGGTATTTCAGAGTTCAGTGGGAAGCTTTTTTGACTCAAGCCAAAACAAACGACAGACAGAGTCAGCCCCGATGTATGAGATATCCTACAGCACTGCTTTCCCAACAGCACCGCAAGGAAAGGATGCAGAGGGAGCACTATTCCTTGAAATCAAGACAGTGAGAATTATCTTTGTGTTATAGGAAATGTTTTGCCAAAAGCTAATGGGCTCAGGAGCATCCCAGCTCCAACCAAACACTGGGAACTGTATCAGGTAACTACGACAGAGCAAGTGCTGCTAATTAAATCCAATCTCACCACTCTCAGTCCCAACTCATCCCCTGTAGCAAGGTGACCTGCAAAAAGCAGAAGCAGATCAGGCAGCAAATACTGGTACGAGTCACCCAAAAGGCACTTGAATTATTACACGTCATGTATTTTAAAGGTAGAGTCGGGTGTCTGATACCTGATAACTTACCCCCTAACCTAAGTCACTTCTTTCTTAGTCGCTTCTGCACATTAAGCCAGTTAATTTCCCCGCATCTGTGAACAACCCCTTGTAGAAACGCGCCCTATTTAACCTGGACCAGTCCTCGAATCGTCCGTCTTTCACACAGCCTCCACCAGCAACCCGTCCAGAGGTCTCCTCCAGAGGGAATTTCTTTTCCTGCCTTTTCAAAAAAAATAAGAGGATGTTTATGATAGGTTTTTATTCATTTTGCTACATTTTTCTTTCAGTCTCACTGCTAGCATCATTTTACTGCCTCTTTATTTGACGACACTGAACCGGGGCAGCGTGCAGGGGATGCAGGAGATGCTCATGATGAAGCAGGGCTTAACCCCGCACGGCATCACAGGCTGGTACCTCCCCACCCCAGCCATGCCACAGCAAAGGGAAAACAATTTGTGATTTAGTAAGTTAATCAAAACTTCAATTGATCCACTTTGTATTTTCTTTCCCTTTACTTTCCAACAATTTAGGGCAATTTTTTTAATTAAATACAAAGGCCTTTCCACATTTCAGAAAATTAATCACTTTTGGCATTTATTAGTTATTCACTTCTGTTTAAAACATGTTTTATAATTCATTAAAGTACCTCAAAAATTAAATTCTTAACAGCCCTAGGCCCAAAATATATTTAAGTAAGAAAATTAAGCACAGTAATAAATAGTGAAGAATTCTGAAATATTAATTTGGCCTGTAGCATTTCAAATGTTTATTTGCAATAATTAATTTGAAACCAAGTTTACATTGCCTTTGTCAGTAGTTTGCTGGGAACTTTTAGTTACGTTGCTAATTTCCTCAAATTTGCCCTTCTGGTGGCATATTCCATCTCTGACAACCATTGCCAGTGCATTTAAATTAATTCTTTCAGCTATTTTTAAGTTTGATCATTTTCCACGAGGCACAGAAAATTAGCAAGACCGCTAAAGGATACGTTCCCGGTCTGGTGCAGAGGGAATTAGCAAACTGAAGCTGATTATTAATACTAGGTGCGTTTTCTGCTCCCCCATCTGCACTGCAGAGCCCGAGCAGCACGATGAAAACCCTTATTTGAAGACCAGCACAAGTGATAACGTATTTGGTGTCAGAAGTAAATGTATGTGCCCCACACGGAGGCAGCCTCTGAGATAAATAAATATAAATTAAGACAGAAGAAAACCCATACGCTTAAGAGAAGTGTCAAGCAGCGAGTTACTAGTTCCACCCCCCCACACCCCAGTTCTTACGGGACACAGTGACACGGGGCAGTGGTGGCTTTTTGTCACCCTTCAGCACACCAGATAATGTGCTTTTCTAACTTGGCAAGGCAAGCTCTCAAATAATTTTTATTCCTAAATTGTTGCCTTACTAGCAGGGTTTAATGAAAGCTTTTCTATTGTAGCATTTAGTCCAGATGCTGAACCCTGGAGTATCATGACATATAAAATTGCAATAAATTCCCTAACGAAAATAGCAAACGTGTACAAAGTTGATTGACAAGCATACAGGTACCTAAGTCAGTTTTGCTAGAGTTCAATACCTTTGAAAAATTGCTAAAAAATATACACCTAATCTCTATTTTGATCTCAAAATATTTCTATTTATCTTAAAAATAAAATAAAATAAAAAACTGTGTTTTGTAGCTTTGGTGGGTTTTGCTCTAGATCAGAAGTTTCCAAATTTGCCTCTAGCTCCTGTTTCCAGATCAGAAGCTTTTGTACTTGGCTGCACCGATCTCACCCGCTGCGGAAGAGCGGGTGAAGCGTTAGAAGAGACAAATCCCATATCGAAGTAGCGCTGGAACACTTCTACTCGAGGTGTCCGTGCGGGTCCCACGCGAGACGCTCGTGGGCTCTGCTCCCATCCTGGCCTCACCATGCTTCATCCTCCTCCTCCTCCTGCTTTTCTTCTCCTCGGTGCAGAACAGAGAACTGCTTACGGGACAGCAGGGCTGAAATCCTTTCAGCACATATTTCTGGGATATTAACACCGGCGCGATCCCACAAGCAGGAGAAGAGCGGATGGTTCTCCGCAGCGCAGCCAAATAAATAAAAGAAAAAAGAAAAAACAAATACTACTACAACGCAGCTGAATTCCACCTTCCTTGCTCAGTTATCCTGCAGCCGTACCCGAAGGTTTTCGGTCTCTGAACGTTTTTCGCACCGGCCACCGAACCCCGGAGATGTCCCGAACCCGCGGAGCGCTGCCTCCATCTCCTGGACGGAGCGGGCAGCGCAGGCAGCAGTCGCGATAGAAGCCGGATTATGTCACCGACAGTGTTTCTGTACCCGAGTGGTACCCATTTCTCGGGGGAAGAAAAGACCTCCAAACAAACCTTAAGGCTTTCAGTAGCTCCAGCTGCCACATTAGCAACACGTAGTGCCTGTACCTGTGCTCCACAAACGCGGCTGTAATCCCCCCTCAAAAGCCTTCAGAAGTAAAAGCAAATATAACCCCTTTAAATTAAGAGGAATCTAGCCATCTGTAGTCGCGAACCCCAGCCATCTCAGCAGAGACCAGGACGCAAACCTGGATGCCAACAGCCGCGAGACCCAGAAACGTACCTGTTGAGGAATAAAGCAATTTGCGCTATTAGCCAGTATTAGGGCATTAAACCTTATTGTTTAGTCACTGAGGACTTGACACAGCGAAATACCTCTGGCAAGAGTCGTCTTAGGTGTCTTCCAAAAGGCATACAAGGAGGCCCAGCCTTTTTCTTTAAGAGAAATTCCCCAGAACTTCTGGGGAGAGTTATTAAATAAAAATTAAAATAAGCACAGTTAAACCTGTATTTTGGCAGGACGCTTATGCCAGCAGACACCTGCTATTGCTTCCTGCTACGTGCTAGTGCTTGGGCAAAGATGCATCTGAAGCGGAGAATGGCACGGCAGCTGCCCCACTGCAGCCCTGCTAGAAGGGAAACGTATCCCATTCCGTAGCAAATCTTAACCTTCGCTTCATCAAGTCAAGGAGCAGTCTGAAAAGGGAGCTCAATTCGGGATTTTTGCGAAGACCGGTGTATCATTTAACCGTGGTCTCAACCCTTACCTCCTGCTCTCCACCCTTGAGGTCCATCACTGAAGAAAGAGATTATGCTCAAGGAGGAGCATACTCCGGTCTCCTCAACATCCCAGTTCCTCCATGTCCAGCCTGGTAATACACTGTGCTGTTCATGACACGAACTTGAGCTGGTGACCACCTATGGAAAGCTACTCAGCTGAAGTAAGCATATTTTAAGTACCTTTGAGCGCCTTTTCTTCACCTTAAAACATTTTCTAGCCCATAAAAGCACAAAAGACAGACGGGGGAAGGTGCCTCTTACAGCCATAAAGCTTCAGAGATGAATCACAGGGAAGGAAAACGGCTTCTGAGAACCAATGTTTGCGGGAAAACAAATGAGCAGGATGCGATTAAGGCAGTCTGTAGTGTCCTTACTAACACTCTGCTTGTCCCTGTCCTCGGTTTCTGAAAACACTCACTGGCATCTGACAAGTAAGGTTGGTTGGTTTTTTAACCCATGCCTCACCTCTTCTCCCACCAGGAAGATCTTCATGAAGCCTGCAGGAACCCACTACCTGAAAGTTGGGGGTTTTCAGGGCTTTTTTTTTTTTTTTGGTTGTCATTTTAAAATGAATCTTTTTGTCCAATTTGGTTATTCTTTCCTGCCTACCTTCAATGGAGGAAATCACCACCATCTTGTAAACTTTCTCACATCTTGCCTCCTATATGGCTTCAGTCACCCACTTCTTCCCAGCTCAAGGCATAGCTTTGCCATTTGTTCTGCAGCTGCAGGAGTCCCCCCCAGCTCCACCACCACCACCACCACCACCGCCGCTCTGCCAAGCCCTGGCCCCACGTCTGGAGCCCCCCCGGCACACCGCAGGCTGGCACTACTGGGCAGGGGCAAGGGACAAGCTCTTTGCCACGAGAAACTTGGTCCTCAGCTCCTACTTTTTCTGTCCTATTTCAGTTACCAATTTATTGATGAAAACATAAAAAAAACCCCAAAACAAACCACAAACAAGAAACCACAACCAAACCCTACTGAAGGACTTGATCGACCGATCCCCAAATTGCTGAGGGGTTTGTCTGCGGGTGACCTCAGAGCTCCCTCCTTCAGCAAAGGCTGTCCCTGGGCCAGGCAATTCCAGCGCCAGACAGGCCCGAATGCTTGTAAGAAAAGTGCCTCGTGAGCAAATATCCAGGAGATGGACTGACTTCAGGCAATCGTGGAAAAAAACCTTTCTGTATATTTGGACTGATAGGATAACTGAAAAATAAAGTATCTGTAACCCATTTTGAATATAAACAGCAACACTAGTTACCAAACACCTTAAAGGTATTTTAAACCCAGATACTCCAATTTAATGTCAATGCTATTACATCAAAATCTCATATTCTTGTCCCGTGACGGGGATTAGTAGCTGCATACTGAGCTGGTCCATCACCTAGCAGCAAGTCCTCACAACATTTGGCTTCACAGTAACAGTTCATGTATAGGACAGAAGAGTTCAATGATCTGCAGCAATTTATCAGCTTAAATCCAAAGACAAAGCGGTGCCAGGAGGCAAAGCCACCTACTACAGCCCCTGAGACCTCACATGGGACCAGTGCCGATGCACATGCTTAACTCCAACCAGGTGCGCAGGTCACTTTTTAATGTGATTACTCTCATTCGTAATGCAAGTGCCTGTATTGTCAAAGGACCAGATCTTTGCAGGAAAATTATTTCCTCTTTTATAAAGTCAAATCTGAATAGATAACTGAAAAACATACAGAAGGTAGATCATCCCACCCTAAAGTAATACATCAATCCTATCAGTGAATGTATGTTTTATTGAAAGTGTGGCATGAAACACTTGACTGTGAGTATAAACTTATGAACAGCTCTTGATGTATGTGAGATTTTTGGCACGGTTTACCAAATAATGCAATTCACAGTACATTTAATTTAGGAATGTCCGCTCATTGGTTTTGATGTCAATTTAAAAAAAAGGAGTTGGTGAACTTCCAAATCATAAATGATGGATTTTTGTCAATTATAAAATATTATGAATTTGCAACCTTTTTATTCTAGTACTCAAGGAACTGCCAGCTATTTAAAACTGTACCTTTATCATTATTCACAAAGTTTAACAAAAATAAATACAATTTTGAGGTTCTTTGGCATGTCGTAATTCAAGGCAATAGTATCTTTTAGCAGCACAGTGCAAAGAAAAACAACATACCATACAATGCACTACTAGATTCAGCCTTACAAGGAGAAGAGAACGTAGTACAATGCAAACTTTAATGTCAATATATACAGAGCTTTAAAGAAAACATTTTTTTTAAAATTAAATGAAATAAATACAATATGATACAAAATCCACAATATGCTTAGAGAAAGAAATGACAGTTACAATATCTGATAACGGGGACCTTTTGTATAGTTTCATCTTTGAAGTACCTCAGAGAGCATGTAATTCATTGCACACAGTTTTCAATTAATGCCCTTTCGTATATTGAGATTTGTAGCCAGTCACGTGCCAGAAGAGTTTTAGCTCTAATCAGAGTATCAGTGCAAGATGCCAAAGTGCTTGGGATATTATGACAATGCAATTACTTAGCAAACGCTGCTCATAAGCCTAATGCAAAACACACAAAATAGGAACACTCTGTCCTGCAAAGGAGATCCACCTCGAGCATCCTTTCAGTTCTCACATAAAAAAAAACCCCAAAACAGGATTCAATGTTATTCAAATTATTGGTAATAAGCTGTTGCCCAAATCTTAATTAAGAGACATAATCAATTAAGTATGTTTTAAAGCTTTCAAAGAAAGTTTGCTTTCATTACATAGGAAAAATCTCACGAAAAGCAGTCACCAATTATTTTGGGGGAACTTCTAATTACATAAGTTATTACAATACTCAAGTCAGCTTTAGCTATATACTAAAGGTGGGGGGTTTTTTTTGTAAAATTTGTATTCATTCTCCTGTTCCCAAAGGGAAGTGTAGGCTTATCAACAACAACATAATCTGGGGGACTAAACATTTGAAAAATACACTGAAGTAGAGACAAACAGTATTCAGACTGTACTTAACTAAAGGGGTGTTAATGCAGAAGGATGGTATGGTATGAATGACAGCATAGGCATCTTACCAACAGATATCACTACACACCCAAGAAAGTTTTTGAATAAACTTTCAAGGAGAAAACGTTTTTTTTTTTTTTTTTTAGTCACACAGAGCTCCCATAGGATTACGCAAGGACTCCATTATCACAGCTTCAGAAGCCTTCTGAAAACTTTAAGAAAAACCTGCTCCTCCCTTCCCTCCCACAAATATTTGCAAACTTCTAATTCTGGATAGGACTGAAAAACTTAAGTGCTACAGAAGTACAAAAACCCCCATGTTTGCATTGATGTTTTAGCCTAATTTCATTGATACACATCAGGATAATTACTACAGTACTGTGCAATTCATTTAACTCAATTCTTACAAGCTATCTCAACTTTAATTGCAACATTTGAGGGCAGAGCGCCGAGTACTGGATGCAGCAATCTGTCACTGCAAATAACCAGTTTATAAGTATACTGCAAGTAACTTTCAATTGTTGAAGTTTGCCAGAGATCATTTTAACTATTGGACATATGAAGATTAGCTTTGGAAAATGAATTAAGACATGGAAAACAGAATTCAAGCTCAGTACGACTGACTTGGCTGAGGTTTTGGATACCTTCTCTGGATGCAAGGAGAACAGTTAAACCATACTACAACACAGGCCTCAGACAGTACGCTTAGACCACCTACACCTTAGGCTCTTCATGTGGTCAGAAAGAATTTACCAGTTTTAAGCATAATGGGAAAAAACACACAACATGCTAACAACGGCATTGAGACTACACAAGCCACAAAACAGTGGCTTAAACGAATCCACCCATCGTAATGCTCTCGGGTATGGGCACTCTTTGTTATGCACCACTGGCTGATATTGATGCCACTGCATAGTTTTTGGATACATAACAGGAATACAATAGAGTTACTCGCTTTTTATCAAAAGGATAACTGAAGATAGAAATTGCAATATCCAAGGGGTGAAAGAACAGCAAGACACATCATGAGCCTGCTCCAGCTATAGGTGATGTCTGTGGGAATCTACCCTCTTTAGTGAGAATGTATCAGGCTCTACGTGCACTTGAGAACTAGCCCTTATTTATAATTGCCATTACCAAACATTAGAGTAGAAGCTATTTTGCTGGCACTAACAAAAGCCATATCCAAAATACTGTATCATTTAAGATATTAATTGGTTCTCTGAAAATTCCTCTAAATACATAGTATGTATGCCTATTTCTTTGTAATTATAAGCCTTCGCAAAAATTTCACTCTTTTTTTAAAAAAAGTAAATCGGTAAGATCATAACTAGTTTGTAATCTTGAACTGTGCAGAGAAGATATAAATGTGAAACCATTTACACTAACCTTTCACTCCAGCCAAGAGCACGTTCAAATTAAGTTTTCCTCCATTTCAAACATTTAACTGATTACTCATGAGCAGACCATGCTACTTTCATATAATTGCTTAATTGAACAAAACCTAAGTTTGAAAAAAAAAGACGAGAAGTATGCAAGAAATTCCAAAAGTATCACAAAGATGATGCTCATTAAATACTATATAGTGAGAGTAAACTGCAAGTGAACTCTTTTGCATCCCTGCATATCCAAAATGTTTCAAAGACTGATATGCTAACATACACGTAGCAAGTAAACTCTTCCCCCCAAATTAAGGATTAAAATTGGCATACCAGGGTACACTGGCCTGTCAGATATAACAAAGGTGTTTGTCCACGTTTTCCTTGTGATAAGACAACTTTGTAATGTTGCAGTCACTGAGACCTTGCTTTTACCCCAGGAGTACCACTTGCTCTAAAGGCTAGTAGTGATATAAAACCAGCAGGGATAACTTTATAGAAGATGTTTTAAATTCTTTGCTAAGAATCAGACTATCCATCTTGTTTGTGTACTTTTCCTCTTACCACCTTTGTGTTGCACACCAAGAACTGAAGCACCTTCAGCTGCTTACAACTGCTTTTGTGCAAAATGGCAAAATGCTTTTAAGGTGCTTATAATGTGGTGCTTCTAAGTAAGCTAAAAGAAAATACCAATATAAACACTGTTAAATGATTCATGAATAAAGCCATTAAAGACCAGCTGCTACCTTACGGGAAAGCTGAAAACAATTCAAGTTTGACATTTTAGTTGTGTACCACGCCTTGCATTATACCCTCTATCCCTAACACGGTTTTTACCACTACGTTTCAACCCACATTATACCTTCACCTTGGCTAAGGGGGCTTTATTTCCACTGCTTTTTTTTTTTTCTTAGAGTGAATTCAAATTCTTCTGGCAGTCATTTTTAAGTTTACAAAAAAATTATACCAATAAGACTGTAGACAAAAGGTTTACAGGCATTCTTGCTGGCAAAGGTCTTCAGTAATGAAAACAAGGATGAACCAGCTGCATAAGGGGCAGATTTGTGTACTAAACAGTAAGCTTTCTAGGAAGCAGTTGTGTTCTTTGATAAGCTTTCAAGCATTTCAAACAGGCACCTCAAAACTAGGCACAAATGGCCCCTAAAGCTTCCAACATCTATCAAACACTCAAGAAATTTAGTATGGGGTATGTTCTGCATGATACAAATAGCACACCTATGTTTGCTATATTCATTAAGTCTCAAATCTACATATATTCATACCTAACTATTTGGCCAGATAATTTCCATCTTCCCCCACCACAATAAAAGAAAGCAGCTTATCTAATAGTACTTCCAATGCCACCAAGTACTTCACAGGTATAAGCAAAAACCAGCCAGCACCCTCTGCCTCTTAAGATCTGAGTCACTACTGCCACTCTTGGCAGTTGGGCCAGAATTCTCCTGAAAGCTTTTTTTCCTGTCTTGAAATGCCAAGTTCTGTCATCACTGGTGTCTTCTAATTGGCTACCAAAGGTACCTGGGAACATGAAATTCAACAATGGCAAATCAGTCTGAACTACATTTGATTTTTGGTCATTTGGATTCTCTAAGTGTTCACAGTCTAATTGTTGGTCACTAATATACTTAATATTTAAAATGCGTGTCATCCTACTATGACAGTACAATTGCACAGTAGTGTCTACAAATTTTGAAAATACTTTGGAGCTCATCATCTCTGGATGCATTAGGTCCCTGTCTACTAACGGTTAGCATGGGTTTGGAGTCAGAAAACCCCAAGATAATTCTGGCCCAGAAATTAATTTCCTCTCCATCACAGTATTTAGAAACAGCTGAAGTCCCAACAGCAAGCAGAGAGGCCAAGTGAGTGCTGGCAACAGGATATTGTCAGTAACTTGTCCATAACTGTGAAATTTCTTGGTCAGAATTCCCTTATCTGGGCACACTGCAAGGCTTATTTATTTTCCCAAGCTACCTCTACAGTTAGGCAAATAGAATTTTGCATTTATGTTCTGTAATATTTGTACATGCCGCAAGAGATTCAGATAGAAGCAACGATCTATAAAAATCAAATAAATAAAAAAATAAAATCCACATGCCAAGTTTGTTATAATAAAGTGTCAGTTTGTCTTGTATGCCAAACAAACTTAATATTGGCTATATTCAGTGGAAACGACTGCCGAGGAAACAGTAACATAGTCATTGTACTGATGGATAGACAATATAAATAACAAAAAGTATTAGATTGCATGATGTTGTCTTAAAGTGGTACCAATGTTAGAGATCCTTAATTTGGACAGTTTATACACATAATTACCTTCTCCAGCTCAGTGCAGGACACAACACCATTTGTGGTAACAACTAGAAACATTCATTTTCCTGTAAGAGGCCATTTGTTACCCAGCATTTCTTATGGGTCACAAGTGATCAAATTAAGTTTATGGGTAAAGTGCAGAATCTTACACATCCCTTTTGTTCGTTTGTATTTTCACATAAACTTATCAGTTACCAGCACCATGCAAACGCAGACCTTCCAAATTAACACTAATGCATTTAACACTGGCACAATACATTAGTCAGCTTTTCATAACAGTAATGAACAAGTTAAATGAATTAAGTTGAATGAATTAAGTGCCCAATTACAAAATTAAGAATTTGTCCTTCACAACGGGGTCTAAAGGTGTGAAGAAAAGAAAAACTTACACTGACACTTTATGTACAACTTGGTCATTGGCAACGGTCCCCTAAACCATTTTTTAAATGAACCCAGCAAAACTATACAGAATGTGAAAGAATATTTGCAACAGATCTCTTAAAGGACAGTGTAGAGAAATTCATTATGGTGTACCTGATGTTTAAATTAACTTAACAGATACAGCCTGTAAAACACAGTATGAACCTGTGGATTTTTTTTTTCTTTTTAAAAAAAGGACTTTTACAGAATTCAAGTAGTGTAGCAGGAAACCATAGATGCCTTTTGATCACAGGTCAGGCAAAATAGAGCCACTTATTGGATTTTCCCCTTGCTTCTGTTGCTAAGGTGTCCCAGTGGATCTATAAGTCTGTTGATGTTAGCTTTTTCATGCTCCGTCGCTGAGCTAAACTTGAGGCTGCAACAGGCTCTAACACTGGCTGAAATGTCTTGTGATTCAGTGCAGAATATGTAGCAGCCATGGCTCCCTAGAGAACAATGAAATATATAAAAGGCTGTAAAGGTAATTTTTATCAGAAAATAAAACAAATGAATATTAAATTCTTAATTAACTATTAAAAAAACAGGACTTATGGCAGGTCATGGAGATTCTCTAAAGTTTGTTTTCCAAAAAAACCATTTATTCCTGAATCCTTCAGGTTTGTAAGCTTGGGTGTCTGACATTTCTTTTTCTTTCACATACCTTAGATGTAGGAGTAACTTTTCAATGTGGGTCAGAATTAGTACCTTCCAAGCAACATTAGCATCAATTTATCAAATACAGCCACCCAAGTGGCTATTCAGGTCCTGACTTACAAAGACAACACAATTAAGACTGGCTATCACAGATCCTTATTTTTGAATCCAACAGAACTAATGAAGTCAACGTAAAAGCTGCCTGAATACAGTAGGAAGTTTTTGTGTCACAAGTCAGAAACACATATACCGGAGAGATAAAAATACCAGTGGAAAAACTGTAGCGTAGTTTATTAATTTATTTTAGGAAAGCACAATATGAGCCAGTCATAGAAAAAAAATCCCAAAAGATTTCCTGAATAAGAATGCTGGGAGACCTGTGGTAGTCTCAGGTAACTGTCTTATCAGGTTTCATATGGCCCAAGCTACCTCAATCTTTGAAAACAAAACATCCAAAAAAATCTCTTCCTTTACACATAGGTTAAAATTAGTTTACCAATAATTTGTCTGTTTATCTAACTTCAATATGTAGGTACCAGGAAAAACAAAAGAAAGCTAATTTCTTTTCTAAGGAGGAAAAAAAAAAAAAAAAAGAAAAAAGAGTCCTGCCTGTAGCTCTAAAAGCAACCCGACTCATTGCACATCCACCAGCTCAAGCAACATTCAGCCTCCAGGTTGTTTTACCTTTACTAGATGTGGTGCATCTTGCCTGTTCAGTTGATAATGCGGCAACTGGTCCCTACAGGCTATCCACGAATGTTTTAATACTTGCTCTGCTGTATACCGCTGATGTGGATCTACATGAAGCATATGTGATAACAAGTCCTAGATGAAAATGAAAAACGCACATCTATTCAGTTAAAATAATCTTATATACAGACTTTAAAGCATTCATTATGGCAGCAATGAAAAAGTACCCTATGTGGCAGCGATTAACACAATGCAAACACACACACAAAAAAAATCAGCAGATAAATTGGATCATTCTGTGCCTTGACACCACAGAAGCCTGAAAACAATGTGTTGTACTATTTAATCTGTTTAACAGAGCAAGCTTTTATCATAAAGAAACTTACTGTTGTTTGTTTCATATTTCAGTTTACTATTAATATAATCTTTAAAAGACTAGAAATCCTATTAAAATTTAGCAGACATATTATGGAAGAAAGCTATTATTTGCAACCATCTCATTTGTACTACACATTTGGGGTCTGCTGACTACATATTACAATTAAATTCATATATAGTGATACACTATCAAAGAATTTTTCCTTCAGTGAGCTACATAAAGAGTAAAGCCAGCAGAAATAGACACTTGTTTTTGCCTGTTTAGAAGCATTAGCAATAAGGTACTAATTACAACATTGGTCAAAAGAAGAGCTGGGTGGGAAGGGCACAGAACAGAGACAGGAATAGCTTGAAAGAAAACAAAATATGAACAAGCTGACAGAATGTTCCCTTTGTTTTAGGTACAAAATGTTAAGCATTCTTAAATATACAAAAGTGAATTACTTGTGCTAAAACAGCATTAGCCAACAAGTATTCTGAATCACTCCTACTAAAATGAACAAATTGTGCAGTTCCAAATTATCAGGAAAAGATTTAATATTAATGCCAAGCTTTATAGAAGGTAACACTGGTGACTAAGATACCTACACACCAGGCCAACACTAAACCCAGAGAACACATACAGCAATTGATGAGAGATGCAGTCTTTAAATAAAAAGGACAGCTGCATAATCAAGCTGATCGAGATTTTTGGCAAGATGTCCAGATATATTCGGTTGTTAAACTACTAGTTTAATTGCTGAAAGTACTAACAAAGACAAAAGACCTGAAGACTTCAGCATTGAACAACATTTAAGAAATTGCACTACAAAAAAAAATTAACCTATTAATGCAGGACTGGTTAGCTACTAGAACTAACAGATAATTGTAAAAAGCCATCCTTCCATTTCAGGAATCCCACAAACACCTGATTTCAAGCCAACAAAAACAAGGGATAAAAAAAACCCCCTCATGATTAGAAAAGCCTACATCGGGACCTATCTTACTTAAAGTCTTTGTCAGTGACCTGGGGGAAGGAAGAGAGTGCATTCTTGCCAAATTTGCAGTGGGGTACCAAATTGGAGGTGTGAGGAAAGAGCTAATGAGTTCAAGGGCAGGGTGGCCATCCAAAGGGACCTAGGCAGGATGGAGTAATGAGCTAACCAGAGCCATACAAAATTCAGCAAGGACAAATGCAGAGTCCTGCACTTGGAAAGGAAGAAATTGTCCCCAAGGTACGGGGTGGGGACAGACTGGTTGGGGACCAGCTTTCCTGAGAAGGACCAGGAGGTTTTGGTAGACAGCAAACTGAACCTGAACTACCAGTGTGACTGGGCATCCAAGAACGCTGACATTCCTTTAGTCAGCATGGCCAAAGGAATGGAGACAGCGGACAAAGTAAAACAAGAGATGTTCTGGCTTGAAATTACGAGAAGCTTTTTCCTCATTACAGCAGCCAAGCATTGGAAAAGGCTGCCCAGGCAAGCTGTTCAGTTTCCACCCTTGGGGGTTTCTAAAGTCAGACTGAATAAAGCCCTGAGCTACCTGGTCAGATCTCACAGCTGACCCTGCTTTGAGCAGGAGGTTGGACTAGATGATCTTCATTGCAATAAAGTTTGCAGGTAATAATAGCAAACTACTGTGTTAGACTAGTCTATTTTATCCAGTTCAGTAGATGTTCATTTGAATTCTATAAAAAAATAGAAGAACAAAACAAAACACATTTACACCTTTGCTGCATCTGAAACAGTGTCCCAGTTGCCTCCACTTAAAGAGAATTTTCCACTGCCTATCCGTACCAGGATCTCCTCTGGAGTATCGTTAGGACCATTGGCAAATGGAGTATAGCTGTTGAAAGAACAAAAACCAAAATGGCCTCGTTATAGGTAAGAAGCTGCAAGTAATTGGTAAAATCTCATGAATCATTCTGAGTAGATATCCCACTGCTGGCAGAAACACACTATATACTATTAAATACTTCTTACTTTAGCATTTCATCTTCCAAACGGTATTATTTTCTTTCCCCCATCATTGTGGTTAATCAAGTAGAATAAATGGCAAATGCAGGCTAAAAAGATGTCTTAAGTTAGTTTCTTAATAATGCATTCTAACCAGTGCGGACTTTCAAGTTAAATAGAAGTGATTCATAAACACAAATTACGCTAGATTACCACAGCATGTAAATTAATCCAAACCTGGAACAATACCCTAACAGAATGGCCCAATAAAGCTGGAGTAACATTGTATTTAAGGTATGTGCATTTAATTAGATAGAGATTCAGCACAATATAAACACATCTATCATTTGGGGAAAAGCTACAAGAAAATTTTCGTGATAGTTACTTACTTAAGTGAGTTTGGGAGGCTTAAACCACAACATCATTGGTTTTGGAGGCTTATAAGTTTACACGGTTTCCTGTACATTCGGCTTACTTTCTACAAATCCTACTGTGATGAACTCGAAAGAATTAAACTGACAAATCTGAAAACCAACCTGAATCACTTAAGTATGTATTACAATGTTCTGGCATCTCCTATGATCATAGGCTAGTACCAAGTTAGTTTTAACTATAAAACCCAAATCTTACTCTGATTAAGTAGTTATATCATAATACCCCTTAGATTTCAAATTAGCTTGCAAACCATAATAATTAAGCTTAATACATTCCATCTTAGTACTTGAAAGCTTTGCATGGAAGAAAGATCAACCAGCATCATCAACAGAGTTTTAGGAAGTGTACCAGCCAGTTAGTTCTTGTCTTTCAGTTGATGAGTTTAAGAGTAATGAAATGGAAAGATAGGAATTCATGCTGGACCATTTCTTCCCCATACTTTCGACCTGCCTTTTGTTCAAACAACGTTTCTCAAGTGTGCAGGCAGTATACTGCCCAATATCTGCATACTTGCACTTAAATCATACAGCAATCCGAGTTTTGATGACAGAACTGTAGTGGTGGTGGTGATTTTACGTGGAGAAGTACAAATTTATCAAGAGAAACAGTTTCCAATAGATAGTATTTATCTACAAGAAAAAAAAAAGTCTGCTATTTTTCTGTTAGAGCAAAACTCAGAAAACCTTTTATCATTCGGCCACTGAATGCTTCATGGCACTTAATGAAAGTTCAGAGATTTAGAAAAGTTAAGAGGTTACAAGCCAGTGTGTTCTACAGAAGGGCCAGGAGTCAAGACTGTGGCAGGAGATACAAGAAGGTGGACTACAAGGCTACTAGTGTGGGGAGGACAAGAGGCAGGAGAAAGAAGAAAACCACCACATACTTTCACAGACTAAGTTCTCTCCTGGAAACTGGAGAGTGTCTTTGGCATCTCCCAGTCATGCACTGTAGAAGAGAGAAGCCTTGAACCTACCTGTAAGATAAGCCTAGTTTATGTATACATTTGCTTATAGCTTCCTGTTCCACTTCAGTGTCTTTGTCATTCTGCATTCAAACCAATGAGGTAATATCTTACAATTTTAATGAAAGCATGGATTCATGCAGCATGCTGGAAGTTTAGGTAAACAAAAGAGCTAAGAAGCATTTCTCACCCTGCCAACATTGTGTAAAGGAGAACACCCAAGCTCCATATGTCACAAGCAGCATCATATCCCTGTCTCATGAGAACCTATAAAACAAAGAGTGTTAAAGACTTTTCACGTATTAAAAAAACACCCCAAACCAATACCACTACACAGCCTAAGGAGGGGTAAGTCAATCCCAGGATAATTTCAGAGGTTTGATTATTTATTTTTCAATATACAGGTTACAGTGACTATCAACAATATTTCTTGTTCCCAGAACATAACCTCTTAGGATTCTCAATAGGCTTACATCTCATTTTAGAGAGTAGATTCTGCTATTTTTAAAGTGCGTTTATTATAAACATATGCACCAGTGTTTATAAAGTACGTATAATTATATTTCAGGAAAACTAGCAGAATTTATCTTTTTTTTTTTTTAAGCACTGCTAAAAAGTTTAAGTACTTGATGCATCAAAAACAGCATAGAGAAAATGCATGGCAGCTTAAGATACCTCTGGTGCCACAAAGTTTGCGGTGTAGCACGGAGTCAGAAGTAGTCCATTTTCTCCTCGAAGTTGTTTTGCAAATCCAAAATCACAAATCCTGATAGAATCAGCATTATTTGAATCATCCATGTATAAAATATTACTAGGTTTAAGGTCTCGATGCACTACCTTTAAACAAAGAAATTTTAAAATCCATCATTTAGAAGTTGCATGTACATTTGTTTGTATGTAATTTGCAATTTATAAAAGCTATTCTCTAGATTAATATACTTATTAACAGTTCTATACAATTACATAACTTTAAAGTAACAAAAATTCTGGCTCAAGTAATGTCATAAAAAAGCCTACTGGCTCATAATGCAACTGGAACTAACACAACCATTTGCCAAAAAGCCTAAAAGAACAAGTATCTGCTGTTTCATAAACTGTAAAAGTAGAGTCAAAAGGACTTGCCAGAATAACAGGATGAGTTGTTTATATTGTTCACCTTTGTCATAAAATACTCAGAAATCTTCTTCCTTTCTGCCATAAAACCAAGCCAAGCAAAGCACATAACAAAAGGCATTTGTTAATTCCAGGAAATGTGAAAGAAGCTACGTCATAGAAGAAATCACTCACTCCTTGGCAGTGCAGGTAGTCCACAGTCTTAGTTATAGTGTATAACACAGCGCTAGCCTCTCGTTCTGAGAAGAACTTCTGTCTGAGAATTCGATCAAGCAGCTCTCCTCCTTTCATCAGTTCGGTGACAAGGTATATGAATCTACCATCATCATATACCTGATGAGAAGTTTAACACGTGTATACGTACATAAATACACACATATCTATTAAAAGATCATCTATAATTATACATCCTGATAAATGAAAATTACAGACTAGATTCTTCACCTATTCACATATGAACATCAAGCACAAACAGCAGGGACTGAAAAATTTCATTCTGCAATTCAAGAGCCTTAAAGCATGAAGCATAAGAAAGCTTATGTGTCATTCTGTGAGACATTGAGGTAATCGAATGTTAATTCATGACTCGGAATTAAATATTTTTTTTCAGTCTAGGAACTTCTGTTTTAACAGGAGAGTAGCCCTACCACTCCCTATTGCTCTTCCCTCCCATGGACAAATTTTAGCTGCTGGCACTTTGCATATACAGGACAACATGTAACTGCTTTTTCAGATTACCAACACATTAGCTACTCATTTGAAGTAAGAGGAAATATGACATTTCTAACCTTTACATCATTTCTCACTTCAAGCTAACTAAAAAGCATTTAGAAGAAAATCAGTATCAGGACAATGTCATATTTTGAAATACTCAACACTTTACTATATGTACTGCTCTCCTATTTTACTATGTAAAACAAATTTAATAAATCCCAGTAAACTCCCTACCTCTATATTTACTTATTGACTACTGTGTAATAAGAGGTAGCAGAGAAAAAGAGGTACATACATCCTTTAAAGTAATAATATTTGGATGTTGGCCATAACGCATTAGAATCTCAATTTCTTCTGAGGGATCCCTCTTACTTTTATCAATTATCTGCAAAAAATAACAACAGGAAAAACAACTTGGATAAACGAAGTCTATTTAATAAAGAAAATTTTTTGTATTTGTAGTCTCACTTCAACAACAGAATAAAAAAATTTTCTAGAGTTCATCACTTCTTACTGATCATGAGCAATTGATCATCCAGCTTCACACCTCACTGTTTATTCATTTCTTGCTCTCTCCTTGCTACCAGTTAAAACTGTATCATTAATGCAGTCTATTCTGCTCCAGTGGACAAGGAAATGCAATGGACTGTCTGAAGCATCACTGCTTCCCTGCAGCCCAGCTCCACCCTTGTGGATCTTAATTTTATTTCAGGTGTGCTCAACCATCGTACAATATCTTCAGGCCTCAAGACTGAATTGTAAAGCCAGTTCTTCAAAGCCATAACCTTACCCACAAAAAGAAGAGCTATAGAAGCCAAATACACAATTTAAATTAAGAAAACACTGTTTTTAATTTCTCACAGCATAGAAACAGCTACAGTAACTAGAAAGTTCATGTATTCAAATTCACAAATCTACTGCACAATCATTTCAGAACAGAGACATTTATTCAAAGTACCTTTACAGCAAACTCCATATTTGTAGCTATGTGTATACATCGCTTGCAAACAGAGTAGGAACCAACACCAATATCTTCCTTCAGTTCATATACATCAGTAAACTGTGCGCTGTTTCCATGAAGTTGCTTTAAAAAAACAAACACGTACAAGCTGTCACCTAAAGCAACAAGATGCTCTTTGCCATAATACTGTTTCCAACAGCAAAAGTTTCTTCGGCTTGCCCATGCTTTCTCTTTTGAATTCTGCCTCCAGAAAAACAGCAACTCGCTTTTTCAAATTTCAAAATATCCCCTGGAAGCATTTTAATAATGGACATTTTAATAGTCTCCCCAACAAAAAAAGAACAGACTGTAAACACTAAATATTGGTCAGTCTTTGGCATGTCAAAAAGGTTTCCCAAAAAATAAAATGTTACCTGTACTATTGGCAGTATATTGGTGAGTGGTGATATTTTATGATCTTCTACAGTAGTAGTCGCAACAAAACTAAATCCTTTGAAGAGCTGATGTGCATTCGCACTAGGTGGGACTCCTGGAGAATCTAGTGACATACACATTTGATTAGCATAGCTAAATCCTAGCAAGGCTATTTTTTAGCATTCAGGAGAGATGTTGGAAGACACATTTTGAGGGAACGGAAGCAAACAAGGGCAACATTAGATGTTGAATAAGACTTGAGTCAGTTATCTGTCTTCTCTTATTTTAATAACACACACAAAGCAAGTATTCCTGGGTTCTACCTAAAACTGCAAAACACTGCAGGAACTAATGTATGAATACATGTTTTTAGGAAGAAGTTTACTGAAGCACAACACTATGAGAAAGAAAAAGATCACAGCCTTATGTTCAAGGACTGCATCACAAAGAAGAGTGCCCACAGGTTTTGCTACTTCAGTGGTATATGTGCTGTTGGCAAGGCCCAAGAGAGGCAATACAAGAATGTTCAATTAATGATACTACTGAATAATTAGAACCAAAATTTCCTCAGATTATATTATATGCACCTCTGAATTCACCGTTTGAATTTTCACAGTAAGCGCAGCCTGATAAGTCTGCGTAGCCTATTAGAACCATAGACATTCTCCAAACAAACATGAGAAGTTGTTTTAGAAGTTGGATGCAGCAGTACAGAAAAAAATTCACAAAAGAAAACCTGAAGTGAAACTTGAAGCATACTAAGCAACAAGTGTTTGCAGTTACTGTCTTTGTTTCCAAGGTCAGTTACTTGGAAATTTTCACAGTGCAATAATCTAAGGGATATTTTAAAGATAAATTTTCATAAGCTTCTCAAAACTATTTGAGATGTCTTTGCAACTGACCTAGTAGTACAGGTACCCAGTTCACTGTACATTTTGCCCACCCTTCTCTACCTTTGAATCACTGTTTTCAAAAGTAAAGTCAAATTCAGCATGGGTAGTGAGGGGAACAGCTCAATGAAAAAATTATTATAATACTTGTTTTAAGATTTAATTTTAATAATTATAATAATTAAAAGGCTCAAGAAAGTCACTTAACACAAGTCATTTTCAGTGGAATACTGACCCTAAAAATAATCACTGCACTGCTGCAATCAAATTTAGTGTTAAGTACTTCCCCTCGAACCACTGCAGGTCTGACTTTAAACCATAACTAGAAACCATACATAATTCAGCTGTTAATATTCCTTTTTTTTGTTTTTTTTGTTTGTTGGTGAATCAAAGTTTAGCAGAATATTTCAAAGAATAGGAACCCGCTGAGGAAAACATGCTTCTTCAAAGTACTGGAACCCCATTGCACCCTTTCCTTTTAATTTCATCACTGGCTTTTTCTCTTAGAAAGCTTCTTGTTGTAACATTAATTTGACCCCTCTTGTCCCACAAATCTCACCAATTTATAACCATGCACAACTACCTTTTGGTGTTTTTGCTGTGAATTCTGGATCAAAACAAAAGGTATCCTCTGGCTTTCCAGAAGCAGGTTTAAATGGGGGTTGAATTTCTCTTCTGAACAGTTTCTGAAGTAGAAGGACAAAGTCTTGTAATTAAGAGTGAATGAAACTTCCACGGGTGCTGTAATTTTGCCAAGCTAAAGGGAAAGCAACTCAAATGTTACTGTTTTATTAAAACAGTTTTCTGAAAGAGTGAGTAATGTAGAGCAAGTAGAAAACCACAAATGTGTACAGAAACACTGAGTTACTTTCACATACCTTTGATTTGAAATGCTACGGGAAATGTTACAAGTCAAACAATACACAGCTCTTTTCCCTTATTCTTCTGAATCTGCCTAACCTAGATCCGTACTTGTAAAAATAAAATAGCAGGCTGCTACTTATCACCAGTTCATTCTTGGCTTATTCCAAAGAACATGGAACAGCTATAGCACATCTTACCTTCTATCATCATCTCAGAGCTGGTTCACTGCTGTTTTGTCACCACCCTGAAAAACCCACCCCAAAGGGAAGATATGGAATACAGTCTTTACCTTTCTATTCTGGGTCCCAGACAAAGACCTGTCACGAGTGACAGGTGTGTCCCTCTTGGCAAGGAACTGCCAATTCTCAAAGTTCTATTCCAGGTTTTTTCCTAATGTACTAAACTAAGTCGGGGGGGGGAAGGAAGGGAAAGCAGAACAATGGCTCCTCCATTTTTTCCTCCTTTATTCAACATGCTTTAGAAAAATGTATTGCCCAAGTGATCTCAAATCAGCAATGAGTCCCATTTACGAGAAAATTTCGTGCCAAATGATGTCAAAGCCCCATACAAAGTTCAGGAAGTTCTGAGAACATTTTCTTGGGGTTTCTCTCATCCTTTCAGACCTACTTTTTGCAGTTCTTTTCATTTAATCTTCCTGCACAAGAACACGCAATGTATTTCAATTAAAAAAAAAAAAAAGGGGGGGGGACGACCTGAATTCATCCCAAAGAAATAATGGGATACAATACAGAAGTGGTCATTCAACACTACCATATTGAAATAAATACAAAGCACTGTGAAATAAAAAAGAAAAAAAAAGAAAGAAAGAAAAAAAGAAAAAATAAAGAGTTAGAACTGCAGATCTTTCACACACCCTTGCTGGTATTTATTTCAACATCAGTCCCTTAAAAAACAAAATAGTAGATAATCAAGCCATAATAACACAGCCTTCTCTTACAAAGTGTACTCATAAACAGTGAACTTCTGCTGTTACTAAAAACTCTACTTGCTAATCAGGACCCTATGGCAGACACGGCATAAAGACAGCTAGAAAACCACCTTCTCAGAAGTAAATATGAGAGTCAGGGAAGGATAATGACCACAGCTTTAAAGAGACAGTTGAGCACAGTATTGGCTAGCATTGCCAATAGCCCTGTCAGCACAGCAACATCTTATTTATTGTGTCTATCCTTTTGTAGGCAGTATAGCAAAGGAGTGTTTTCAGAGCAGATTTATTTGATATAGAGCACCTCAGTTTTGAGAATGTTTCTGGGAGACACATCTCAAAAGATTATAGAGAACCGCAGAGGAAAAGCATCAAGGTGCTTGTTAAAAATTTAAGCAGGCAGTCATGAACTTCTACAACTTCTGATCATGTCAGAGCACCAGAGTCAATACTTCCAACTGTGAATGGAATATGACTGATAAAATAGCAATGTGCTGTGGCTAACTAGAGAGAAGTCAAAGAGAATTATAGTCACAGTGAGTTCTTGTGCCCTGAATGGAAGCACTAGATGGACACTTACTAAAGAAAAGGATTCTTGCACATAGGGAAAACCAGCATCCTCTCCCAACTACAAATGCTCTAACAAACAATTTAAGCTTTAGAATGCTGCTACTCTTAATTATTTAAAAAGTAAACGTACAATTTATAATTAATACTCTCTATACCACAAACACTACAGCTCCAGGTGCCAAGTAAGATTATAGTAGAAGCCAGAACTAAGTCAGCAGTACTGCAGTGTTTATTGCACCCTATTCAGATGCAAATACTTATATGCCACAACACACAGAAAAATTAAAAACAGTCTTATCATTCAGATAATTTTGTACGTACATTCCAGTCAACAGTAGAAAAAAAAGGATGTCTCTTGATTTCTTCAACTCCATCTGAACCAGCTCCTAAACAAAGAAAATACTGTATTTAAAACACTTAGGTAAGGTCTTTGAAGAAGATTGCACTAAAAATTAGTTCATTTCTAAAAATTTTGCACAGACATGGTTATTTGAGGGAATTGTAAATACAGAAATATTCCAAGGATATAAAATACTCAATTAAGTAGTGTATACCTCATCACGGAGGCAAACAGAGTACAAGAAGCCCATAAATACAGAGTGTCAATATTCTTTGCTCTGACACTGTCAAAGCTTTGGCTCACTGCTAACAGTCACTGGTCCAAGAAAGTAATCATTCATTAGCCAAACCCAGGCAGTCATGATCCAAGCTAACAAGAAATGGTATCTAAACCCAAATCTTACTGACCATCTGGAGGTTGAGAGTCTCTAGCAACTACTTTCTGTAAATAATCAACTCAGCCCAACTACTTTTATTTCAAAGATCCAAATAAATGAACCAACCTAATCTATTTGATGGGTTCCTTTTAAACAACATCCTCAGAAGACTTTGTGCTTCAGGGCTGAGGAACTGAGGCATTCCAAGTTTTGCTCTAAAAGAAAACAGAGAACAAGTAAGAAGAAGAAACATAACCTACTAAAAATTGTCTACATATACTTCATTGCACAATTTGATGTATCAAAGATCTACTCCAAAGTCATGTAGAGTGTACACATTTAACTCATCAGCTTTTAAGTTTCACGAGTGGTTTAAAAAAAAAAAAAAAAACAAAAAACCCCAAACAAACAAAACCTAAAACAAACAACCCCCCCCCCCCAAACAAAAACACACCAGATCAAAAACCTCAAACCCCACCCAAGCCCCCAAACCCAGCTTTATGCTAAAATAGAATAAAACAATTATCTCAGGAATACATAAGTATTTTCATAGATACCTTCATTTCACCAGGAAGTTACCACCAAAATACCTCTAACAGAATCAAGGCCAGAAGAGACTCACAAAGACATCATATAAAAGCTTACTGACTTTACCAAGCTTACTTTATGAAAACAATTATGCTAAGGCAAGAACTTTTTCTGCAGAACTATAGCATCACTTGGAGCTCCAAGTGAGGCTAGAGATCTAATCCATCCACTTTCACAGGTATACCACTATAAACTCATACCCAGGGTAAGTTCGAGCTGCCGTATGTCGCCAAGAACAGAGCTTCCCTCTCACCCCCTTCCCTGACCACCATCCCCTCCAAAGGCCCAAGGCTCTGCATGTGGTCTAAAGGAAATTCTTTGTTAGCTAAGCACAAATAAAGACAAGAACATATTTGCCCAACAACTTCACTTACTAATCACCAGTTTACCCCGTCTGTCTTGTTAGACAGCTTCTGTTGTAACCAAGGTAATTTAATATGAAAAATGTGAGCACATAAGCGCACTCTCCATATATACATACACAAAGCAACATCTGATTCACTATTGCTTACAAAATAAGGTATGTTGTAACAGTAGCAAGAGAGTATTAACACCAACATGAGTGGTAAATAATGCTGGTCTAATTCACTGTACTGTTTTTATCTTTATTATACACCTACAATGAAAATACAAAGTCACCACTAAGATTTTAATTCCTGTAGATACTTAATAGTATTTGCATGCTCTGGGATCTAAACCTTATTGGGGCAGGGAGGAGGGGGCACAGCACTGCCTTTTTTTGTTCTTGTTCTAGCTTAATGCTCTTCAAGGACAAGGAGTTATAACAAGCTGTTAAAACATGTTTAAAAATTACATTTTCTGACTTTCCAAAAAGTAAGAAGATATACTTACTTCAGTATCATATTCATAGTTTCATTTCGATCTTTACCTTGAAATGGTAGTGTACCAGTAAGCATTTCAAACTGAAAAGAACAAATGTTAATCTAAATCAACACCACTTCCCCCAATTGCTCAAACAAAGTGTTAAGTACTATACTCTTCCCTATCACTACATTAGACATACTGGCTTGAGCTTTTAAAAAATTACCAAAAAAGTTCACAAATCTAAAATTTTGTTTTCATTGGCAGTTTACATGATAACAACAGTGGCAAGTGTAATGTAATGATGACGCAGGAATACTTTACATCCATAAGCTACTTAAAGTAATAAAATCCCCTCCATACCTAAGTTTTAGATATTGCCATACTCTGAAAACAGCAAGAAAAATAAATTCTAAACCAGTACTTCACTTTTTATGTCAAAATGCTCTAACATCATAGCAAAGGCATAAGTGCTAGCGGTTACTGGCTTATTTCACTACTCCACTCCAGTATTCATTCAATAGGCTTACTCTTACAAAAACGTAATTAATATTCCACCAAACCAAGTCTTCAGTTTTTCTTTAACTATCAAGTAACATGCGAAATGAATATAGAAACTAAAGTTTCAGACTGACTACAACTGTTCTAAATGACCAGTGGACTACACATATGATTTTTATGGTTCCTGATAAGCACTCCTTTACAGGGCTAAGGAAGTGAACAGTAAATTTTATTCAGATTGGTTGCTATTTCAGTAGCAAGTCAGTTGTTGAATTCTCTCTTCCCCTTACCCAAGCATTCATAATTAGATCTGGACAAGCTTATTCTAACTACATCATTTCACATTCATTTCGACATACGCAGTGTATTTGTGACCTTAAGCAAGGTAAGCAGTGAAGCATACAGTACCATGAGAACACCAAAGGACCACCAGTCAGCACTCTGGTTGTGCCCTCGCCTGTTTACTACTTCAGGTGCCATGTATTCTACAGTACCACAGAAAGAATAGGCCTTCTTCTCTTGATCTACTGATTCTTTGCTGAGTCCAAAGTCTACAACAACAGCATTACAAGAATATAGCCAGTAAAGAACTTTAGAAAAAAACAATACTGTACATGGTATTTCATAATCAAAGTGTTGACAGCTTTTGTTTGTTTGCTTTCAGGAATATTATGCAATTATCCTAGCTCTTCATGAAACAAGAAACTGCAGATATCTAGAGATACTGCAGACATTTAGTATACTACATACCACCAGAACCATTCTATAAGTCATATTAAACTGATGATTAGCCACCAATATTGCTATACAAAATAACTCATTTGAAATATTACACATTTAGAGCCTTAAGTAATCAAAAGTTCTCATTTTTTCTGTTTACTGCCTGCTTTATTCACATAAAAAATTGGATAAAAGTAACAATGAGTTTCAAAGAGAACGCAGTCTGCATGGTCTAGTATTACTGAATGATGAATAAATAAAATCAGACTAAAAATATTGTCGTTATATAAGATAACATGGTTCTGCAACCTGACTCAAGTTCAGTAGAGACTTATGTGTCTGCTCACTTTATTCCCAGAATACTTTTTTCTCCCAGTTTGAACAGTGCCATCGAATATACAAGTCCTTGATATTAGCCCAACTCTCAAGACAAGGCTCTCAAGCGTCCCCTTTTAAAAAGGGGAAATGATTGCTAATCAATAATCCCATTCATTATTCTTTCCAGTTTCAGAAGGAAGTGAGAATTTTAGGATTGAATTGTATTTAAACACATCATGCAGAATTTTAGAAATTATGCATTTTACAAACATGATTTCCATCAAGTCCTTCAGAGTTTAAAAAAACCTTCATTTTCTCTTGGAATCTAATAGCAGTATCTATAGATCAAAATACATAATGAAATTTTTAATACAAGAGCATCACCTTAAATGCAATTGTAAGCTTTCAGAAATTCATAGTAATTTGGTTTTCAAATAGTCAGTCTTTTGTATATATCATTTCCTAGAACATATGTATTTTAATTGTTCCTCAAAGCATGTTTCTGCAATTTTGTATGCATTTAAAAGTGATAATGCAGAAACACACACACAGAAAAAAAAGAAAAAAGGAGTAGCATTTCAGAAGTCTTATTGTGCACTAAAATTTTTTTACACCGAAAGCATGTCTGCTCCCTTTTATAAGTCTCACAGTCAGCAACTTTAGCCTGTGTCTGTAAGCTCTTGATCTTCAGTTAAAAGGCATTTCACAGTAAATCTCGATACAGCTCACTGTCTAATCTGAATAGTGGATAGTTTTAGTCACTAACATACCACCACCTGAACTAAAGCTCCCTTAAAAAAACCCACATTCAATGTCTGGGTTTGTATTTTCAACTACATTTCTTCTATTTTAACCACAGCAAATAGTATCTGCACTTTACAGCAATATTGCTGCTAACACTGCAACTTGATCTATGCACATATTACTCAACATGAAAACTAACTTCAGTGGAACCTGCATGGACATCAGGATCTGATAAATGACCAAAACCATCAGACACAATGACTATCTAAAATACTTCAATAAAAGTACTTAATACTATATAAAGAATCACTATGTAGGGAAGGGATACAGGTTTATTATAAAAAGTCTAATAAAAAATTTTCTAAACAGCTAAACACTGACTCACACATACTCCAGCCATCATTATACCTATATTAAGCTTATAACTAAAAGCTTATACAGAAATATGTCCAGAAAGTGCTGTACTAATAAGTGTTACCTACCTGTTAACTTGATATGTCCTGCTTCATCAAGCAAAATGCTGAAAATTAAAATTCACATTCACCAATACACATAAAGAGGAATGTTTACATATAACATTTAAAATATAACAGTTAACAATTTTGATCTCCAACTTCTGTTATTAATTTAACAAACCAATATTATTTCATTTAATCACAGATATTTTTTACATTTTATGTTTGTTTACATAGTCTAACAAAAATATTTTTAATTTGTTACATCACTATAATGGAAAATGCAAAGCAACAAGCGAAATACACATAATAGTGGTAAAATACATTTTACTTTACTTTTCTGGCTTCAGGTCCCTGTATACAATTCCCAAGCTGTGAAGGTGATCCAAAGCAAGGGCCAGTTCTGCGAGGTAGAATTTCACATCTTCCTCTGTAAACATAACCTAATAAGAACTGTATAGATTTACCTTCTGATCTTGTCTTCAGTTTTTAAAACTGCAATCTAAAAAATACTTCTGTCTGCCTAATTTCCAGAATAAGTTTTAGAAGTACCTTAAGAACTCGTAATTCATTAATTCACCTAACAGAAATTATATAATAATATAGGCTAATCATCAAGTATACAAAAGAACTACCTGCAATACTTAAACAAAAACATCAGCAGTTACTGCAGAGCATGAGCTAACTTTTAATGTAATAAATTTGTTTTATTTGGTGTTACTGACCACCAGCAGTCTTTCTGCCACAATCCTATACAGACTGTTTCCACTGCATCACAAAATTTAGTATATGACTGCTGTATTGGGTGACTGCCTCTGTCAACTCACATTAACAATATTTAGGAAAAAAAAAAGGAGAAATAATTTAGGAAAAGTATGCAAAATAAGACACTTTGGTGAAAATAACAATGACATGAAAATCTGCAGTGGGAGTTGAAGAACCTACTCTGCTCTTCTTAGGAAAAGAAATTTGAAGAACCCTAGTGAGATACTGAAAAACTGACTGACATTGCGTATAAAGCATTTGAGAGATGCATTCCTATCCTAAATACTCAACAGGTTGCTTCTAATTTCATATAGAAGAATCATACCTGCTTTGGCTCTTGTCATGTTCTACCAATTACTGGAAAATCTAGTAATCTTTAAATTACTGGAATTGAATTTGAGGTTTAAGTGAACTACTCCCTTATTTGTTGAAAACAACAGGAACAAGGAGAACAGCCATCTCAACTGCACAGTAGATAGCTAACAAGACTCAAATTAAGGTAACTGGGCTTAGTGATTTAGTAGTACACTGATCTGTACTTTGAATTGCACATATGTAATCTGTTCTACTGGCAACAGAAATACTCCTAATTTCCATAATGATAGGTATTAATGTTGTATGAATAATAAAGCTGTTACACTACACAAAGTTTCACCTTGATTTTTTAAAGAGCAATGTGGGTACTGTTTTTCATCTATATCCAAAAGAGCAAGAGGAAACCTTGGATATCATTACTCCTTGGAGTAGCCAAAATGCAAATCTCAGAATGCGGTGATGCTAAATGGTAATCTACAATCTCCCAATAATAATTTCATTTAAAACTGCTTTCTGTGTCAACAAACACGATGCAAGTCAACTTCATTAAATGTTACCAATGAAAACTTCATTATATACTCATTTCACTTCCACAGCTGGAACTTTCAGGCCCACGTTGGAACTTAAACACCAACAAAAGTATTCTAATAACCTCATACTAAATCCAATTCATTTAAAATAATCCTTGTGTGGAAAGTACGAAATGCCATGGGGAATTTACCGTCATGTGTATTGTCCACCGTCTTTGTTTTACCATGTACTTTTGAAAATACCGTGTCTTCTGACCAGAAAATAAAAAGGCCTGACTTTTTTTCTTTTCTATATACACAGTAAGTGTTTAAAAGCCATCATAGAAGGTAACTGAAGTCTTCCAAAAACATGTAGAGACTTAACAGTAAGAAAATTTGACAATTACTACTTCTTTATTCCCAAAGGGAATACATACCTCTTTTAACCACCTAGCTAGTGTTACTATGGATAGACTTGCATCCCTTTCTTAAGAATGTTACATACTCGGTAATCCCAGCTGTGTTAGTGCAAGAGAATAGTTCTTCCTGCTATACCAGAATTTCCTCTATAATTAGACATCCTATATTCAAAGCAGAGATTGACCTCTTTCCTACCTACTGTTCCAATAACCCTTTACAAGTCGGTCGGTTTAAGCTTTTAACCTCCATTTTAGCCTCCGGGTTAATTAATTTTGAGCTCAATTCTTAGACATGATCACTGTTTTAACCAAGGTCAGCTTTTTATTAAAAAGGGAAACAAAACCCCCTTTAAATTTTTCCTTCTCTTCTGCCTGTTCCTAAAGTAAAGCTTTATTTTTACAAAAAGCACATGGGGAAAAAACTAGCTCATGGCCTTACATACTGGGGATACAACAGCTTCCTTCGTGTCATGAAAAAAATCAGTCACATACACAGTTTTCTCATTTAAGAAAGTGTCTTTTCCGATGCATTAGCAATATTAAGTGTATTTACACTGGTGAAAACACTGAAAAGCTCTCTTACTGTGAAGTTTTTGGGAAATTGCCATTAAAAATTTAGACCTTTATGAAAGGCTTGCAGAGAGAAAATAAAAATCTTATAAACATGTTCATAATACTTAAGGTAACATATAATAAATAATGCATGAAAAATATTTTTAAAAAAATAGTAACAGGTTGCATCATATTCCCTCCTCTGAAGCTCGCTCTCCAGAAAACAAAAATAGAAATGAAAAATTAAAGTTCCAGTTGCATGCCAGTGTTAGATGAAGGGGAGCGGTCTCAAAAATACTCACTGTTCACACTTTGTGTGAGATTAAGCGTTAGGATTTGTATTACAGCATTATGAAATTTTACAATGCAGCAGAAAAGTCTCACAGATGCAGAATTCCAGGAGCACCTAAGCTGACTAGGAGCATAAGAACTATACATCCCCTTTTTTGCTAAATCTTGATTTACTTCAGTTTGGTTTCCAAGCAACAAAACATTTTTAGACAAAAGAACTGTACTTTGCAAATACCAAATTAAGACTTAGGCCACTAATCAATACACACTCATGTTTCTTAAGGTTATAGAATATATTCTAGAGTAAGTAAGGGAAGCCCAACTAAGTTATTAAAAACTTGACTATGACAGGAAATATGGGGGAAACAGCTACAGAAGACAATCCTATACTGACAAAAAACCACCTGTCTAACACTGAGTGGAGATAAAATTTTAGGAACTTACCTCTTTGGATAATCGCGTGAATACATCTCCTCCCCTGAGAAAATCCAATATTAAATATAGCTTCCCTTCAGTCTGAAAGGCTTTAAAAAAAATTAAAAAAAAAAATCAATAGTTCTGTGACAAAGATAATCTACAAAACAGATCTGAATGCTTTTACAACTTGGAAGTTTCAAATGAAAGGCAATACTTTTGTAATGGAACTGAAATAATTCAGCAGCACATGAGGTAATTTATTGAATGATTACTTGCTTCTTCACAGCAGATAACCTCAGTCATAAGAGATCATTAAAATACTGTTCTTTTATTTCTCCTTTGTCAAACAGGAAAACAACAAGTATGAGAATTACTGTGTTTTGGTTTTACTCAATGAAAAGTAAAACAAAAAAAATCCTCTGCAAATCTTTAAAGATTTCCTGGAAAATTCTTACATTTCAAAAGGACTTAACCGAAAAACTTTTATATACATGTGTAGTTACGTTCTGTTTTTAGTCTTGGGATTTAAACTTGCAAGAACCTAATTTGGGCACTAAAATGGACACTACAAAACCGAGAAAAAACACGATCAGCTATGCCTTCAAGTATTGAAAGAAACTGTAGCAAAAAAAATACCAACCATAGTGCAGTTTGACGATAAATGGATGATTTACTTCTACTAATATATCTCTCTCCATTTTTGTACGAACTCTATCACGAACTGAGGGGAAAAAAAAAGAAAAAAGACTAGTATGAAACAAATGTATTTGGTATAATACAAATGGAGCAGAAATTAGCATACGGAAAGCCATTGCTGTCTAAAGAAGTACTTTTCCTTGTTACCTTATTTAAGTCTCCCACAAAACACGTACTTTCAGACAGCAAAACTCTATTTTGTTTCTTACCTGCCCCAGCTTCCTTATTTTTTTTTTTTTTTCCCCAACACATCCCAATATTTTGGGATAAACCATAGTCCTTTCAAGAAAAAAGCTCACATCCACACTTCCAGACAGCTAACTTCAACCTCCGAATTAACTAACTGTACTGAATATATATTTTCTGTCTTTTAAGATTACTTTTTCCTCTTCAACTAGTAACAGACCCTATTTACACACAGTGGACTTACATCCATTAAAGTGCCTTCTGAAAGCCAAAACATTAATTTAGCTTGCTATGGCACCTATAACAAGGGAATAAGTTAACAATTCTAACCACAGTAGAGTTCTAACTTGACAAAAGACAAAAGGAAAATTGTTTATGAAATTAATTTGTTTTAATGTAATGAAAAGGCTAAACAGAATTAAATAATGCAATTTTAAACTTTGACAGCTATCTGTCCGGATTTAAAATAATTCTTAAACATGAACTTCTATAAGTTACTCTATAAAAAAAGGTACTTTCAGAGTAGAGCTATGAACTCACTGAAAAAAATTTAAGATTAAAAAAAAGATTTTAAAAAGAAGTATTTACGAGAGTCATTTAAGAGATGCAGGTGCACCGAAAACCATTTTCTAAAGTTCCAATTCAAAAGACACACGTACCTTTTAAAGAAGCTTTTTTCAATACTTTCATTGCATAAAGCTGCCCAGCATCAGGACCGATTATTTTCCGTACGAGGAAGACCTGGTAATATAACCACCACTTTTAAAATTACTGCTAAAAATATTTTATGTAAATCCAACAAAAAAACATTACTATGTCTTTACTTTTAACTTCATTAATACAGACTGCGAGTCTGTATTCTACAGAAGCCAAAGGGAGATCCCTGGGAAGTATGAACTGGAGAGAGAAAACAAACACCATGAAGGGCACATCCCTAGTCCCATCCCATTCCTCAAAAACTCCGAGGAATGAAAAGATGCTAAATATTCATAGTAAGTCTTTTTGCAAGCAAAAGCAAGCTTAGTAATCGAATAAGCAACTATCACAAACCTCCTATTAATTTCAGGCAGCTTTCAGTGTTCTTTCCTAAGTACACATCTTTAAAGGAAGGACAAAATTGCATTCCCTTAATCAGATTAGAGCTACATGCACCACCAAGCTCTCTGAAGTATTCAGATTGGTCATAAACTATACATTCTTTCCTATAGCAAGCTGTTTAAATAAGTACTTACCAAGTAAGTACTTACATAAATGTGTGTGTTTATATTACTTTCTTGGAGAATGACAATTCTGCCTGGTCTGCCACCTCCTAAGAGATTTTTGAGGTTTAAGACCCAAGTCTCAAATATGTAACAGGCTATATTAATGAATTCTGTAAGAGTGGCGAGACGAAAGCAAGGAAACCTCACCATTTAAGATCAAAGCACCCCTTCCCTCTGGAATAGCAACTCCAACAGGTTTTTCTACTCTTTCCTTTCCAGACGAGTTTTAAAGATAGATGATATATAACTTGATACTAAGAAAAGCATAATATTAGATAGAATAATGCAGTACAAATACATGTACCTCTACTGACTAATATTCTAACTACTAGGTCTTTCAATTTACAAAACAGTTTGGTATGTGCTCCTGTTTCCAAGTTGTTGTTCTTATAATAGCAATTATTAGTTATGAGGAATGTTTGTACTGCAAAAAAAAAAAAAAAAGTACAAGTCACAAGAGAATGCCAAGAGCTACCCGAAACTGCCTCTCTGATCTTAGCTTATTCAGATTTTCATTAACACTAGATTTATTTACATATACACTTTGTTAGAAATTACTTAGAAATTGTTAAAAAAAGATCAAATACTCATCAACTTTTCCATTCTAGAATCAGAAATTCATACGCTGTCACTGACTAAATTGTACAGGGTTGGGGTTGTTTTTATTTAAGCTCTGGTTCGATGAAAAAAGTCATCATGTTTCAAGGTTATTGGGCTTTTTGTTTTAAGTTTTGCCCAATGATCAACCTACTCTCAATGTTGATGCTCAAATAGTAAAGGGAGTAATTCAAACACCAGCAAATAAAAAACATCTGTAGATTAATACACTCAGTTACAAAAGTAAAATATTACTAAGCATGTACAAATATTTTAGTGCTTAATAACTAGCAGCTTGTAAGAATGTAAGGAATTCATGTACAAGTTACAAATTCTAGCTAACAAGGACCAAAATAGTTGCCACTGAAAACTACTCAAGCACCAGCTATTTAATTTGCAGACAAAGTCTCCCTAATCCCACATCTTGCAGAGATGCAATGGTCAATTGTTCAATTGTAAAGCACAATCAAGATGGACACATACTGCGCAAAGCGATTCACCTAAGTGAATCGAAGACCATTTTCACCAGACTGGGTGCTGAAACCTCAGAATGCTATCAAAGGCTGAAGAGAGAAACTCGGTAATGGACACGAGGTTTAACCCTTCATTTCTGTGAAGCTGCGTTAAATCCTGCACAGATGCCAAAAAAACCCACATAGAGAATGGGCTGTAGCACTATACCAGGCTAGAGCAAACAAACCTTGTGTTTGCTAAACCCCAAGGGAGATCCCTGGGAAGTACGAACTGGAGAGAGAAAACAAACACCATGAAGGCAACAGCCATTGATCTTCATTGTTTGTTTTCTCTTTTCAATAGAAAGCAACAAATATTAGATAAAAAGAGCTCCGCTCAGGTGTGCAACAGTCACCATCCAATTCTTAAAGCTGGTGTCTGAACCAAGTACTGCCAGGTTTCAAAAGCTCTAAAACAGACATCTCACCAAGCTGGTGGGATTCTGAGCAAGAGCGTTCCTTAGGCTGTCAGAAGTCTGAACTCTGTGAAGTAAGAATCTGTCTGAGTCAGGGCTAAGATGTCCACACCAGATGTGCTGAACCCTAAGATAGCTTAAGACATCTCAAGTCAAGAGTAATAAATGCATGGAGCCTTTTAGGCTCCATGAGAAGTGTATGAGGGAATCGGCAACCAACATTACCAGATAAAGAAACATTTCTTAAGCTGTAAAACATTAAGAAATATTTTAAAGTCTATTTTCTAAACTATCACTTATTCACAGAATGCCTTCCTAATGTCCAGGGTTTTCCTCCCCTGCCTCTCATACAACTCTATGCAGAGATTTGTTCCTGCCATGAGATAGACAAAATCAGCAGAAGAACAGGAAATGGAAACACATGTAAAGCTGATTGTCTACTTTTTATGTGTTGCAAAAGATGTAGTTTAAGAGTCTGGTTTTAAAAAATAAATTAGCTTCTTATACACTAGGATTAATATTTCAACTACTGTGTTTCAAACTAGTGACTGAGACATTTGATTTTTAATTTCATTTCTGCAATGTGACACCAAGTGGCACATTACAAAAAGAAATTATTGTAACAAAAAAATTGCCATATTTCTTCTATATGCTATTTGAATAATTGTTCGCTTACTGTCTTTTAGCTGTAGATCACTTAAATACAGCAAAATAAAAAACCTGAAACACCTTTCCCCGATTATTTACTTTATTGTTACTTTGGTTCAAGTTCTAAACTACCACTATCATTCTTCTGTATCTACATCAATACAGATTTCGTATATTGAAAAAAGTCGTTCACAGCATGTCAAGTACCATCATTAAAAGACAAATCACCAACTCCTCCAGAAGTGTCTATCGATGTCTATTACACCACTGGTGCCTCCCAAGCATCAACCTAAGCTACAGAAGATATGAGGCAACCTATATAGAACAGAGATATTGTTCATTCTGATTCCTCACTAGATGCTGCAATAAATAAAGACTTGAGGCAGTTGAAAACACTATTATTTTATTTCAAATAGCCATGGTATTAGGCAAACAGAGCTTGTCAACACCAGCGCTGTTGCATAAAACCCACCCCTAACTCTCTAACCCAACTGGTAAAATCCCTTGACGTCGGTGCCATTGTTCCCATGAAGCTGCAGATGCCACTCCAGATGAACCACAAACATGCCTCTCTGTCCAGTTAAAGCAAATGGTAACTTTCCATGGCAGACCTCCTAAAATTTGCTACTGACTGACCATTCTGCCTAGAGACTGAGTCTGTTGCCTCTGCATCTGATACGATTTTATGTCCTGCTACAAACAGTGCTCCCTTGGCACCACAACAAGGTTTGGAAAAAAAATGAAATTTGTCACTATCTTTTCAAACATTCCCAGCAACTCTGCTACAGCACTATCTTTCTTGAATGTCTGGACAGGTCTGTGGAAAAAGATTGCTTTTCCTCTAAAAAATATTAAGTCAGAAATGCTATCATAGTAAAAATGAAAACGTAGTCCCCTCCCACCCAGCTGCAAAACGGGGTGGATAACTTCCTCCAAAGCAAGGCAATTTCCACAAACATATCTACCTGTACCCAGATTTGTTACGTTTATACCTAACCTTGTAGTATTACAGAAATAAGGGAAGCAAGATAAAGCAGGTTCAAAGTGGACATCAGATGAAAACAAAGTTATCTTACCTTTCCAAATGATCCCTGTCCAAGAACCTTAAGTAGTTCAAACTGTGCTGGATCTGCTTTCTCACATCCTTCTTTCACATGGTGTGTAATAGGGATTTCTTTCACACTTCCTTCATCCTATTATTTCAAGGCAAACAAAATACAACAATGAACAGGCCTGAATTAATCAACTCTTGTTAGAAGCGCATGTAAAAGCTTGCTCTTTTCTTGGTTTTTTTGTGGGTTGCTTTTTTTTTTTCCCTAATAAAATATTCAAAATTCTAATAAGGCATAACAGAAAGCTGTTCAAATGAAGAGTTTTCCCATCCATCCTTTCTTACATAGATGCATCTAAAATTTCTAAACTGAAGTAAAGTTCTCAAAGAATGTTCATTTCTTTTTGTCATAAATATTATAACTACAACAAAGATGGGTTTTCTTACATAAAAGGAATAAATATACAGATTTTTAAACCAAGTCTAAGATGATTCTTCCGTGCTTCACGTCTGTTTTAGCGGCCTTTAGTTTTCCCAGTGATTACTCTTCTCATCTTTCCCTTTCCTGAAATAGTCTTAATGAAAGCGAAATTGAATTTCATCATTTTAGGTAATTATTGCTTTTCACAGCAGCAAATAATAAATATGGTCATCCATTTGTAGGTAGATGAACATGCATCGTTTGAAGAGCATAAATAAGATATGAGTCATCTTAAGAACTCTTGAGAATTCTTGCATCCAACAGAAGAAACACAGCTCTGGGATGCAGAGCTCATGGAGAGACTATCCTCTGTAGAGACCTACTTCAGAAAGCTGAGGGTAATTCTGAGGTACTACATAAAAGATTTAGTGTTCTGTTGACTTTTTCCTGTTACTCTCATCTTTAGCAAAGCAGGGCACAGCAGCTACAATTGTGAAAAGACAAACATTCATGATGAAAACAAATCAGATGATGTATTGCAGCTCTTATGGTGTAAGAGAAGTTTCTGCGAGCCAAAACAAGAGAGCTGTTAAAATAAGCACCCTTGAAACTACAAACTACGTGCTAAGGCCCAGAACAGCAACCTGAGCTTGCACGTACAACAGGAGCGGCACTCCTCAGCCCTATCAAGAATACCAACTAATTTCTTGCACACTGCAAAATCACAACAGAAAATCCCACCCAATCTGCAGGACTTTGATGTCTTTAGGGTATCCAAATGATTATTAACTGTCCTCCCATCCTCTTTAGGCCTTCATCTTGAAAGCTTCTCTTAGTGAAGACCAGAAAAACACCCTCCCAACCTATGGTGTGTTGCTGTCCCTCAATGACAAGTATGAACACCACCGGAAAAAAACCTGACCACTTGATGAAACAGCTGGTTTTAGAAAAGATCATCATTCTATAATTAGGTTGACTACAGGAAGTCTTGCTGCCCAACACCATGCATTAAAACTTATAGTCAGCATTATCAGACTTGATACAGAAGTATCTAGATGAAACTCTCTAGGTGGGTTTACACAGAAATTCAGGGTAGAAATCTGATCATCTGAAAAAAGGGGGCAATCATCACACTGCATTTACTGTCTATGCCTTAATTGTTTTGATTGTCCTGAGGGGGAAAGAAAGAGTTCAAATTAACATCTCAGTATATTCACAAACTGTAGTTCAGCTGTTACTACACATGAGTCTTTTCCCCTCCCCTACATCTCTTATTTCATATTCTTCCTGGAAAAGGCCTCTTTGTTCCGCCTGCTTCCCATGCAAAGGTAGGTATTAACACAAGACACTGCTGGATAACAAAGTTAATTCTTTAATTCACACTCTAAGCTACTTTATTTCCCTCTGTTCACAAAATAACAGCTGGCATACACTTATGATACAGTGCATACATCTCAACTTCATTTCATGCATCCATCTTGTTGACTATGCATATACGTATTCATAGGAAAGCCGCACGTATCTTCATTTTTACTTTTTTTTTTTTTAACACATGCCTGGAATTTAAGGCAGGTAAGAACACTAGCCTTTCAAGTGATGTGATGACAGATGAAAGCAGCAAGTCGTCTAGTTATACACCAAGTCGTACAACAGACTTAATGGCTGGTTCTTTCTATGAAATATGCAAATACTCTATTTAGAAGCCTTTTTACTTCACCATCCTAATTTGTATTCCTTAACACTGTGAACCTTCGCATGAGAAAAGATCTTTAAGAGTTCACCTGCTCTTCTGTTTATCACCCACCTTGAGTCATTAGCCTGTGACATCACATGTGGTTGCTGTGGAGACTGATAGAGTATTTCTAAAAGTGAACTGAGGAGAAAAAAATGTTTTCCATGCAAATAAAGAATAACTTGAGATGTGTGAGATGAGTTATTTTTTATAAAGTGTTTTACCTTCACAAAAGATGTCTATACAATTTCACCTACTTAACTATCATTAAAGTACTAAAAATTGGCATGACTGAAGTACAAAAAGACCTCTGCATCATCAACAAGAAATAAGCAGGTAAAGAGTTGAACAGATACACAAGCCAGTTTCATTTTCATTTCTAGTTTGGCCTCCATGAACTGCAAATTTGGTTATCTGGTTTTGTGCTCTGCCACTTGAGCAGCAAATCTATTTCAGGGCTCAGGTACTAGCTCCCACTGAGTCACCTTGCACAAGAGGTAAGTATTCCCAGCAGGTTCAACAGAAGACAAAGCACTGAAAGAAACGCCACAATCGGTTATGGCTTTGTGCCATCTTACTTCGTTACAGCTTGACTGGTATGTAGCTCCAAGCACCTAACAAACAAGCTCAGCAACATCCTTCTGGTTCAAGTACAGTAAAAGATTGAGATAACCCATTGCTCATCATTCTTTGCTACGTGTAAGATGACTATGATACTGATTGTTTATTTACTTACTCCACACCAGGAGAAGTCCAAGCACCACATGTTTCTACCCTCAAGAGTTTATTCTCCAAATCACTTACTTATAAAGTTGTTATTGCAATACAAAGCAGTGGTTACAGCTGGCAATAAGATCTACTTGATACCTTCTCCCATGATCCTGTTCAAAAACATACGGATGAGCATGTTCAAAAATGGCCCATTTTTCCGTGCAAAGTCAGGCATTTCACCACATACAGAATTAGCCTGAAGTTTAGTCCAAGATTTAGCCAGCATACAGAACACTGATCTTCAGCATCTCCTAAATATGAACATCACCAAGGCACTGGACAAAAATCATGCTCGACAGGGTTTATCTGGGATATTTCTACATAAAAGTCAAATTAACATACTGGTATAAAAATTAATTCTGTTCTAAACCAGCAGGAATTAAGCACCTTCTAGAGGAATGTACAGCAACTACATTAAAAAATACAAAGGAAGAACAGATGACAGTGTAATAAGAGTGACATTAAGCACTCTGTGTATAAAAGGTTCAAGGTTGGACTGAGCATTTTCTGAGGTTGAGGGATCTGCAAATGCTTTCTCCAGCACACAGAAACTGTTTTCCATAAAGCACTGGCTCATGCAGCCACCTTTCCCACACAAGGCACTTACGGCCCCGACCCAGGTATTAATTTTGAAAATCATCTTTGAGACTTAGAGCCTCTTTAGATCTGGTCAAATAAAATGATAGGTTAAAAAGTTATTAAAGAGCAGGGAATGCATAAATTCTGCTTCAAAAGGAAGTCATGCTAATGAGTGTCTAAACTGAACATCTATCAGATATACTTACGTGGTAGGAATATGGTTCACCTTCTTCCATGGGCTCATCTGCCATTTTAAGGCCATTTAGCTGGAGAGGGGAAGGAAGGGGAATGCAGAAGAGAAAGAAAAAAACACAACAAAACCAACATTAAGACCTAAAAATTTCAAATAAGCAGAGTTCATCATTTGACCAATTTACATTTCAGAGCACACAAATGAAAACTGGTGGTAGTGTTGCTCTAATTTAAAACTGTAGTTTCAAACAAATACTACTACTTAGTAGTTATATTTAGCATCTCCCTTATGTGTCATTTAGCATACCCCTTTGTAAATGCCATTCCACAGTGTTCTTTAATGGGAATTAATTTCAAATTCCTTCTTTAAAACCTACAGATACCATCCAAACAAGATGACACTAACATAAAATTCTTCCGTTATACACAAAAATTACGTTGAGGATGCTTTTCAGAAACCTAAAATCTGCTGCTGAAAATTAATTTGCAGTTTAAGGAGAAAAGATTCAAAAGTGATTTCAAGTCTTTTTGGGGCAGGAGGGAGAAGTGCAAGAGTAGGTAGAACAGAGAATACATACCACAGATTTCTTATGCACAAAACCAATTACCTATTTCCTTAAAAAATTAGACTCCTCTAAAAATTCACTTGCATCAACAGTTATTTAAATATCTAGCAAATAGAATACTCAAACTTTAATGAAGTATTTTAGAAAACATAGATCTGTATATTATTTGTGGATCAATTTCAAAAATAACACTTTTAAGAGGCAGAAAAGTGTGATATGCACCTGGACAGAAGCAAATAAATGACACGCTCTTAAATGAGCACAATACTTCCTAGTAGTTGCCTACCCCCACCCGCCACCAAAAAACAGTAAAAAGAAGATACCAAGTCCACAGTCACAGTAAAAAAAAAAAAAAAAAAAAAAAATTAAGTTATTCAGTTTAAGCTCTCCTTAAGTAAGAAAAAATTCAGTGCTCCTTAAAAAAACTGAAAAAACTGAAAACTTAAAAACTGAAACGGTAAAAAAAAAACCACCAACAAAACAAATAAAAAGGACATGCTCTGCTTCAACATGCAAAGCATTAATTAAAAACTGGTAATACCTGACAAAATGGGTGAAGCCAATTATGGATTTTGCTAGTGATAATTGCTAATTTATTTACATGTTAATTGTTCAGCATCACTACCTTCCTGTGGCATAGATCTCACACAACAAAATACTAACTAGAAATAACAGAAGGAAACTCAAACTACTTTTCCCCTGAAAACAGAAGTTGAACCAAGTAAGGTCTTAGACTGGGTAATGACCTTTTGCTTGTGCTTCTGAATTTATCTAAAATACATGCCTAAGATACTGAAATATGGTATGATTATCAGTATGTGAATTGGTAAAACGCAGAACTACAAAGAATCTTGAAATGCCATATAGACCATGCCCCTATTTAAAAACAAAACAGAAAACCTGACAAACAGGTAAGGCTGAAGGGACAGGTTTATACCACCACAATTGCATCATCTAAGCAAACCCTCAACCACTTCCACTGCTTCTTCTAGGACCCTTGATTTCAAGTACTGCTTTTAAGAGTTAACTCCTAAATTAATGATTTTGATAAAATTAAATCTCCAATTTTTGTATCAAGATACTGGCACTTACTTTTGGACTATATCCTCACTGAAAAAAAAAAATATCAAGGAAAGTAGCATGAAGCTTTGATTACTTTCACTCTTCTCTAAGTTAATATTTATTTTAACCACAGTTTACACACATACTCTTCACATTAACTATAATCTGTCAGTTTAACCAAGCACTAGCATATTCACACGTTCATCATTCATATCTATCATGCATTGCCACCCTAATTTCTCAAGGCCAAAAACACTAACCTGGATTCAGAAACCTCACATACACTACAGAAACCAATGCTACTAACTAATTTGCTGCATAACTAACTTGTTTTTGCGTATTTTTTCCAAATTAAATACTGGGAGGGATGGGAAACACTCACTATACTTGTTATTGTATGAACTAATTGAATACATCACGAAATGATACCAAAGTTCAGACCAGATATGAACTCCAACCTCATTTCAGACAATTCACTGCCATGTAATTTCTTCTCACAATATCACTTGATTACATTCAAGCATGAATCTATGTGAGGCCCACCAAAGTTGTCCAAAAATCTTATTTGGACCTAGTAATAAAATGGGTTTCCACTCCAGGTGCTCAGAAATATGATACAATTCTTCACTCATGGACTTTAATTTGAAGTGAATTTACTGTGCATTTCACCTTTTCTTTCTTTAAATATGGTCAACATTTTCCAAGTTTTGTTACTTAAATTTAAGCTCTGGATACAATACTACCAGCCAGAAGAACTGTAGATACACTGAAAACAATAGCTTAACTCCAGGCAATCAGATACAGAAAGCTGTCACTGCTGGAACGGGGTTTTGAACCAAAAATTAGCATGTTATTTGATCTACATAGTTCCTGAGCACACCATGTAAGCATACTTTCAGCTTTCTAGCAAATCAAATATAGTAAGTTATAGGATTTTTATGGCAGGTAATCAAATGTCATGTTAATTAACAATTTCCTACCGTACACTCTTCCCCTTCATTGTTGCTCATGGTCTTTTTTCTCCTGTCCAGTCTCTCTATAACTACAAAGACTGGGATGCCTGCCAATTTTTAGTCCAAAAAATTTTATGTTCAAGTGCATGAATCTACTTTTATTGCCTGATATACACAACTACACTTTTGCCTTATTTGTTTGTGAGCCCTGGTCACCATCCATTAAAAAAACCCAACAAAACAAAACAAGCAACAACAAACCTGTTGGATTGTAATCCAAAGTCTAGTAGTTTGCTAGTTATTCAGTTAAAAAATTCATTGACAAAAATTAAATCATTACTGTTCTGTGCAGTTACTTATATTGGCCAAGTTTCAGTAACTAGAAGTTTCCACTGTCTCCCATATTAGGCAAAAATTCACACCTCTGTGGAAACCAAAAACAAAATTCTGCTTCTGCAGCCAAGTGGGACCCCTTTTAGTGATTTAATCATGAATATTTACACACAAACATATATAGAACAGAACTATTTTAACCTCTAAGTCATTACTTACTATGTATCTATGAACATACAAATTTAATTTTTTATTGAGAATTAGAAAGCACATATCTCTATAAAGAGAACAGGTGAAAGGAAGCAAGTACCATTATTCTGAAGAAGATTCTTTCACCCTTGAATCATTTTGCTGTTCAGTACTGCTAAAGTCCTACAACTAACAGAACACTTTAATTATTAATTTTCATTAAAACACAAACTAAACTCGGACATTTAGGCAAACAGTGTCAATACTTTCCAAATACAAATTTTGAAAATTACACAAAGCACTCCACATTATTAGTATAAAAATAACCAAAACAACTCTATAAAAAGATGAGAACAACGTTAAGGTCAGACGATCTGGCAGGTAAGAAACTTACTTTTCCAGAGATGCAGGCTAAGAGACCCAGTCCTCCGATGCCAAACTGCCTCTGAGGTAACGCAGCACAATCTGCCTTCTGATTTAAATAGCTGCGATGGATCCCATGACTCCCTGGGACCCTATTACCTTGGGAGAATATCCAAAGGGCTTTTGTGGGCTGGTAAAAGGCTTAGCTACTATTGCACATGTTTCTCCTCTGATAATTACAGCAGAGCAGAGGAATCCCAGTATTACCAAAGATTTGAACCATCTTCCCCTCTACTTTAAGGATGTTTTAACCGTTTACATGGTAAATGTGTTATGGTTTGGTGGGTCTACAGGTTGTGGCCGAAAGAACCTAGACAAATGGTCAGCAAAACCACCTCACTACAAGGAAAAACAGCAGAAGATGTAAAGCTGGTTCATTCTGCCCTGTTTTTACACATCCTCATTTAGGCATTCAAACAGAATTAAAAATTTTATAGAAAAAACAGAACTGGGAATTTTATAATGTTATTAGGAGTAGAAAGCATTATTTATCACCCCTCACATATAATCTAGTCTGACTTCAAACAGGTAAAATTCTACATAAGGATCAACAAAAGCTTCTGCATTCTCCCCAGTTCCTCCTTCACTGTGCTTAATTTGCTAAGTTACTGCAGCTACAGTCGGTCACCAGATCTACATCTCTCAATTCTTCCAAATGAACACAAGACTAACCAGTTTGCTTCCCCACATACAAAAGTATTACTTCAAATACTTATTTCAAAATGTTAGAGTGGAAGCTTACATTAGAAACCCCAATTATTTTGAAAAGACTTTGAAAAAATCCTTTGAAAAAAAATTCCTGTTAAGACAACCACATTTGTTCCTCATTTATTCTGAATTACATCTGCAGAGAGTTTGCATCATTAATTTAATTAGCAACACATTGGCCTACTGAATCTGATTTCCTGAGATAAGTTTAAGAAATCTGGGGGTTCTGTGCACAGCCAAGCAGGTGAGGGGGTTTATGATTTTTTTTTTTTTTTTTTAAATGTCTAAAAGTCACTGTGAACAAAACTGAAGCTTTAAGGCACCTATTCTTCCTATAAAACATCTACAACTTTTCTCCGTGCAAGTCTTTTTTTTTTTTTTTTTTTTTTTAAACTGTAGATATTGTTACTGGGTGCAAGTGCCCAAGGTGGATTCAGTGCTCTTTACAGCCTGGGCTCGCATACTTTTGGGAAGGAAGAATTTCTCCCAGTGCAGCAGCCAACCCCACGAAGTGGAAGACGAAGCAGTGTTATTAGGGTTACCCGACACTGAGTTACACCAACTAAAGCCGAGTCCCACCCTACCACGATGTGACCAGAGGAAGGACGTCCTGCCGATGGCAGTGCCCACGTGAGACTCTGCAGGTCTACGCCGAATTTTCTTCTCATCCGCTCACCGCCTGCACAAACCCTGTGCTAGCCTCACTCCCTCAAATCCTCTCACAAAAGGAAGAGGCCAGGTAACTCACTCATGCTCTCTTTAAACGTACCAAGTAAAAGAAGATAAAGCCATCTACCTTAAAAACAAAACAAAAACCTTAAACCCATAATCAGTTACTAGGGAAAGTTATAAAGTTCTTTTCCTGTGACAAATAAATCATACATTCAGACAAGATAACAAACATTCAGCAACATATAATTACTGATTTTAAGAGAACATTTTGATCCTTCCCATTATCAGACATCAGGGGAGAATTCTGTGTGTCTCAGACTAGTTATAGTTATGCGAAGACACAAACCTAACCGTCAGCACAGGGATCACTGAACCAGTAAAGGACTCGAGATCTTTTCACTACTGCCTGTCTAGTAGACAACTGCAACCCTATCATCAAAGGGCAAAAAGCAGACAGTCTTGAAATCATGTTTAATGGCAGGTAAGAGAACACTGGAAAAGGGTTAAGATTTAAACTTGATAAAAACAAAATATTTCTAACTTTATTCTTAATGTATTAAAGTACACCTACATAAATATTAAAATTCTAGATATTATGAGTTAACAAAATACCATTCTTCTGATTTAAGGTTACTGTGAAGTCTCTCCAAAGCCATCCTGTGGGAACGAAGGTCAGCTACCTCGAACAGACTCCCCCAGCTCTTTTCAGAGACTCAGGATACCATAGCAGATGTCCAAAATAATCTTCAAAAGTGGTATACCAAAACAGAATAATTATTATTATTATATTGCAGCACTTTTCAATGCATAAAGACACTCATTGTTTGCCATTTAAGAGTATTAATGTGCTTACTTTTTTTTTTTTTTAAAGGCAGCTTGTTCTCATAAGTCTTTATAAAAACCTGTACATTGTTGCAATGGCTGAGGGCACTTAATTCAAGTTATGGGCCATACTATTACTCTCTTTTCTTAACATAACACCACCTAATTGTGGAGGCTTTCAGAGATGCACAAAACTAGGTAGCTGAGTCATCCATGTCACTGCCAGTAATTACTCACAAAGGAGTTATGCAACTCCTAACACTGACAAAATTCAGTGGCCTTTGACAGACCAGGCTCAGAACATGCTTAAGAGGATGGACAGAAAACATTGGCCAAAATCAAAGATATATTTATTTAAATTGGCACAGGCAACAGATTATGCACAACAGCAGCAAAGCTCAACTCATGAACATGCTTTTTGGAAGGCAGCAACTTGCAATGCAGCCATTCTCTAGCAAAATACTTTAGTTTCCAGTCACTTCGTTGTTTCAGCCTTGTCTTCCTTGTCACTGTCAGCCAACTAAGCAACTAGTTTCTGAAGTATTTCAAAAATAAATATTTGACTGAGGTTGCATTTATGCATGCACTTCAGTCAATTACACTTCTTTTTATTAAATGCATGCAAGACTAATTTTACTGAACAGGCAGAAAATTCCAAAGTTACTGTATTCTGCCCCATTCCAAGTATTTTTGCATTTCGTTCAGCTTGGTCAATAAAATGTTAACATCTACTGGTTCTTTGTAGACTGCAATCGTACTTTAATAATCTACAACGGCTGATTATAATCAACACCCTCATACCTATTTTTATTACCACAAAAATACTTATTAATCCTATATTTAGGAGGAAAGAAGTTCACTCAATATTTGAAGCTTAGACTGCATGACACACGCCCTTCCCACCTATTCTTAAGGAATTCCCACAGTCACAAAATTGCTTCACAAGTGACACTGTCATATAGGAATATAAGAACAGACAGGAACAGCACAGCACCCAGCCCAAAATGTAATCCTTAGCACTTCAAAGACCACCAATGTGAAAAAGGGCAAAATAATTCAATCCTAAATTTCTTCCAAAAGTTCATGTTGGTTTTATGCCTTGAAGCATGAAAATTTGTTTCCTACCTTCACGATTGCACCCTTCCCCTGCCAACTGTTTTTACTTTGTCCAGTCAACACGAGCGTTACTTCACTGGAAATGCACTTATTTCTAATAACGTAATACTGAATTTAGTCAACACCTGATTCCTCGGGGAGAACTGTTTCTCTAATTTCTCCTCCTATGCTACAACTGATGTACAAGAGCCCAAGTAAGTTAGTCCTCAAAATATACGAGGACTTCACAGTAATACTGTTGACTGTGGTTCCAGTGAGGCCGAGGTCACCGAGATCTATCAGACTGCCAACGTAAGGATGTAGTAAGTACTACAGGCTATAATTAATTCTATAAAATTTAAGTGAAGAATCCAAACGAAACCAAAATTAATTTCAACATAAAATAAATATTTGTTAAATCCCCAAACCACATGAATGTAGAATTCCAACAAGTGAAAAGTACTACAGATCCCTGAGATGCACCTAAAATAAAGCGTTATGACAATAACAAGTATTTGTTAATGTAATTTGGGAACTTCATACACAACTTGAAGAATCGAATCTGGTTTTGGTATAAACGAAGTCTCAAATGCTGCTAGCCAAATGCAACACGGACGTAACAAACATGATGTCTCATTTTAATCAGAGCGCAACTGAAATAGTTTTACGCAGACCCTGTTAAGTGGTTCATGTACGGGCTTGAGGAAAATATAATTTAAAGAATGACTGTTGCAAACAGTTGCCTTCAGATGTTGTGAACACAGAGCTGGTTCAGTTGGACATCCACCATCCCATGCTTTGTGGGCTAGACGAGCGTGACTTCAGAACCAGGCTCCTACAGCAGTGCACTGCCAAGCTCAAGTCTCATTATTCGCCCAAGCCCAGTCAAGTATTCGAAGATAACTTAAATGTCACCACTGTCAGCAGAACTACCCGTGTGAGCTTTGCTGCGTTGGAGCTAGGGCTGGTTCTCCAGCCACACTTGCTAACTGCCAATACAATATTTATGGCAAAATCTGTACGCAAAAGCAGCACTGAACACAGTACTCTGAAAGTAGCACCAGCCTCGACGGAGGGGTATTTGTCCAGCCAAAAAAATACTGAGAGATGCACAATAACCACAAATGTTCACATTGCAGCTGCAATACTCCAATCATTTTAACACTGATGTATCACAATATTCTTAAAGAACAAATCAACGGGGCCCAGAAAGTTCTCACACCTTCAATAATCTTCATACCTTAACTACAGCATACTATTTTTACAAACCATAAGATTAACAAATAAGCCTTAATACTTCTGCTGACTTTTTAATCCTTACCTGTAGCTTCACTAGCGTAATTAGGATTTCTCTAATATTAAGGTACAGGGACTGCATCAAGTATTATTAGATCATTACAATATTTTAAAGTGTTAAAGTGTAGCAGCCATGGTGTAGAAATGCATGTCCAGTAATTATAGTACTTGGAAGTAGCACTCTGTAGACACAGCTACAGAAAATTAAAAAAAAACCAAACCCAACTCTAAGAAATTTAAAACCTCATGGCTTTATTCCTATCATGAATTACTGGAGTTTTTTTTTTCTTTATATGTATAAATTTTTATCAGAGAGTAAAATTTCCACAAGATCCTTTAAAGGATATCCTTTCACTCTTCCCAAAACTTCAACCTACGCCTGTTTTGCGCACTTCGTACTTACAGATGAATTTGCTACAGACCTTTTTACTTACGATAAGAAAAGCCTACTGCATCACGGAAAGCAAGTCCAACCAGTTTTAAGAAGCTTTATTTAGATAACATCTTTTGTGCGTCTAATACACCCAGGTGTAATCTTTTATTTGTCATACCTGATGATACTTGATATGCAATCCTACGCTTCTGATTTAAAAGTGCAAAAGTTTTAATACTCGAGTGTCACATTCTGCTGAGATATTATTACAGCATAACCAGTCTTACCATTTATTTTCTTTTAAATAGCATTTGGTACTTGCTTATGGATGCACCTAGAGTGCTAAGCAATACCTTGAAGACACTCCCGACGTCGTTCCTTATGTTTTGGCACGCAAACCTCAGTCACACGCTCCTGGTTCTTTCTGTTAGTTGTGCGTACGGTAATTATTGTGTAGCTCTTCAACGAACAAGCAAAGGGACCCCCTCCCAGTGACAACCCACCTGGATGCGCATCCAGATTAGTACAGTCAAATTTTCAGGAGAAGTTAAAGTAACTTTCCACAGGCGCTACGGCCATAAAACCGCGTTTACAAAAAAATCCTCCGGAGCCGTACGTTAACCGGGAACCGACAACCGTGACACGAACACCGCCACGAAGCACACCGGCCTTCGGCGCTCTTGAACAGACGTTTCTTCCCACCAGCTAACTTGGCTCTCCTCTAACTCCACACGTGTTCCTGCCGCCTCGCAGCCCGCACCCCGGAGGGCAGCGCCGTTTGCCATCGCCTTCCCAGCCCTGCGGCCGCCGCCGGGCGCGGCAGTGGCGGCGGCCGCCGAGGGAGGCCCGGGGCGGGGGAACGGGCCCTCCCGCCGCGGCGGGGACGGGCAGCGGGGTCGCGCCCGGGGGCCGCCGCCTTCCCGGGACGGGCCGGAGCCGGGGCCAGCTCCCAGGAAAGGCCGGTCCCGGCGCGGCTGCTCCGGGGGACGAGGCGTGAGCAGGCCAGGTGCCCGGGCGGCGGGGGAGAGAGAGGAACCGGGGCGGAGGGGGGATCCCGAGGGAGGCGGGGAAGCGGCGCCGGCGGGGGAGAGCGGCGGACAGACCGGGGGCAGCGAGGCGGGGGGCGGGGGGGGGGGGGGCAGACCCGCGAAACCGGGGAGGAGGAGGCGGGGGGGGCCGGCGGGGCGAGGCCGGGGCCGGGGGCGTTGCGGTCTGCCCGCCCCCGGCCCCACCGCTCCCAGGCGGCGGGGGCCGTGGAGGCAGGTGCCCGCGGGGGAGCCGGCCGCGGTGCGGGGAGCCCCGCCTCTCCCCCCCCCCCCCGGCCCCACACTGACCTCGCCGCCGCTCACGTACAGCTCCATTTTGTGGCAGGGCTCCGGCTCCTCCGCGTCCTCCAGCGGTGCGAACGGCACCATGTCCCGGCTCTCCTCTTCAGCCGGGCAACCGCCGCCAGCCGTTGCACATTCCCCGGCCCTACGGACCGGCTCAGAGGCGGCGGACGGCCGCGGCGGGCCCCCTCCTCCTCCTGCCCATAGACCGCGGCGGCGGAGCTGGGGCTGGGGCTGGGGCGGCTGCTGCTGCTGCTGCTCCTACTGCTGCTGCTGCTGCCGGCCGGCGGGGGCGGCTCCGCTCTGCGCTCCCCCGCGCACACCCCCCAACATGGCGGCCGGCGGGGGCCGGGCCTGCGCGGCATGGGGATGACGTCAGGGCGGGCCGGAGAATCCCCTGCATGGGGGGGGGGAGGTGGGGGGTGGGTGGTGACGCGCGGTGACGTTAACGTTCCCTCAGCCGGGCGGCGGCCGGGTGAGGGGGGATAGGGATGGGGATGGCGAAGGGGGGCGACACGCACACGGTACCGGCCTGCGGAGCGGGGAGGGTGTCCGGTTAGGGCGGCCCCGGAGCGCTGCCCTCCCGCCTGAGGGACGGCGGTTCAATAGCCCGTGGGTGCGCGGCGGCAGCTGGACGTTCCGCCCGAGTCTGAGGGGAGACTGAGGGAGGGTCTCGGCGAGGCGGCGGCGGAGGGGGGGGGGATTTGGAACAAAACAAAGGGGGTAAAAATATCGATGGTGTGGAATGGGTGAAGTACCCGGCCTGTGAGAGACCCTTGTCCCCTCAGCCCCCAGAGAAATGCCCGGTCCCTACCTTAGGTGCCTTGAATTCCCCTCATAAGCGCCGGCGGGCCCACCTGGGGAGCAGCTCCCTCCTACGGAGGCGACACGGCGGGCAACCCGGCTGTGAGGAGGGCGGCTCTCGTTCGCGATGAACTGACGGGGGGGGGGTGTGGAACAAACCCAAACCCCCAAAAGTTTCGTTCTGTTTTTCAAAATTTCGAGGTGGCAGGATAGGAAGCACAGGCGGCCGGGAAGTGGAAGAGCATAGCCTGGTTCCTGCGGGTTCCTGGTGAGATGAAAAGCGTGAATAAGCTGTGTGCACGTCTACAGGAGAGTGGAGCAGCCTGCTTCACCGTGGTTACAAACACCAAGGGGATGGACTCCTTTGTTTCCAAGCGTGTGTTTAGAGAGAAATACTACCGTATTTCCAAACCTGAGGGGGTAGAAAAAAGACCATGGATGAAAAAATAGTATTTCTCCATCACCGTTGGATCTCAGGAGCGGGAAAACACTAGATGGTACTGTCAAAAATATATATTTTTAAGGACAGAAAACTGCCTCAATGGCACGGAGTTTTTATTTAAACACTCTGCATGACTAACTGGTAAGCCCTGCCCTTTAGATAGAGCTAGCAAAGGAAGTCTCAAACCGTTCTTAATTGCCAAATAATTTTGATGAAATTAGCACGACTGAGGAAACAAGCTGGTACACCCCATAGTCCAGAATGCTTTCCCATGCTGATTGTTTTTTTTCTACTCAGAAGTCAATCATCGTACAAACAAGTATATAGTATAAGATGCTGTACTGCTGTAGTCCTTGATTAAATTAGAGCGACCTGTTTCACAAAGCTAACCATTACCAGTTCCCCGTTGCTGAGCCTGCTGAAGAGAGTTGCCTATTGTGAATGTGTCATTGCAGCAACAGCCAGCTGGCATGTCAGCATTTCCATTGCAAACCTATTTTTAAAGGTCTGTAACTCAACCATGGAAGACAAATGTTTTGGACTGAAACGGGGCGTGTGTACCAGGAATGTTCATCGTTCAGAAAATAAAAGGCATGCAAGAAAATGCAGGACCAATGTTACCAGTACTTAATATGGAGAGAGAATTTGCATTTTAAATATAGAACTGTTTGGGCTAGGTCACTAGTAAACGTTATTTTTGTTATAGACTACAACGTCTATAGTTATAGAGCTTTTAGAGCAATTAAGTGACAGGAGACAAAGGGACAAGCCTTTGGGCTTCATGGGCCTTTGGTTCACACACAGCTACCTACCCCAGTGCCTCTGTTTGTATAACTGATGTGCATCCACAACAAGCCAAATGGCCAAACTTTTTCTGTGAGATTAAATATGTATGTACTCGAGCAGTGCCATGAGGCAGATCTTAATTTAAATATAAAGGAAGTCAAGTGAGAAGTGACTTTTTGAATGTGCCTGAGTGCTCAGCAAGAACTTGTGTCTAAAACTTGGGTTGCAGATGCCATTTTCCTGCTTCTGACTTTTCCTATTGCCTCAAACAATAAGAGATTGCAAACAAGTGTTCTGGATCCCCAAATTCTTAACACTACGATATTTGAGAAGTTCAGAGAAAAGCAATAATCAAAGAAGTTAGGATTATTATTCATGTCAAAGACTATAAAAGGGTAATTATGATATATGTAGATATAATAATGACTGAATAAGAAAAAGTAAATTCAGAATTTCTTTTACTCTAGGTCCGACAACCAAAGAAACAAAAGGTATTCAATAAAAAGGCAACAATATGTCCCTGTAATTTAAAACTTAGCAAGATTTCCCCCCCCCCCCGCAATGGTCTTTTATAGAGAAATAAAACATCAAAAATACAATAGCAAGTCATTAATTTAGGAGGACCAAGGCCTCATGTCTTGGGTTTCAAATGAATATTTAAATTTTATACGTATGGATATTTTTTGTACCTTTTTCTAGAGCATCTAATCTAGCCCGTGTCCATGACTGTATGGATATCAGATCTCATTTGGTGTGCAGTTTTCAAATGAGGGTATCAGATCTCAGTTGCTGCGCAGTTTTCAGCTGAATATTTTTTACATCCCAGTACCTTAATTTGTTCAGCAGGTTCTGCCCATTATGTTCCTCAGCAGGTCGTTGTATGATCAGCATGACATTATAACCACTTTCTCCTCTGTCAGGTGCTTTTATTAGATGAAGGTTTCAAAGTAACCAGTTTCTAAATATTTATTCACTTTAAAATTAATTCTATGACATGACAAAGTTGCTGAGAATGCTTTTTTACTGAGCCTAATAGGAAAGGAATTATAATTATAATGATAAATGGGATCTGCAGCCAAAATTCAGCTTGTTCAGTGTCAGTAACATGAACTCCAACCACTCAGTTGTCCCTTTTATAGACGTCAGGGCTGTGGCCAACTGACAACATCCATGCTTAGTTTGCTTATTCAGTTTCCCTGAAATTATCAGTCATACACTTGAAAATATGAACAACAGATTATTTATGAGGTAAAAAAAAAAAATCCCTGCAAATTTCCTGCCTATCATTCCTAGCAGGACATTTCTCAGAGAGGCATATTACAGAACTGTGTTCCCTCTTAAGTTTTCTGTCGATCTGTATCAACTTTGTCCCTAAACAAGATTATTTTAGAAGAATCCTGCAAACTTGGTGTTCATTCACCCAGAATGTTTTTCAAGAAAGGAAAAATAAGAATATTATCATCAGGCCAGTGTCTTCTGTTCCCCTCCTCCCCCCAGTTAATGATACTGGAATTCGAACCAGGCTAACCATGGCAAGTACAGCGCAGCTCCACCCTGGAAAGCAAAGCAGAAGAAACACTGTGAATATAGGAATATGTGAATAGTATCTAGTTCAGCGAGATCTCAGGAAGGAAACTATAAAAAAAGCAAAGTTTGATTAAACTGCCCAAGCCGAGACTGACATTTTTATTACGATGGTAAAGACCCTCAAAAGGAACAGGTACGAATTTATCTTTTGTAGATTCAGTTCAAAGCAGACTCTGAGCTCTAGTATTGATTGTGAAGGTGGTTTTAGGGGGCATACAGTTAATTTCTCAGGGCAAGATTATTCAAGTTCATCATCATTTCACCTTTAATCTTTTGTACAATACGATTTAACAACACTTGCACAGTCACAGTAGTACAACTCTTTCCTATTGTGTGGATGAATTTACGTGGGTACAAAGCATGCTTCTGTTAGTGTGACTTGTTCTCATACAAGAAGGAAAAAGAACCGTCCTGATGCATCGAAAATGTATAGTTGTATTTCTGTGTCTATGCCAGAATTGTTCCAGAGGAGGAACTGATTTATGCAGAGGGTGAGGTGCTCTGGAGAGTGCGCTGTCACACGGATGTAAGCCAAGTTCAGTGGCACACTTGTGGCTCTTAAGCTGTGGAGATCCTCTACACACAGTGTAAATTGCTCTGGTTCTAATAAGATAAATATTACAGCAACATTTTCACAGTTTTAGAAATTAATATCACAATACCAAACATCTGTATGTATTTGGATTAAGTCACAGAAGAGTACCATGACAAAATCTTTAGTCAGTACTCTGTTAGTCTGAATATGAAATAGAAACCTGAGAGTCTGTATCCTATCCTGTATATACTGATATTTTAAAAAATGCAAATAGAGCCAAGCTCGTGTATGTGTGTGTATTTACAGAAGTGTGGTATAAGATCTCTTATAAACAGTTTGATGTTGTTGAACAGTTTATTGGATAGTTTGCCCCACACTACAAAGGCAAGAGAAGTCACTTACGTGAGGAAACAGCAAGAATCACTTTTATACTCAGTTATGGTTATCCTGAATGTATGAAGCGCGAGTGAAAAGGCCCTTACTGAATCCCTGCTTCAGCTTTATGATTATATTTTTCCATCTACATCTTTCATACTTTTGTAGCAAGTTTTTAAAAGCTCACTTATGGATAAAAAAGGAAGGCAATTTGAGACGATGCTCCTAGATCAACACCTTCAGAAAGATCCTTGATACTCACTATTTCATTCTCACCGTCAAAGCAAGCACCCTTCTGTCAGGCTATTTTAGAACCACAGGACAAACTTAGCAGCAAATTTTGCCACGTTTGTCCAAAATGAGCTAAAGAAGTATCTCAGCCATATGGAAAATACAATTAATTTATCTCTGCTGATCACATTGCTTTGACAGTAGGGGATGAAAACTGCAGATAGGCACAGTGAATGAAGATCCTACTAGATTTTTTGATGCTTATCTAACCTTTTTTCACTTAAAGCTTTTTAGTTCATTTCAAAATGCATTTTGAATTCAAGTGTCCTAAAATATATTTTTTTTTCCCCAAAAATAGAGTGAATGCTACAAACCAGCCAACTGACACATCTCAGAAGTTCTGTATCGTCAAACGAAAAGCTACGTACAGCCAAATTAAAGATCCAGTATCCCATCTCCAACACTGGCCAAGAAAGCAGATGCCAGACAGAAAAGACAAACAGAGTAAGCAGTAGGTGAGAGTACTTCTCCAGAATTTGTTTTCAGCCTCCAGCAATTCAGGTTTCATGAGCCAAGGGTGGAATCTTGCATGGAGTAGTCTTGATGGATATTTCTTCCATCAATTTGCCCAAGCCTTCTTGAATAGCTACATTTTCAGCAATCATAACATCTCACAACAAGTTCCACAAGTAAACCTTATTACAAAAGTATCTCACTCTGAGCATCCTGCTTAGTTTCATCTGATGCTCCCTAGCCTTTTATTGTAAGGGAGAGTGATTAATCACCCTCTCCACATCGTTTGTGATTTTATGCATGGTATATATCCCACCTCCACCATCCTACCGTGCTCTGCTCTGTTTCCCAGGTTGAAGATTCCTGGGCTATTTAGTCACTTGTAAATGAATGTACACACTTTCACTCGTGATTTGGGAGTAAATATAAAATAACTACCAATAACATGCACAAATTACAAAGAGAAAGGAAAGTAATGAGCAGTCATTAGCTATCAAAGTCCTTTGGGAAATGACAAACGACTCAAAGTAAATTACAGGCTGTCCTGGTTTTGGCTGGGATAGAGTTAATTTTCTTTCTAGTAGCTGGTATGATGTTATGTTTTGGGTTCAGTATGAGAAGAATGTTGATAACACGCTGATGTTTTCAGTTGTTGCTGAGGAGTGTTTAGACTAAGTCAAGGATTTTTCAGCTTCTGGTGCCCAGCCAGCAGGAAGGCTGGAGGGGCACAAGAAGTTGGGAGGGGACACAGCCAGGACAGCTGACCCAAACTGGCCAAAGGGCTATTCCATGCCATGCGTCGTCATGCCCAGTATATAAACTGGGGAGAGTTGGCCTTAGGGGGATCGCTGCTCGGGAACTAACAGGGCATCGGTCAGCAAGTGGTGAGCAATTGTGTCATGCATCACTTGTTTTGTATATTCTAATCCTTTTATTAGTATTGTCATTTTATTAGTGTTATTATTATCCTTATTAGTTTCTTCCTGCCTGTTCTATTAAACTGTTCTTATCTCAACCCACGAGTTTTACCTTCTTCCTTCTGATTCTCTCCCCCATCCCGCTGGGTGGGGGGGAGGTGAGTGAGCGGCTGCGTGGTGCTTAGTTGCTGCCTGGGGTTAAACCGCAACACAGGCCTACCATGAGGACTGGATACACAAGCAGTGATCGAGTAAGGAGGGAGTTTGTTTTACCACCACAAGCAACACTGCAGGGATGGATACTTGGGCTTTGTGTACAGTTTTGAAGTCTGTGTGTAGAAAAGGCCAGCAGAGAACCACAGAGATGCTCCAGCCTCTATGTAATGACTTACAGTGAAAAACCCGAAAGCCCAGCTTTAGCAAACCTCATTCTAAGTACTCATCAACAAGAATTTCTTTGGTAATTCAGCTCTTTCCAAAGACTACCGAAGAAAACTTAAGCAACTATATTTCTTATATAAATTCCTAAGGTTAGCTGAGCCAAATGCAGGTCAGAAAAAGTAATTAAATACTGAAATAAGTTACTGCAGCAGTATGCATACACCAACAGATGGCAAATCTACCACAAGCAATTGATCCTTTTTTTTTTTTTAAGCTGAATCTCACATACTTCTGTATTTTTCCAAAACTTGCTTCATTATGTTTCTTCAAACCTGTTTAATCCTTGAAGCTGAAACCAAGCCTGAAAATTTCAACTTGAATTCACAGTGAATTTTGCCTCGGAGCACAGAATAAACCATCATGATGTTCCAATATGCAAATGTATCAACAATGATGAATACTTAAGGAATTGATTGCATCCAAAATCATCATGATTTCAATCTTCAGGGAAGTTTTTGTGACAGCAGAGGGTGTTACTTCTGAAATGATACAGAGCCAAAGATGTTGCCAGTTCCTAACTTTAGCTAGAAGCCCACATATCATGCCTCAAACCAGTATCCTAATCATCTCAGGTGAAAATTCTTCCCATTTAGGAAGACTATAATTAACTTCTTACTGAGCCATGCTTAGAAAAATGTCTCAACCTGGAAGATTAAATAGGGACTTAGTATCTGTCAGAAATAATTCAGCAGTAGCTGTTTGTGTCTTGCAGTATAAAGATACTGATTTAAAATATTATATTTAGAAATTGTTTTCTCCTTATTGTGGAACAAAAGGACTTGACTGCATGAGTAATAGATACATTACTGGGAATAGAGAGTAGGTCGCTGAATACCACTTCAGTAATATTAGTTTAGGTCTTCAGATAATTGCTGTAGCAGCAGTACTTAAAGAATCCCTACTCCTGAAAGAAGAGAAATCAGTGTACCTTCCCAACCCACTGCTATTCTTATAGCTTCTGGGGGTCAACATAACTTGAATTGACTGCTATTTCTTCTCCACTGTTATCAAGGTTATTTTCAATCCGTCTTGACTTTGCTTATGTTCCAATTGGGGCACAACTTGACTCATCAGTTCTTTATTTGGAATGCACATCGCATTTCTTCACTTCATCAGTTCTCCTCCCAGTGAGGTCACTTGTTGGTGGCCATTCAATACTTCCTCCAAGTGCCCATTTCTCAGTTTAACTCATTTTCATACTATCCTGTGCAAGGAGTCTTGCTTAAAGCCACCGTTCAGCCAAGTATGCATTTTGTAGCAGTGTGACTTTGGGTTCAGCAGGATATAAGCACATGTTAAAAGCTGAGGACATTCTGAAATACATTTCAGAAGCAGTACCTGAAGCCCAACTTCTTTTTCCATTTAAAATGGTGACGATGTTCATAATAATTTCAATGGGAACACGATCATTCTGTAAGTAATTGCTATCAGGAATTTAATTTAAACCTCATTTGACTGACATTTCTTGTTTGCAAGATATCTATTTTAGGAACAATGTCTTGCTAGTATATCTCTCTTCATCTTAGTCATGACTGATAACAGAATAATCATCTCAACTACTTTCCTTTTCTTTTCCTGCATAATGGCTTTACTGCATTTTTACATACCAAACATACAAGAATAGAAACAATTAAAGAAATAACAGTATTGTATGCAGATGAGCAGGTAAGTGACTAGAACTTACTTGAAACTCTATACTAGGATGGATGTCAGGCTGAGAAGCCTCTACAGTCACATATTGGTTTGTTTAAAAGACTAAGGAGAGATGCAAGTTTGTCTCTGAAGCATGCCTCTATCTCACGTTACTCTCAGTTGGCATTACGCAGAGTACTATAACTCTGACCTGCTCATTATTTAACGTGCTGCTCTGCAAGAGTTAACTGCTCAGTCCTGTCAATGCTATCTGATAACACAGCATTACCAGCAAAGTCAAAACTATTTATCCCAGTCACATTGTGCTTTCCCAGGACAAATCTGAAGCAGCAATTACAATGGCAATTTATCTTTAAACAGTATCTTTCATACAGGGAAATGCCACAAAGTGCTTCGCAGTTCATTTCATTATCTTGTTTCTTTTACTGCTTTAATAAATGACAGTGGTCACGGGGCAGCTGAATGCTAAGTTAAGAAAGGACATTACTTGCGACTGTTCCCAGTTCTTTGTAATATTTTCTCATTTGCCGTAAATCTATGAGGACGAGCGGTTATGAAGAGTTTTCAACAAGTTGACTTTGACACCGAAAGAGCTGCTTCTCCTTTTAATGATGAGCTGTCACAGGAATCGATCAGTAGCCATGGCAGAACAGATGAAAGCAGTAAAAAATGACAGACGAACAGACTTCTTAATGATAAGGAAAAAATACAGTCCACACCATCTGAGAGGCAGATTCTCACCGCCTTTAATGGGAGGTTTTTTTAGTAAATGTTGTGTATTGGCTTCAGTGAGAAATGAGAGCACTCAACAGAGAAAGCATCTAATAGAATGAGGTCAGACTTTTAAAGAATGACTATTACCCAGGAAACCAGAACATCAGCAGACCACTATGGAGTAAACAATAAATAATCTTCTGTTAACAGCAAGAATAACGCTGGTAGGGGCTACCTTGAAAACCCCAATGAAGCTACAAAAGGTCAGCTCCAGCCTGGTATACGTTTACAACGTTTCACCAGTTAGTGGTGTTTCACTGAGTTTAAGCAAATTGGAACTGAGCCCTACAGCTGTTATGGCAAGTCTTTAAAAAATACAGCAGAAAGGAGCTAGATCTAGAGCCTCACTGCTGGGACTCTGCTGTTACCTGGACAGTCTTCATGGCAAAGGGGAAAAGGCAAAAGCTGCATCAAAATGAGAGTCTGTAGCAATGACCCGGCAGTGCTGTTTCTCTTTCAAGTTTGGGTAACTTCATGAACAGGCTTGCTCCTATTCTAGCAGTGTAGGCAGTATGTAGTGAAATTACTTTCTTGCACCAATAAACCCCTCAGTCTAAGATTCTGTGCTGCACCCCGGAAAGTGCTCTAGGGCTGGTTTTGTACCTTCCCTCTTCTGAGCTACAAATGTAGCTCAGCTGATCCTGACCCCATCACATAAATGGACAGGTGCTGAATACCCTAGAGTTTAGAACTACCAGTGTATCTTATAGCCAGGGAAATAAAGTGCTACTTTCATTAAATGCTAGGGTTTTTTTTAAACTTGTAATTCTGAGCATCAATCTGTATCTAATAAAGGGAAGAGGAGGAGCCCTTGATGTTTTTTCCTGCAACCAACACGATCTGGTACCATCTTTGGAACGACAGCAAATAGCACTAGGGTAGGACTCTTAAAAAGAGGAGGATCTGATTTCTTAATACAAAAAAAAAATAGTAAGACTTACTTTTAAAATATGCTAACAGTAACATAAAGAAAAAAAGAAATAATGCTGGGTTTGTGTGGGAAGGAAGCATATTTAAATCTAAAATGAATGACATACCTTGTAATTACAGGAACCGTTGAAAGAGATAGTCAGAATTAAAATACTTTAAATATTCACATTGAAATATTAATTTAAAAATTTTAAAGTATGTATAAATGCACATAAACAGAGGCAGATGATAAAGGGCTGAAGTTCAAATCGACTCAGGGAAAGAAGTCAGCCTTGTTAAATGAAAGCTAAAATTGTCACTGAGCTCAGCAGTGAGGGCTTTAGGCAGCATGTGGCTGGGTGAGCAGCTCTGCAACTTCAGATTTAGTGCTAAATTGTGTATTTTAGAGTACCACAACTGCCTTGCAATGATGCTTTTCTAAAGCACATGAACTCTGAGAACTCTTAAAAATTTAAATCAAAACACCCTTCTAAATTTTGAATCACCAAACAATGGGTGATTAAGCATAATTATTAAGCTTGCAGCAACAGAAGTAACATATTTCTTCTGTTATGACAAAGTCCTCATTGCTTAATGCGTTTTTATAAGACAGTTATAAAGTATTTTATGTTTTTACAGACATTTTACATCCAGCTATTAATATTGCTTACTTAGCTTACTAGATGGAAGATGTTTTCACTCAGAGACAATTCTATCTATATTAACAGCCACAGATAAAACTATGTACCCATTTAACATTGAGAGATGGCATTTTTTTTGAGCAAGGATGATGCTTATCTGAGCACAGAACCAGCACAAGACTCCTGCAGTGCCCAAGTCCCGTTACAGAGTTAGATACGATTTCAGTGGGGTAAACGTATCGTTTTTCTATACAGGAGAACATTTTGCCATAAGTATTTTCTTCATAAAAGATTTTTCCTCCATAAAATGTTGCATTGAGTGCTCAGCATTTCCTTCCGAGGCCCCGTGTGTCACACCGATAGATCTGCTTAACCCACCGATAGCTGCAGAAAGCTTAGGGGAAATGAAAATTGTCATTCCTTGTTTGTCTGCTTGTTTGTTTAACTTCAACCCTGCAGTTCTGGCTTCTTCTGAAGTTGTTTTGAGACTCTGGGAGTGCTTTTTTAATGCTATTGTCATGTCAAAGCGACACCTACGTTTCATTATACTCTATACAGTTGGAAAAAAAAGAGAGCTCACCTACAAAACACCTTGGCTGCTGAGCAGAACCAAACAGCTCCTTACCAAAGCACGGCCTCGAAAGCAGGTGATTAATCTGCACAGGTTGGTGGTTCATGTTGAAAAGTACCTGCCAAAACAACTGCTAATGCATTTCATTTCAACATTACTGAAATATTCACATGTACTGAGTTATTTTCTATCGACACACACCACAAGGACCTCAGTCCCTCCTCCCTCAAAATGTTTTTGAGCAGGAAATCATGGTTTGAGCTTTTATGGGGGTCCTTAACCCTCCAAACAACAAGCAGATTGATCAGCCCTAACACAGCGTCAAGCCCGTTTTTGTTTTTATCCTCATCCCACTCTCTATGTAAAAACATCTTCCTTCTGTTTTATCTCCATAGGAGTGCACTGCTTCTCAATTTGTGTTTTAATTTCTTCTCGAGTCTGCTGAAAATTATTAAGCACATCGAGTGCTACAGAACCGACTGTTTTGCCTCCAGACTGTCCATCTTTCAGCTGGCATCCATTTCATAGAGAACTGCGAAAACCTTTTTGCGTCATCCTTCAGATTTCCGGAGAGATTCAGACTCCTCGGGGAGCTCCAGTTGTACACGTGGGTTATTATAATCCTGGTGCAGCACATTGAGAAATCTCTCAGAAACAGCATCTGAGAAAGGTCTGCTTCAGCCAGGGTCTAGGCTGGAAATGGTTGGCATTGCTTCCCACCAGCACGGCACAACGCTGGCTCCACTGGTGCCAGACAGTTCGTGCAAGAGCCCCTTAGGGGTACAATCCCCTCCTTTTACTACAAATAAGAAATACACATTTATAAGCCTATAGTTGTATTTTAAAGGACTAACCAGTTGAAGGAGTCACCAGAAAAATGTAACTTAAAGTTATCAGGTCAGATCTTGGCTAGAGAAAGCTGGAGTGACTCAGTTTATTTCAGAGCATGAGTTGAATCAGTTCAAGATCTCTTTCCTTGAACTAGGAGATACTTTTAGAAAAAATACTCATCATTGTAAGATTTTTAGGATATGAAAAATATTAAGTAACTCAATGTTATTACTAGATAAGGGTAAAACCAGCCTTTAAAACCTCTTGAGCAGGAGATTTTCTAATGGATTGTGTTTGAATTTCTGCTTACAATTACTGTACTGCTTTTAATACAAATTATTATTTTGTGCACAGATTTTAGGCTTTGCATGTAATACAGTCCTAAAATGTTTCAATGAAAATTCCACAATATGTAGCTTATAGTGAGGATATAACCAAACAAAAAAAGGTTGGGTTTTATTTTTTCCTTATTGAGCCAAAAATCAACCGTCATTTCATCCCACTGCTACACCTACAGGCAGCATCGTCAATGTGGCATGCAGCACACACACCACACCAGGGCTCGTAGCGAGAAGTCTGTTCCTTCTGAACCCACCCGGGCCAAACTGAATCGGTGCAGTCCCGGGTGACACGCTCGTCTTCAGGTGACTTCACCAACCCTATTTCTGATTTGATCAACCAAGATCAGCCCCCCTTACACTCCAACAAGGAGGCTGTTGTGGCTTGGTCCCGATTCCCTGCCACTCTTCCTTTCTCCCCCGAGACCTGTACGTCCATCTCTGGCATCTGGTGCATTTGTGACCCCATCCCACAGGGCTGCCCTTGCTTTACAGGCTTATCTTTCTCCATTAGGTACTTGCACAGACATTTTGTCTATCGGTTTAATTTGTCTTTATTACCTGTAGTTCCCAGCTGTTGCAGTTCTGTTCCCTTACGGTTCCTCTGTGGTCTCCTGCTGCTACCTACACCCAAGAGACAGATGAAACAAGGATTTGGGTGATCTTGGATCCCGACTTTAAATTCAAATCCAAACTGTGATGGTCACAAACCCAGGAGGACACAAATCCAAGCCTTTGTTTTATCTCCATTCTTAACATATTTTACACCTTGTCTTGGCCTCAAGACAAGGCAAAACTGCATTGCCTGAGTTTGGCTCATGCCAGACCTCAGGATTTAAATAAGCATTGCTCTTGCTCTAGAAGCCCAAAGCAGGGAGTTTGGGAACTCTGCCTTTCCGGGCACTTCCCCTCGTTCTTGCTCAGCGCTGTGCTGCACCTGCAGAGCCAGTCCAAGACGGCGTGACCCGTGTGTCCCCATCCCCATTCACCCTCCAAGTTATGCCCTCCCTTCCTGCCTGCTTCAGAGCCTTCCCCTCTTCCTCTTAAGTATATGCGTTTTCTTTTCATGCATTGAAAAACAGAGCTCACAAAGATGCGTGTGCAGCTCCGGGGACTCATAACATTTAACCTATATTTAAACAATTTTTTGTTGGAAAGCCAGAGGGGGATCACGGCAGAGTTTCTTCTCTCTTCTTTAGAAATTTCCTTTCTATAGGAAGCCAAGCATTCACCGCTGAAAGGCAGCGATCCCTACATGAAACGTGGCAGCTGCTCAGTAGCATGGAGGTGGGGAGGTGACAATGAGGAACCACAGAAACAGCCGACCAAATATACCTTGCTGAGCTGGAACTGGTTACTGCCCCTGTGTTTTAAAGAAAAATCTGAAATCGCTCTTTAATAACTGCACATGGTCAGGATGTTAATTGGAGCTATACTGAAAACCCCAGCGCAGCAGAGCCAACGGGAACCTCTAAGGCCATGCTGAGATATTGATTGCGCGGTGACTCAGAGAGGGGCCACCCACTGAACCCACCGCCAGCAGCCTCTTCGGGTGAGATGCAACAGCTACACACGCTTCCCTGCCCATCTATACATTTTCAATTCACACAGAGACCTATGAATGTATATATATACACACACATATTATACATCGACATTTAAATATAATATACTGCCGGAGTTATGATTTTTAAATATCTGAAGGATGTGGTATCTTGGAAACCGATTGCCTCGAGTTGCCCAAATCAATTACAGAGTGAATCAACACATCGCTTCAGCGTGGGAGCAGCGAGCAGTCGGTGGTGCCGGCTGGCCCCGGCCCGGGTGGGAGCACATCGGGAGAATGGATCCATCATCCCCAGCCACTCCTGCTCCCCCCTACGGCAGGACGCCTCGGGGCATGGAGCAAGCAGCTACAGTGAATGATTTAATATCTCTTGTCTCAGATGGCTTCTTCAGCTGAAAGTTGATTTAAAGGGGGGAAGAATAATTGAAACGTAATATACAAAGGTGATACAACTCTTCGTTATGGATGTTTGCACAAAATTGGGGGGTTTTATTAGCTGATTATTGAGCAAGGCTTATTTTCTCACTGTTTTTTTCTACATGTCATTCAGACAATAATCAACACGTACTCTAGAAATAGTTATGTGTGTGCATCCTGTTTCTTGATGAGGAAACAGATCATAGCAGGCGTCGAGAGAGCTCACAGCCCACTGACGGCAGCAAGAAACGACATTTTCAGCCAAGCACTTAGGGTTTTGTAAGAAGAAATTTTAAATAAATTAATGTTTTAAAGAAACGAAACTCAGAAAACCAGGTACTTCTGAAGTGTGATCATAGAGCATGCAAAAATGTATCCATCCTCTTCTCAGGCCCCTGAGCTCAATGGGGAGGCAAAAGGCACACTCAGAGGGAAAGGAGGGCCAGGGCTCACCCAGGTTTACGTGGTTAGGTTCAAACCCTTCTGCTTGAAATCAGTCCAGATTTCACGTGAGGAGCAAATAACCTGATCCACAAACAAGAGATGAACATGTTCGTTTGTTTGATTCCTCTCAAATCAGTTTTTCTTCTTTGGCCAGCTCTGTAAAAATGCTGAAATTTTAAATAATGGTCCAAAAATGGGATTATGTAGCTAGGAGAGTGTGGGTTGCTGAGAGAAGAGATTGCTGAGCTAAATATTTGGCAGAATTAAGAAAACCAGGAAAGACATGTGGGCATAAAGAAATAATTCAATATTAAATTTCTGGCAGAATTCATAAAATCTGTTTATAGTTCAGATCACAGTGAGCCATTTACTTACTATTATTGGAAATAAGGTCTAAGGGATTTTGGTTGCAATGGGTTTGCAACTATTACAGAGTGAAAGTATTGACAGAATATTAAACACAGGCAAATTAACCTGCAGTTTTCATTAGGCATACCTATAAGGCACAGCGCTCTGCTGTGCACAGCATCGGAGGGTGAATATCTGCTCTCAGATGCCATTTCAAGGACTCGGCCATCCCGAGATGTGGCCTCCTGGTGCGGTTGCGACTCTCCTGCCACAGGCTCTGTCCATCTTTGATGGGGTTGTACTTGCTGGTTGTCTTTTTTAATTCACTTTAAATTCCCCTCTGTTCCAAATGCTTCCGTGGGGTTTTTGTTCTTCTCCCCCCCCCCCCTTGATCTCCACCTCCTCTCACCAGCATTCTCATCTTTCACACTTAGTTCCATTTGTCCCTTCTTTCCCTTATTCAATCTATATTCCTTTTCCTTTTAGCCTTTCTTGCCACCAGCCTTGCTCTCACCCTCTCTGTCCTCCCCAGGAGGGAGCCCTGGGAGCAGCCGCTGCTCCAGGCACGGGGCTGGTACCTCACCCGCACCCGGGGCTACCTGGAAACCCAACGCCAGCCAGAGGAAGAAAAGATGCTCCTGGGGAAGAACCTCACAGCAGCATCACTTGTTAAATAACGAGGGGAAAGAAGCACCCGTTACACAGCCGTAGCCTTGGTTTTCTGAACCAAGTGGTCACCTGGGAAGATGAGACAAGTCCATGGGAGACACAGCTACCACCACCTGCTCTCTTCCAGACTGCTCTGGTTTGTAAGCCTCAAACCAGCAAGGAAGTTTTTAAATAGGGCTTCGGCTATTCGGAAGCACACTCAGCTTAAGGAGAAAAGAAAACATCCTCTGATCTGAAATTAAGAAGCTGTTTTGGGAGGGGGCTCCCCCCAAGCTCCCCTTCCCAATGTCCCCTCTCGGGATCTGCACACCCTTCCCTGTTAATCCCCCAGACCCGTCCCCGTCCCGAGGAGAGGCTCAGCCCTGGCACACAGAAAGTAACGACACTACCATGCTTCCCTGCTGCAGGGACTCTTGTTTGTGGTTTTGAAGGGCACAGGGTAGCTCTGCCCTTGTATTGCTCCCTGCCTCAGCACAGCTGAAAACAAGCTACAGCTGGTGAGGGACTGCTGGGGGATGCAAAGCCTGGCTGCTGCAGGGACAGAGGCATGAAAACACAGAAACACCAAGTAAATAGCAAAGGCATGCTCTCCGCATGATGTATATCGGATGTCGGAGGGTTTTGCTGGGTAATTATTTAATTAAGTGATATGGGAGAAGCAAGGAAGCAGCAGAGTGGGGAGAAGGATCATCTTATGTGTGATTCACATGGACACAATAGATGAAATCCAGTGCGTCTCTCCAGAAAACGGGTGATGCTGTTGTCCGAGATGGGGCTTTACACACAGCTCCTCCATTCACCCTGGGAGGCTGGTTCCCCTCGGGAGCGGGCAGATGATGCAGCTGGCCTCATGCCCAAATAATAACACTGCAGTCTTGTTTTTACGGCCTTCCAGGCCAAAAGGCAGGGCTCGTTCAAGCAAGTGTCAGTACGTCATCCTTTCTTCTCTCCCATCGCCATAGCGTGAGGGCAGCTGTACCCAAAACCTGTCTGAAGAAAGAGGTAACAGACCATTAACTGAAAATTTCACATTAAACAGAAAAGAGGAGGAGCCCGTTGCAGAAGATTGGGGCTAGTGAGAATTCTTTCAATAAAATTTCAAATCAGCTTTTTTTTAGTGAAAAATTTCATGCAGTCCATGATTATTCCAGATTTCCAACAAAAGAGAGAAATAGCAAAAAAATCAGATAAAATATTAGTCTGAAAATTTTCAGATCTCCTTGGCAGGAATACCAGAGCCTCTCCTTTCCTCCCTTCTTCCCTGCTAAAATAAAACAAACTGCAAGTGAATAGAAAAGGCCTTTTTTTTTCCTGTGGTTGGTTTTTTTTTTTCTTTTTTTTTCTTCCATTACTATTTCCCCTCACCTTTGCTCTCCATGGAGAACAGCTCCTGGATAGCTCATGTTTAGCTGGTCAAATAATTCACTCTGAAAGATTTATTTATCTTTCCGTGTCCCCAGCTTGTGCGCATTGTGTAACACACTCGCGTTGGCTTGGGTGACACTGCCTCATATAGACTGATGTATGCTGCCTACGCGGAGCCGAGGCTGGGAAGATCCAGTGGGGAATATTTTGGCCCTGGATGAGGTTGCTGCATGAGAAGAATGAACAATGACGTATAAAGTCCCCTCTGCCCCAAACTGTATCTCTTGCAGCTCAGACATCTTAACAACCAGCAGAGCCGTGTATGCTCTGTTCAGCCACGTTATAAAGAATAAATCCAGCGTTACCTGCAGCCAGAGGAGCGTCTTCATTTGCAGCAGGAGCACGGAGATGGAGCGGCCGCGCCAGCTGCCCCTGCTTGCCGCACATCACCTCGTCTCATGGAGCAGCTTTGGTACCCCCCAAAGCTAATTCCTCGTGGAGAAAACTAAACCAGAATATGCACCCAGCCTACGACTTTCAACCACCGATAGGCATTCAGTCCATAGGGTCAGAGTAAAGCCCCACAAACTCCCCCCGTACGGATGCGAAGCCCCCGGCAGCGATTTCACCTGGGGCAGGGGCAGCCGGGGCGGCAGCAGCAGCAGCAGGGCCGGATCCAGCCGTCCTGCCTTCACACCAGGCACAAGAAGAGAGGGCGTGCGGAGGCTTTTCACTACTCCTGAGCAGCGTTTGGCATCACGGCCAGAGGTTCAGGGTATCACCTTCTTCCAGAGATACTCCCCGGTTCCCCTGCACCAGCCTCTTTCCTGGGCAAAAAACCCTCCCTTTGGCTGAAGCCAACAGTCACGGACATTTTTTAGACCTTTATGGACCTCAGCAGGACTCCTCAGGTGACTGCGAACAATATTATATCTTCTTTTTGATAGCGTTTCTTTTACAGGCATTTCTTGTAGAAAGTGTTCAGACAGGAGAGAATACAAAACGGCTAGAAGGCTGTGTGTCGGGCTGCAAGTCCTTGGATGCTTCACTTTTATTTCTGGGAACAGTTTCCTTCAGGTTTGAAAAGACCCAGGAAATTTTGTGTAGCTGACACATACTCACTTGTTCTTCATTGGCTTAGCAAAAATACTAGTGTCGAGTCTCTTTAGATACTGTCCCGAAAATCCTGTTTAGTTATTACTTCTGCACAGCACTGAATTAACAAAAACCCAAGTTTATGACTGATCTGGTTACTCTAATGCAGTGGTTCAGCTTCTACAGATGAACTTACCAAAATGTAAAACCAAAGTGAAATCTGAAAGTATCATTAAGGATACAGAACTCCACATCAAACCTTTCTGTCTTTATTCCTTTACACACACACACACACACGTTAGTTCTGAAAATTACACTAAAAGGGCAGAGTTAAGGCTGCACATTCAGTCTGATCTCAATCTCCTCATTAGTAAATGCCAGATTCCTTGTTTTATTATTAGATTTATTTTTCATTTAGATAAAAATAGTTGCTTATTCTGAAATATGAAGTGTGGGGACAGTTTAAGGCAGTTTTTCACCATTACTGGGGGTTTTTTTTGCCACCAGGTGGCAACACAGCTACAGCCACCATCTCCGCTCAGAGTTGGTTTTATCCCCAAAACATCCAAGTTCAGTGTCACCTATAAATTTGTTACTAAATTATAAGTGTCAAACAGATTTACTTCCTCTTCATTTGTCTGCTTCTCTCTGCCTGTTTTTTTAACGTCCTTCTCTGCAGCCGTCATTTAAGAAGTTGGATGTAGTCTCAGCTCCAAGTTTTGGATGAATTTGGTTGACTTCAGAGCACTGAGAATTTTATTAGTAATCAGGTTTATACATATCTGCAGTTTAAGAGAAAAGAGTCAGGTGAGCGGATGTGTGCCTATACGATACGTATGGATGTGGCTACACTGCCATCTGGCAGCGTTTGTGAACAAAAGCAGTCTTGAATAAAACGGTGATTAGGCTGAACCTCACTTACGCATCCTTGTCTCAAGCAGCCCGGGCAGGAACCCGTCCTGGACGTGCCGCTGGTCGGGTGCCAAGGGTGGAAGGGCAGCACCCAGGCCCCAAAGCCATTTTATGTGGGATTTCTTGCAACTATTTTTCTCTCTCTACTCCTGGACTTTATAAATTCTTTCCCTCAGTCGTGGTATCGCGCTGTAAGCTCTTCAGGACAGCTGCGGTATTATTTTCATCACCTACATTTGCTCAGAAAGCAAATGGTAATCGGTACTAACAATTTTTGCCCAATTTCCATCAGCACGTCAAACCACTCGCTTGGATTGCCGGCCGAGGTGAGAGCCCACAGTATTTAGCTCTGGAGATTTTCAAGGTAGCAAGTGCTAAGAAACAGTATCATGATTAACAGCAACATAAAGAGCTCACATTTATCTTTAAAATAACTTCAAAACCCCCACAACACAAAACACTTCAGTGTTAAACTTCACCTGAAGTAGTCTGAGCTGTTGTTAGTGTTGTATGTGAATTGTCTGCATTAGACATAAATTCATGTTATGGAAAGGGAGAACATTTCAGAAGTGTTTCAGGGACAGAGGGTTGCAAGTTCTGTATATAATTCTGAAAAGCCTCTCCATAAAGGAATAACAAATTAATTTAAGATACTCCTAACTCCTCCCAATAAACAGTTGATCTCTTACAGCACCTATTCTCCCCCCCCCCCCCCCCCCAAAAAAAAAGTCCCCACTGACTGGCATCACAGTGCTGTATCCCTCCCCGGCACAGCCCAGCTCTATTCCAAACGAACGAAAACTCATTACAAGGACTGGCTGAAGTAAATACAGGTCTCACAGGTTGCTACAAAACCACAGTAGAGCTTATGCTGTTTTCCCAATTTTGTTTTTATAAACACAGAAAACTCTGTAAGCTGCTGAGAACTGGATATTGGTAAAAATTAAGTATTTTCTTTTTGTTAAGCCTACACGCTAGATGGCAAATAACTGCAGTCCAGCACGAGGAAGCTACCGATTGCTGACAGTCCCCCACCATTTATAGCACATTGCTGCCATAAATATTACTGCCTCTTGAATTCTACCCAGGTAACTGGAAAATGGTTTTATTTCAGAAATTCCTATTGCCTAGTGATATAGTGAAAAGTGAAGAATTAGGGAAGCAGAACGTGAACGCACCTGCACTGAGCCTGGACATTAACTTAATTCTTGACACTTTGAATAGGACTGAATTTTTACAAGGTAATAATAAATACAGAAACTGAGAACTTCATATAGGAAAAGGAGTTAGTTAACCTTTATTTCATTTCTCCATAGTCCCAAACTTGACAGACGTAGAAAAATATCCTTGAGTCTAGTAGACAAATTTACCAATGCTAAATAGCCCTTTACTCTGACCATTTGGGCCATTCTAGATACATTTGTACAAGCATTACTTCAATTTTTTTTTTTTTTCAATGAAAGGTTTTGCTAAACTATAAACAATAAACTACAGAGGAAAAACTTGATCTACCAAAGCATGCATATGAAGGTATCTTCCAAAACTTAAAAAAAATAATAATTAAGAAAGCAAACCAACCTTGAGACACATTTGGAGGAGAAAACAATTTAGAACAATTTGAGGAAAAAATAATTAACTAAAGACAAGTCAAAGCAAATTCTGTAAACTATCTGTGGATAAGTTAAAATATCTATGGCACAACTTTTCACAAAAAAAAAAAAAAATTAAGGCAAAGACCAACATTTTATATAAAAATAGCTGAGCAGGCTTCTAAAGAAGGAAATAAGCATTTCTCATGATGACTCTGTTAATACAAGATTATAAATACCCTTATATACACAGAAAAAAAAAAAATCAATACAAGTGTATGGAATATTTCACTAGGCATCCATCTTTCAAATAAGCCAAGATCATATGTCCTGGACCGTAGTGGAGGTACTTCAGTTTAAGATTTGTAGTAGTTTCTTTGCTACACATACTGATACAAATAATAAAAATGCAATATAAATATTGATTTTCACAGAGAAACTCAGTAATACACTCAGGGTACAAAGCTTAACAAATTGGCCCAGAAAGAAATGATACAAGTTCTAAGATAATCAATTATCTTATGTTTTGTAGGCTAAGGAAAACATCCAAGTTATACAATAATACTTAATCTTTCAGCGTATTTTTTTTTTTTTTTAATCAAACATACCTTTAGTGAAACTAAAGCAGAAATTATCATGGTAGAAGATTCATTATCTCTTCGTACATACAGCAGTTTGTTTATTTGCCAAGATCACTTAGAAATACCATTACTATGGGCATTTTAATAAATTTCCAAGCCTAAAAGTTACCAGTTTTGCAAGGAGTTAAACTATAAACAATATTTGTATGGATGTATTTGATTAAATTTCAAAATTATGTAATCAATATATAGTAAGAAATGAAAATAAGAGCAAATAAAATATATTTTAGAAGAATCACATTAATTTTAAGTGAAAATACCTTTGTAGGTGCTAATACGATGATCAAGTTCAGTATATCTGTGCACATTATAAATATGCATATGTGTATTCATATACACCCAGTAATTCTAGAAATAATCATAGAAATGATATAATTTCCATTGGAGAATACAATTTTTTCCCCAACACAACTCGTTGGATTTGCCAATGACTTTTTGAACTGTATTTCACAAAATTTGAAGATAAAGTAGAAGCTCTTGTTTTCCAAGGTGTAGAAATTTCTTAGTTTACTGTCATTTTCTTGACTAAAACCCCAGGATCTTCATTTCTGCTACTCAACCGAAATGCCTCCTTGTGTCTCATTCCCTCCCCCATCCCCAGGCTGAAGAGGCTTGTACATTCTGTCACCCTTCCCCCAGGTATTTCACAGAGATAGATGTGACGGGGGAAATTATAGGGACTCTTTTAAGATGAAATTTGACTACGAAGTATGGTCTACATATACATTTAAACCTTAGCTTGCTACCAATTCATTTTAAAGTTAACACTTGCTCACAAGCAAATCAAAATTGTTTCTACAAGGTCTTTATACATAGTTATGCAAAAAAAGAGAAACAATAGCTGAAACAAAAATATAAGGACATATTTATGAACTGTTATGTCTCAGAAAAATGTAAAATCCTATTCTTTTTCATTACATTGCTGAGACTCATTGACTGTTCTCTCCGATAAATTAATCTATGATGTATTGAGAAATGTTACAACAATCATTTAGTACCAGAATAAAGGCTAATATCCATTCCTTACAGTAACTGTACTAAAAATAGCACAGCTAGCCCATTTACTACATCATCCTTCAGCTTTAATAGAAATATTTACTATTAACATATGCTAATCTTTTCTCCCTAATATCACATCTTTATTATTTCCTTGTCCATAGATTGTGTTTAAGACAAATACATAAAAATAGTACTAAAATAAAAAACAAAGTGAATGTCTCACACTCAACTAAAAAACAAGCACAAAATTGAAGGATGCATGTTGGAAATAATTTATTGCCTATAAAACATTAAAAAAAATGTTTAAGTTCACATTTTCTGTGTGGTTTTAAAGGTGGTGTCACGTTTCAGAGGTAGTGTGTGTAAAATGTAATACAGAATTTGAAAAGAATTATTGACTTAGTTCAGTAATACAGTAAAATGTTCACCAGAACCAAAGCACTGACCTGAAACCATTTTCCTTACAGGAACATTCTTAAGTGCCTCTTTTACTGAAGAGGATTGCTCATTTGTTTAAAAACAAGAACAACAACCACCACAAGCCCAAGTTTCTGCCCCATTTGTGTCTGTCGTCTTCTGACCAAAATGTCAGCTGCTGCCTTTCAGAGACAAATAAATACTCTTTAGTCAGAATAAAACCCTATTCTGCCATGGAAAAGACCAATTTTGTAGCACCGCTTAGTCTTTTTTATTTTTTTTGCTCGTAACTTTTAAGATTTCACATTTGGCCAATGTGCTAAAATATTAATTGGGTAAAGAAATCAAACACCATAAACCAGCTTCTGTTTTGTCTAATAACTAGCTGGAGCCTTCTCGCTAACCGTCCTCTAACTTTGATCAGGCATCTCACAACTGAGCAACTTACTCAATGTTATGATGATCTGGGGCAGAAAAGGCAGAATCTCAAAATGCAAGTTGAAGGTTAGAGAGCTGCCAGTCCTTCTAACACGTAAAGCAGCCTCATAGTTCACTGGCTGACCTGAAGGATCTGGGCAGCAGGACTGGAGGTAGTAAATCAAGCTTTTGGTTGTAACGTTACAAGTTACGAATTCTTCATGTTTCAGATATTCTGTGCTATTCCATTTATGCATATTATTGTCTTTCCTTATGCTATCAGTATCCTGAGACCAACAGTCAGCTACGACTAGAGTACCTAGGGAAAAGTTAGTGCTGTGCATTAGTTTCTTTTTAACATTACTAATACGGTAGTGCAATAGAGATCCCAAATCGGATAGCTGATCGATTTTAAGCAGTAATTTCCATGTCCACAAGAAGGAAATTCATGATACTGTTGATTTGTCCTATCATTTCAACTGTATAACCACAACAGTAGATATAGCTGTCTCCATTTGGTGAATGGACTTGATAAGCTGCTTCCCAATTTAAGAAGATGAAGATACAACTGGTACGTTCCTTTTTTTCACTCAGAGGACTGCAAAGCCCACGATCTGCTTGTCATTTTCAGACTTTTTATTGCCTTAGCGAAAAAGAAGTACTTGGAAAGATTAAAGTGCAGTGCTGCTTCAAGAACCAAGCACTCAAGAAAACTGACACTTCTATGGTACATCCGTTCGTGTACTTTTAAATCTGCCAAAAATTCACCTATTAGAATATTTACTATTACTCACTCCTGTTAGACCTCTAGACTTGACAGAAGCATCATCGGCAGGGAAATGAAAAGAGGCATAGCTTCAGGAAACAGCTTTCTTAACTATAAGCAAGTTGCTAGCATCAAAGACTTTCATTGCTCCCTAAGGAGAGCGAGCGTCCTGTCTCTGGTTTAAAGTGTCTGTTCTGAACTACCTTTTTCCACTTTGGTTTCTTCAGAAAGACATACTTCATCATTCATGTTCCGACAGACGCATTAGGAATAAACAGCGCCAGGGAAGTCATCTTTCACAGACAAAGCAAATGAGAGCCTTTGCAGAAAGAGGATAAAAACATCAATACATGGCACTTCTGCCGTAGCGGTTATTCGAATTACAGAGCCAAACCACTGAAATAGCAAGGGGGGCTTATTTCTGTCATCGTAACACAACACAATATTAGCTTTATCTGTCACGGAAAGTCTATGCAAATGATGAACTAGCACTTAATGCGGGCTTTTGTTACCACCCTATGAACAGAGGAAATAACCACAAACCAAATTCTAACATGCGATGGGCCCAGAAAGCCATCCCCATCATTTTCCATCACCTGAAGAACTTTCAGAATTTCAGCTGGAAACAAGCGTCCTGGTGACTGTGTATCAGAATGCGATGTCTGTCAGCAAGATGCTTGTCAGTACAATTACTAAGACGAAGTAGGAAAGGAATATGCCCAGTTCTCTCACACCGTTCTAAGGTCCAGCTGAACAAGTTACACGGATTAGGATGCAATCTGCAAACTCGATTAGCACATTATGTTGCCGTCAGGGACACAAGCAAACTAAAACAAGCCCTAAATTACAAAGCACGTGTGTGGCGCTAGTCTGGAGTGCGATACTTGGATATGTATTTCCATAATTCTCAAGGATGGTTAAGCATTATGTTACAGCACCTCCTAAGCTGCTCTTCAGCCACTGTACTGCAGAACTATTGTTGCTGCAATGATTTAAAGTACCATTGATGGTAATATATCATTAAAGTTTTTGTTTTACATATGGCAGGAAATACACACTGATATTGAAAAACAAAAGCAGAACAGCTGTACAGTATTATCCTATATAGCATTTTGTTATACAGGAATATAATTTATACTCTTTTTTTCCTGAATATTCCCAATTGTTTCAGGGTATGAAAACATGACTACTTTGCTATGTTTTGTCTTGTCACCCTGCAAGAGAAAAGACCAAAGAACAACATGCCCACAGGGATGACGGGGGCGCTGACTGCAGCTAGAGTTTCGGCTGCACATCCTAAAGAGGATTCCAGCTTCCTTGAGAAAAGGGACTTACATAACTGCTTGAATCTGGCAGTAGTTCATTCAAAATTAATTCCTTCGATTTGTTTGGCATACGAAATAGAAGCAAGACATAGCAAAACATGAATCATCAATGAAAGTTTTTCTTGTATAAAGGTGGATGACTTAATTGACCATGAAATCAAGAACTCTCATTAAGAGTATCCTGCCTTTTGTCATGGGAATTTAAGTGGAAGAAGCAGGAAAATAAGGTCCAAATAGTGGCAAATCACAGTACTTTTTTTTTTTTTTTTTTTTTCTCCATTTCAGCAAAGCTCACAGAAAACAAGAGGTTTCCTTGTCAGTGGCACAAGTTTTGTATCTAGGGAGAACAGTAATAGAAAGCATTGTTAACCCAGTATAGAAAACCCTTTATAAATTATTTTTTCAGGATGAGCAGAATTACAGTTGAGCTCTATCTTACATTTGAAGGATAGTACTGTGATCTTTGCTCACAAACTTTAATTAATTTTAGATTGGTGGTCATTTCAACAGGCATGTAAAATACCACTCCTTCTCTGAGTAAGGCTATAAGGATGTGTCTGCCAGCCAGGATGAGACATTTCAGCTCAAGCAGAGAAAGGATGAGTAACCTACCACTTACCTCCTGGTTACGCAGAGTGCCTTCCCTCCCTCCTGGGATTCCACTCTGAGTTTTAATGCCTAAACTCAAATACAGGCCCAACAGCTCGCTTTTGTGGGGTCACTCTGTAGAATAGATGGTAAGAGGTCTTTTGGGAGCTAACTGAATTGTATAGTAGTCAGAACTGTGAAACTGTTTTGTTTTGTTTTTTTAAAACAGCTTTTAAAACTGCGACTATCCTTTATGCAGCTGGCATTTAACAATATTGCTAAAAGCTCCCCATGCCCAAGGACAACAGAGAGAGAAAAAAACCTGAAAGAACAGAGCTCACTACCGATACTGGGGGGGGGAAAAAAAAAGGCTGTAGAAATGATTAGGGAGGAACTGACCAGAATGAGAAAACCCTAAAATCTGAGCTAATCCTAGTATTAAGGGGGGGGGGGGGGATAAAAGTGTTATTTCCCCAACACTCTGGATTTTCTGAACTACACCTTGGACCTCCCACTCAAATTATGGGGATTACTTACGATACTGCATGAATAAGGATTCACCAGAGTAAATTATTATTTGGCATAAAATTGAAAGATCAGGCTTTTTACCAGACTGTGAAGGTATCCATTTCAAAAATGCTTGCTGAGGAATATTCAGAAGTTATAGAGCATCAATAATATGGGCATGCACCTACATGCTCCACTAAATTTATCTGAATGTGTCTGCACATCCATTTAATCAGATGAGTAAAGGGATTCAATGTCAACGACAGCTGGGAAAGAAGAAATTCATTTCAGCACTGCCTGCAATCAAGCTCACAGTTTAGAAATGGCACCCAGCAGTTGCCAAAAAATTCATCAGACAGGGCTACTTCAAAACCAGGTCACATTTAGAAGATCTGCAGAACTCAATTCCAAACACTTGAATACCTTTCAGGATGCAATGACAGCTGTGGATTTATGACAGTGTCTTGATAAAATGAAGCCAAGTTTGTGGAAATATATATAACCAATACTTCAAACAATGAACAGAACTTCAGCATTCAGACTTTGACAAATAAAACCTGTACCTACATTCATAAAACCCTAAATAGTAGTGTAAACATCTAATCCCATTGCTACTGTGAGAGTATCAGAAAGTCGTGTTCTGCAGCTATCAGGTTTCCCATATCCATCTAATTTGTTACAACACTTATGACTGCTTCTTTACATTAATAATTTATTGATGATAATTCAAATTTTTCAGTTAGCCTTTCAAAGTTTTTTCAGCTATTTTGGTCAGGAAAATGGAAGATTCAACAATCTGAAGTCACATAATGAAAACCACTAGTTTAATTTCAGATTTTCAAAAGGCTTCAAGCACAACTCATAAAAAGCCCGTTATTCTATTTGGATCCCCAATTTTTAGTCCACCTACCTGAGTAAAAATGGGGAAAAAAATAATAAACAGGACTGGTGAGCAAGCAACTCTGAAGAATTAGCTGTCTGCATAACAGGACATTTGTTTTCCACTCTTGGATCCCTGCTCAAAAAGACTGCTACAGAGCAAGAGTTATTCTGGAAAGTCAGAAGTTATCCTAATCAAGGCCAAACTGCTAAAAGTGAAACCTTTCTTCACACAGTTCTTTCATTTACCAAAAACAACATTCGAAATTTCTTGACAGTGCAAACTGTAGCCATGACACACTACAGTCATCCTTCAGGAAAGTCTACTTCACCTTGGGCTTTCTTTTTTGGACTGAAGAACACTGGATAGCAAAATGCCGTTCTCTTGAAACCGACACGTTATGTGGGGTTTCTTTTTTGTCAATTAAAAAAAATAAATCACAAACTGTCTGAGGCATTTTTCTCCGATAAAGACGACAAGCTGAATGAGGTATCATCAGGCTCTGGGGATGCATGATTGAAATCCATTTCTTCTAATTCAGGAGGTAAGTCTGAGAGCAGTGCCTATAAGTAAAAAAATATTACAATCCAGTATTAGGTATATGTTTTATGTCAGCATTCAAATGTCTTTTAAACATATAGTGAAAAAACTTTCTTGAGCTTTTCAGTCAGTGTTGGTATTGGATAAATTGGGGGGGGGGGGGGAGGAGGTCAGTATTGATAGATATTGAAAGGAAAAACATTGTCCAAGATGATGTATTTTAAAGGCAAAAGGAAAAAAATAAAAGCAACAAAATCTCTTCCTAAATAAAGCACAAAACATTACTCACACAAGACATGATCCAACCAAGCATTAAAAGAAGTGCTATGTATTAAATGCGGCACAGTGAAACTGAAGCAGCCTGGCTTTTTTTCCTAGATCTCGCATCTTAGATCTCACAACAGACAAATCCCAGCCCCTCAGTGTACACTGGTGCACTGGTTGTCCTTTTGTAAAAGTCACACTTCTTTGTCTATGTCATCACTTACGTAAATTGCCAGATCTTTCTTTTGTTTAAAGTTCAGCTTTTCTTTGCCTACAAGATGTTCAGCACGACTCTGCCTAATCATAATTTGAGCCTCTGGGCACTATGGAATAAAACCAAGGGAATGACAGAACACAAAATGACAAACACCTTCCATTATTAAAACCTACTTCAAGACTTACCTGCTGCTGTTCTTTATCATCTGATTTAATAGCAAGTATCAAACTCCGAGTAAATGTCTGTAGTTCAAAATACTTCTGTTTGTGATTCTCCAACTCATTCTCAATGAATCTGACTTCTTCATTCTGCAGGGGACAATTACACAAAATTCTGGAAATAATAAACAGCACTGCATCTTTTCAATGACACCTAAACATATCTGTGTTAAAACTAAATGTTTTTAGTGAAAATGAGTAAAAATGTGTTTGTTATGATTCCTGCCAAAACCGATATTAAGTACAGCCAGAAGTTCTATAGTTATAGAATTATCGAGCAATACACGTAGACTTTGGATACAAGTAGAAGTTTCTGATGAACGACCAGTAGCGTCACACTAAACCTGCAAACGCGTATGCCATTTCACTTCTCGTTATTCTCCACAAGAGATGTGATAGCCAACTGTATTGGCTTTGTGTGGCAAGGTTTTGCTAGCAGGGGGGGTTACAGGGGTGGCTTCTGTAAGAAGCTGCTGGAAGCTTCCTCTGTGTTCGAGAGCGCCCATACCAGCCGGCTCTGAGACAGACCCGCTGCCGGCCAATGCCGAGCCCATCAGCGATAGTGGTAACGCCTCTGTGATAACATTTTTAAGAAGGAAAAAAAAAGTTGGGACAGACAGAAAACGGCAGCCGGAGAGAGGAGTGAGAACATGTAAGAGAAACAACCCTGCGGACGCCAAGGTCAGTGCAGAAGGAGGGGGAGGAGGTGCTCCAGGCGCCGGAGCAGAGATTCCCCTGCAGCCCGTGGGGAAGACCACGGTGAGGCAGGCTGTCCCCCTGCAGTCCATGGAGGTCCACGGTGGAGCAGATCTCCACCTGCAGCCCGTGGAGGACCCCACGCTGGAGCAGGGGGATGCCCGAAGGAGGCTGTGACCCCGTGGGAAGCCCGCGCTGGAGCAGGCTCCTGGCAGGACCTGCGGACCCGTGGAGAGAGGAGCCCACGGAGCAGGTTTTCTGGCAGGACTTGTGACCCCGTGGGGGACCCACGCTGGAGCAGTTCGTGAAGAACTGCAGCCCGTGGGAAGGACCCACGTTGGAGAAGTTCGTGGAGAACTGTCTCCCGTGGGAGGGACCCCACGCTGGAGCAGGGGAAGAGTGTGATGAGTCCTCCCCCTGAGGAGGATGAAGCGGCAGAAAATAACGTGTGATGAACTGACCGTAAACCCCATCCCCGTCCCCCTGCACCGCTGGGGAGGGGAGGCAGAGAATCCAGGAGTGAAGTTGTGCCCGGGAAGAAGGGAGGGGTGGAGGGAAGGTGTTCTGAGAGTTGGTTTTATTTCTTATTACCCTACTCTGGTTGATTTGTAATAAAGTGAGTTAATTTTCCCCAAGCTGAGTCTGTTTTGCCCGTGACGGTAATTGGTGAGGATCTCTCCTGTCCTTATCTCGACCCACAAGCTCTTTGTTATATTTTCTCTCCCCTGTCCAGCTGAGGAGGGGAGTGATAGAACAGCTCTGGTGGGCACCTGGCGTCCAGCCAGGGTCAACCCACCACACCAACCATGTAACATGAGGCCAAGGAGTTTCAGAATTACTGACTACCATTAAAGCATTAACAACTTGAGCCAAAGTTTGCATGAACCTTTTAAAGAACCACTGCTTTTTATTTTATAAGGATGACCTCTAATTCTATTTTAAAATAAAGAAAAACAAAGCCCAGGTCTCTTCCTAGAAGTGATCTTGAAAAGGCAGGGTGAAAAGAGACAGCAACTAAATTTCATTATTACAGCAGGAGGCTTGACACAAAGACCAGGCAAAATAACTTGAAAATTCCACAAAGCTACCACAAATTAAAATATAGCATCCTCTAGTACAGCTGAGTTTGACATGTATCATGAAGTGTCAGCTCACCAACCTCCCCAAGATCTCTCAGGTTACGGAATAAATAGGAATGTACTTACAAAATGGAGAAATATCAATAATGTGCATGCTGTGGCTAAAAAGGCATTTTTCCAACCTTTGCAAAAATATGTGTTACTGTACTTGCAAATCACTTAATATAAAAACTTAATTAAAAATTCAGATTTGATAAGTACTTCAGTTTATTCCAAATATCTCTTCTCCTTCAATCTCACCAACTGATTAGTATACAAGATCAAAATGCTAAATCTGTTGATCAGTGTAGAGCTAAAATTAATTTTCTCTGGTTATTTACCTTTGCAAAGATCACATAACCTAAATAAACAGTTCACTTTTCAAGAACGAAGTCATTGTGCATTTTTGCAAAAGTTGTCTGCATAGTAGCACCAAATGTGCATCCTCCGTAAGATAATCATGAAAAAAATATGCCCACAGAAATTGTTAGCAATGCACAATACACATAGAAAGTAAGCATTTAGGTTACACAGATAATTCGTGTTAAGTGTTGCATTTACCAAGGGGTAGAGGCAAAAAAACCCCACCCTTGCTTATGCAACTATACGATTCATTAGGTTGGCAGTTTTGCATGCAGTATGTTCCTTGATGGCTGGTTTTGGTGGCAGCAAATAATTACATAAGCAAGTTTCAAAAGTGAATTTATAAGCTGGCATTTTGTTTTAATGATGAATTATTTTTTTTTAAGAAACATAGAACTACGCTCTGATATTCATGCTTACATTTGCTAGACGGGCTGTAATTCGACTTTAGTTGATATGTAAAGGTGAGACTACATGATGAACTGGAAGGTTTGTAACAAGCCTTTAAAAATGGCTGGTTTTTTGGTTTTGTTTTTTTTTTTTTCCCCAGAAAATTCACATTTCTTCAGTCAAAACACTGCTCACCATACTGTTTCAGGTTATAACAGCTCTGAGAATAACAGAAATATTTGGGCTGTGATTTTGAGGCTTTCATAAGAAAGTCAGCTGAATGCATCTTTCAGATGGAAACTTAGAAGTTGCCTGTTTAGCAATGGATTTTGCCCAGCCAAACAAGGAATTCAGATTTACGCAGAAAACACATAGGCACAAAGACTAATCACTAATGTCGAACAACAAAACAACAAACCAACAAACAAGGTTCTGTAGGGCATGCTGTCACAGCAAGCCTTTCACTGTGGTGACAGGTGACATTAAGAAAAGGTCATTCCCTCTCCATACTCATTCTCCACTGCCCTTACCAGGAAAACACTGCTTGAAGGAATAATTTTTGCTCTGAAAAGATGATCTATTTATTATTTTGGTAACTGATTACCACTAGTAGAACATACCTGTTTTCCAAGTAAAAAACCAGCTACATAGGGAAAAACATGCTCAATATACAACACTGAACTGTGGCAACTCTTAGAGCAGTAACACACACGTAACCTTTACCATTTGGCAGAAGTCAGCAGCTGTCAGGTATCCAACTGCTTTTCCTCCCTCCCGTAACTACTGCTTCCGGACGTGTCCTGCACTACATTGTGAGAATGACTTCTTCTCAGATCCCCCCATTTTATTAGAAGATTCCAGCTGTTACGTCCTTTTCCAGAGCTGGCAGCACCACGCTGCATGTAAAAAGCACACCGCAGCACTCCAAAGAACAATTCTTGCTCAAAAAGAAAGTTTTGGTTTAGAGGCTAAATAAATTGCTTTGTTTGGGACACATGGTGGGAGATGCAGATGGCTACAGCTAAAGTAATGTAAAGAAATGGGATTTTTCCTGCCTCCCTCTGGGTTGAAATACGGGTAATCTGGCTGTAAATGGGATGAGGAGATGTGACTGAGGGTATGACGTGCACTACCGCAATAAAAAGCAAAGAAGCTGCAGGCTCCCACATGCCTTTGCTGAATTCCTTACAGATACACCCATCTGAATGTCCTGTGGACTATCCTGCTTAATATTATATAGCCTAATTACTCACCTTATAATCCAAAAGAGAACTCATTTGATCCACTTCAGAATTACTTATCATATCACTTTCTTCATCATCTATAATTTCTATTTTCTGAAACAGAAGGGAACAGTTCATTCCAAATATCTGAATGCCTAGATTAGACAGACAAACAACAATCCATATCTCAAACTGGCATGAAAGGATGAAGGTAACAGGACCTTTTGCTTGCTCATGAGAAATTCTGAATTGTGCAGCCCCCATTAGATGGCAATCATGCACCTCAGCCACAAGATCCAGGAAGAATCCAAATTGAAACTGTCGGTACTCAGAGCTGCTGCCATGGTGACTCAGGCTGTTTACAGAGGAGGAGCTATATGTCACCATGCTTTTGGCATTAAGTTGCATATTGTATCTCATTACAGCCTGCACAAGCCTGCATTTTATTCTGTAAGCCTTTTGTTGAAGACCTCCTGCAGGGCGAAGAAGGTTATGAAAATTTATTCCTCTGGAGCAAAACAGACATTGTGGCAAGTGACAGGCAAGTCCTAACTGACCTACTTCTTGCCTAAAACAATGAAGAGGTCTCCTTCGGCCTTTTTTGGCCATACTGCAAGTCAAATGCCCTACACAATAAAGAATGTTGATACAAAGGACAGTTCCAAATACATACACATGGACATTTTCACTTAAGTCACAAAAATTCTTGGGAGCTTTTTATATTGGGTCTTTAAAGATACCTGAAGTACAATGTTAAAGGCCAAGCTTAATGCTGTTTAGAATTTGGAAATACATTCCAATTGTATCTCAAGTTTTAAAAGATTCGCTTTTACATTATTTACCACTTGCATGTTCTGTTTTTCTTCCCCACAGAAAACCTTCTTACGTAAGAAAATTATGTTAAAACGTTATTTCAATAGGAGAAAACACAAAATGTACACATTTTTAGTGCACCTATGAGATTTTAATTTTTATTCATCTCTAAGCTACATCTCAAACACACAGAATGAATTTGAATTAGATAGTGGTAAGAATGGCATTTTTCAACAAGAACTCAGAAGGATGACTGCCCAGATGAAACCATAAATTTCGCTCTATTTTTGAGAGGGAAGCAGTGGTAGTATAAGAAGAGGGGTTTGGGTTTCTATACTATTTTTCATTGTTTTGACAATTGTAAACATTTATAAGACTGTATATAGGAAGTTAAAGCAATTTTACTATGGTTTTTAGTATACTGTTTAATACAACGTAGGCAAGGGCCCACACTGACACAATACACTTTAATGGTTAGCTCTTGAGGTGTCATTTTAGAGGAGGTTTCTTCTCTGCAGCATATGTGTGTGCCTTCTGCCTGCCTGCAGACCAGTCATCAGAAATTTTCTTCTAATAACCAAGAAGAAATCCTTCAAGAGAGGTTAACAGTCTCTCGCTAGTAGTACCCACCAAGCTCACAAGTATGTGTTAACGGTAGGGAGGGTAAACCACATTTTCTGTGCTTCTGTGTCTGACGGCCCAGCTGAAGTGATAACATTTCAAAGGCTTAATGTCACAAAGATCTGCTGCTATATCATATCCTGAGTAACACTGTGATTCAAATATCTTTGGTTTTAGACTCAGCTTGAGGAAAGAGTCTCTAAATAAATGCCAAACATTCACACTATCGTTCTTATAATAATACATTATAAGATAGTAAGGGAAAGAACAGTTTAGAATTTCAAATAAGAAAACCATATCTCTTAGGCAAGTCCAATGTATGTTCGTCCAATTTTAACTGCAGAGATTTTAAAAATGTTGTTACAGTGTTTTCAGAACAGAGTATGAAAAAACTACTTCTCTTTTTTTCCCCCCTCTTATTATATCAAATTATATCATGCTGGAGTTCAGGTAGACCAGAGAACTGAGTCTCTCAGACATCATCTTTGCAAACCTTTTACCTTTGTCATTTTACATTCTGCATCTCCATGGTAAACACATCAGCCTGAAACTCAGAGTGATTATATCTAAGGTCACAGCAGGCCATTAAGGTAAACAGAAAGGAAAAAGGCTGCTGTTTCTATTCAGGCAACCACAGAAAATACAGCCGTGGGATTTCAGTTTATGCGAAAGATGATCATATATTAACAAAAGAAAGAAAATGTTCTCTCCTGTCTCTCTCTCTCTCTCTCTCGGGAAGGGAATGTCCTGTTCGCTTTCCCACTTCAGGTTCTGTGTGATTAATGTAACACAAATGTTATTGTCATGTTCTGAGCTACTGTCGTTTAATCTCCAACTACAGAAAGAGTGCAGTTGGGAACTGGAACCATCACCTGTTCATTCTGCAGATAACTTTTAAGATAAAAATTACCCTACCACTTGGGGTCTTCTCTCCTCTTCCTCCTCTCCTTTCTTCTAATTTGAGAGAAAGCAGGCTAAACAAAGGGGATATATTGTATTATTTGCTATGACTCCTCCCTCTGTCTTTCCTTCCTTGTCTCACTGCAGTCAATTAAAACCAGCAAGAACAATTGTGTTTGACTCAATGTGAATGCAAGTGAGAAAACAAGAAACATCTAAGTAATGCCCTGTCAAGGGTATGGGAATGAAGAATACACACCCACCCCAGTCTGATCTCACATGTTCAAGGTTAGCTATGGAGAAGCAGCACTAGGAAGACCTGACTTTCTTAAAACTACAGAAAACCATTTTCAATTATTCTTCTGGGTTTCTTATTCTTACTGTTTTACTATACTAGGTACTTATAGAGCACTACCCAAGCGTTGTGCTTTGCACTCCAGAAAAAGAACACCAAATTGTTATAATACAGAAAAAGCCGTATAAGTCAATTTCTTCTGAACGTGCATAGCTCTATGTTTTAGTACTTTTATTACAGTTTCTTTTAGTGCTCAACCAATTAGGAAGGACTCTTAGCACACTCAACTGAAGTTTTCACCTAGTGAAAAACACTAGTGTTGGACAACAACCTCAACATTAGCAATTAAGGAGGTCCCATTAGTGGAAAAGGAAATGTATACATACCACATTATCAGTAGATACTGGATTGTGGTCATCATCTTTGTGACCAATTTCCTCATTTTGAAGAGCTTCATTTGTCTCTTCTGCAGAAATAAATCAGTTTTTCAGATTTCATTCAAATTTTATGCTGAAGGAACATTAATAGTCTTTACCACTAAATATGTCACATCTGCTAGATACAAAAGCAAATTCATATTATCAATGTCTATTCATAAAAAATACTGTATGTCTTATTAAAAAAGACATCATATCACAAGTATTTCAGGCCAACATCATGCCAATTGCTACCTGAAACAACAGGAAAACTATCAGTTACTTTCTTGCAACATACTAAAACCTTCCTATTTTAGGTTCAGGTTGGAATATTCAAAAGTGATGAATAGTTTCACATCAGAGGTGCACAGGACTTTTTTTTTTAAATTAAAATAAATTACTACATGAAAAATCCTGCATGCCTCAATAATATAGGGTACAGATGAGAATCCCACCTCCTTCTTGCAGATACCGATTAGTTTTGAACCAAAAACTGATCAAGCAGATTATTTCATTCTTGTATGGCAAATATTTGCTCCTAGTGAACCTAAGCTGCTTTCTTATGTATAAGCAAAGTACACACTTGAAAACAGAGCAAATCTTATTCTTAAATTTCAACCACAAGCACTAGCTGATTCTATTAGCCCTGACTATGGCCAATGTGAAAAAACAAGAAAGATAAGCTTATTCGTCCCTATGATTAAGTATGTTTCTCAGATTTACTTAAATTCTCCCTATTAATATACTGTTAAGAAGAAAACGGTTGATAGAAACAGCAAGTCAGGAAATAAAACAAAACACAGAGGCAAGACAGCTATGATAAAAAACTTAAACGATGTCATTAACAGCTAGGCTATTAATTGGAAATACACTGCTTCCAAGTGCTAGTAAAATTACACAGTTCTGCAAAGGACAGAGCTTGCATTAAAAGGGTCAAACAGTTCAGCTATTACATCTAAAGAGAAAAAGAGGCATGGTGAGTGAATGGGCAGCAGGTGTTCATGTGGGATACTGAAAGAGGGGAAATAATGATGCAGGGGTGTATCACTTCCACGCAAACACAGGGGCAACATTACTTAACTGGAGATTACCAACGCTTGCAAAGATAGGATAAAATTTAGGCCAGACCATACAGAGACAGTTAATTATTTTAAATAAGTTTTATACCAATTAAATATCTCTAAACTGAGCAAATTTGATTTGAATTTGTTTCAAATAAATTTAATCTGCCACTGGTCACAATTTCAGAGGAAAATTTCTGCTAGCAGCAAAAGCAAATGGGTTCAAATGGGAGAACTGTAAAGCAGGGAGCAATATAGGACCCCATCGTTCCACTCAGAGGAACGAAGGTCATTGAAGATGCACCTCAGGGACTCTGAAACAGTCTAAAGCACCAGTCACTCGCTAACCCTGACAGTCACCACTTGGATTCAATAGTCGAACGAAGCAACTCCCTACAGCACTTTCAACTCTTTAAATATTCCTCCTCAGCTAATATAAACTGGCACAGCTATAATGGCCTCCACAGAGCTGTGTTCATTTACACAAGGTATGGATTCAATTAACATACATTTAAAAAAGGTAAGGCATTATGAGAACTTTAATGCTTATTTTTGCATCCGAGTACAGCTTTTTTTTTTTTTTTGTAATATTTGCACACACTGTTTTAAAAGCAAGTGCCATCAACGCTTTCTCTCTAATTAGGTGACTAAAAATATCTTTTTCCTGTCTCTGAGAGTGTTGTGGTTTGTTTTTTTTTTTTTTATAAATTGGGACCAAAAGTTATAGTTCTCAAACATTAAAACAATCACATACCTGTGACTGAATAGTACACATGATTATTGGAAGAAATATTTTCCAGGAAGTTCAAAATAAGCTGAGCTGCAGCAGTGAAACCTACTCCTTTGAACTGGAGAAATTAATAGAAATAATTCTTGTGGTAGAATAAAGGAATGGAAGAGGGATTCCTGAATGCTGTGGAAATCCTACCATTTTCTTGTACTTCCTTAAGCTTTGACTCTAATAATCTACTCATGGCCTTACAGCCTTATCTTGTTTTATGAAAGCCTCGTTCAATAAAAGTGGTGTTATTCCTCACTTTAAGCTACAGAGAATTCAGACTCTTCCCCATCACCATTTTCTTTCAAGCAGATCTGACTAAATCAGTTCCTTCCACACCTCAGGCAAGTCAAGGACTCTTAGATTCTGCACCTCACTTGGCTGTCGATCACTTGACCCATTTCTTTATCATCTTATTCTCTTTACAGTAGAATATGACAAAGCTATCACAAATTCATGCCCAGCAGTTCTCCATTTTTCTAGTTCTTTCCTTTAAATTGTTCAGACAAAATGACAAGATCAAGTCTGGTATATTAAGCTGCAATAGCATGCACTAACTAGATCAGGCTTTCTTTTAGTTTATAGAGCAAAGGCTTTATTGATCTCTTCTAATCAGAAGCACTGGGAGCAATTAGTTGAGCTTGTGAAGCTGGTGAATGTGCTGAGCAGCAGTTCATCTGCCCTAGGCCCAGAGTGCTAATGTACAAGAGGGAAAGGGAGAGATCGATTCAATGTGGTCATGTGGTTCTGGGAAGTGGAGTAAAAGGGAATTAAGTTCGAGACACTTATCACTCAAGATCATGCAATTTACTGAGAACACACAGGCACCCCGTATGTGCAGTTCTAAGGCTTCCTGAGTAGTCCCCTGCTACTGACTTTGATCTTTTCTGTTGGTTTGTATTTGCTTGTCAGAGACCATACATGCACCGCAGACAGCTTAATGGCAGAAGTTCTGCTATGCTCTGACATACTGTGAAGCTCTTTTAGTTCAAGACCAAGTCTGAGCTAATAAATCTTCTGAACATATCTCATCAGCATGAGTTTAATATCAGGAAAACTCTAAGTACATAGCTCTGGTCAGCTCAAAGCAAGCAGGTCTGCACACATTAGTGCTTATTTAGATGAAAATTGTTGGTGTGATTCAGGCTAATGGGAATGGACTCAAGCTGGCTGTGCAGAACTGGCCAGTTAGCAGAGAGCATTTTTTAAAAAACTGGCTTCCTAGGGAAGCAAGACTTATACATTTGTACTGTCTGTCCATCTCTCAGTTGCACCAGCAAATTGTGAACTTGTCATTTAACTTCAGCTAAATCTGGCAGAAACAGAGGTTTTACAATAAAAGGTTTCTGCAAGCTTTGCGATAACAAACCCAACAAAATTCATATAGAGAGAGGTAGAAGAAAGAGACCGAACAGTACCTTCAATATAGCCAAGGTAGATAACTTGTGACTGTTAGACACTCTTTCAGATGTTTTTGAATGTGTACAACAGAGAATCGAAAGCATGCACACTGCACAAAATTAAAAATATATGCACAGTAGTAACTGCATTTTCAAATACCTTGTGAGCTTCCTTCAGATAAGCAGATTGATACTTCATCATTCCTATCATTATCATCCCCCACTTCAGTAGCAGTTTCCTCTCCTGGATTAAGTGCTGATTTAGAAACAAATTCAGATTGATCAGAGAAATCAGCAGGACCTCCTCTAGGGGGTGGGACCTCAATCCCCATTAAACGATATTTCCGTCTTCGATTCCCAATCCAAGTCTTGTAAGAGAAATAAACATGAATGATATCAGAAACTATAACAAAAGCAACAGGCCCACAACCAAGTGAAATTAGCACATCTATACTACAGGAACAAGAGTGTAGCCAGCAATTCAAGGGAGGTGATTATTCCCCCACATTTGACCCTCATGAGGCTGCTTCCTGGAATACCGTGTCCAGGTTCAGTCCTCCAATACAAGGGAAAAAGGAAGGTGCACCGCAAAAGGAAAAGCAGCAACATTGACAAGTCACAGCAAGGGAAGCTCTGACTGGAATTAAGAAAAAAAGAAAAAATAACACTTCACACTGAGGCACTGGAACAGTTTGTCCATAGGAGTCTTGGCACCTCCAATCTTAGAGGTACTCATCATTTTACTGGACAACATCCTGAGAAACCTGACCTAACTCTGAAGTCAATGCTGCTCTAAATAAAGAGTAGGACTAGGTGACCTTGTAGGGTCTCTCCCCACCTAAATTATTCAATTAATTTAACATAAGATCTTTGATCCAGGTTCTCCCACTCTGCAACTTTCATAAGGGGACTAAAGCATCCAATAACCCAAACAGCCCACGTCTTCTAGGATTTCCTACAGCACAGAAGAAATTGTCCAAGGTGATAGCCCTACATCACTCCACTTTGATGACAGAACATAACTTGGCACAATTAAGTTCACAGCAATATTATCCTTAAGTCCTCTTTGGTTGGAAGACAAGTCGTTAAGAAACATTGCTTGCAGTAAGGTATTTAAGAGCATACTGTAAGCAGTGGTGGGAGATGAAACAGGTCCAAGACCAAGGAACCTGGAAACACATTCATGATCAGATGGGTATGGATGCTTTAAGTTCATTTTACATCAGTAAAACTGTGTTTCAAAAAATAAAATTAAAAAAAAACCAAACCACATTCAAAATTCTCCAGGTGGATCTGTATAACTGTTAATTAACTTGCTTTCTCTGATAAAGAAAAGTCCACACTAAAAGTTATTAAAGACTCAAAATAGAGTTTATGATGTAATAAGAATTGTCTGCAACTCTTCACCTCTTAACTCTCTCCCTTCACTTGCATTACTCAGGCTTTTGGCTTCTCATCTAATTTCAATTCTGTTTAACAGCTCTTGTACTCTGGTCACTTTGTTCCATCCAAGTCAGTTTTCCACTGGCAACCAAAAATCCTTCTCAGAGCCAGGAATCAACTTATTTGCCAACTGCTAACTTCCAGTCTTCTTGACCTGGCTCTCCTCCCACCACTACATCATCTAAAACTCAATAAATAGGAGCAGCACCGACAGCACTAGTGGGACCATCCTCACTGTTCCAGGATCTGACCACACGCTGGCCCAGGACAGAGAACGGTGAAGTTTGGCCACGTAAGCTATCACTGTACAGAGTGTGCTTGATTACTGCAATGACGATGTATGCACAGCATGGTCATTACTAGGTTCTGAATCATGCTTAGTGCTGGAATTTCTGGATTGCTAAAAATCAAACACAGCTCTAGAAAGCACAGGCAGTTCATATTTTTGAAAACATATGATCAGAGCATGGCAAAATGCACATACTTTCCATAAGGTCTATGTTCCAACAGAGTTTACCAAACACATTAAAATATTATAGGATTTTTTTCTTTAAAGATACACTAAACATTACTCTGGCCTTATTACAGAAATACCTGCATTGCTCCTCTTTCCCATCACACTTCAACTACAGTTCTGATATATGGCATGAAAAAGTTTAGTAAAAAACTTTTTGCTTATAATACCTTGATTATCAAATAGAAAAATTAAGAAATATTAACAGCAGTCCCAACTACTAAAGATAGTTTCATGCTGTGTCAGCCTTGAAAAAAAAGTATTTCTTAAAGCTGAATCTCTTTAACTAGCTAAAAGATGACATGCTTAACACTATTTTTAGCTAATCATTTTTGTTGGGTGGTATTTGCTTTCCCAGCTTGCCGATTTTCCTCTTTGAAGAATGTGAAACAGGTACACAGAGAGCTACCTAGATATTTTTGTACGTTATATACAGTTTGGGGAAAAAAAAAAAAAGGAAAAAAAATCCTCACAAGCAGCCCCTTCCAAACCCAGGTCTCTTTTTTCCAAACAGTGTATTGCCATTCTTTAAATTTTCTCATAATTTTATGATGCTAATAAATAGTGCTAATGACTATAAAATTTAAAAGCGGATCTGCTTCTTTTTTACTGAAAAATTCAGAAAAAAATTGAGGCACTTGGGAAATGTAGAACTTGTCTTTTTATATACCTTTCAAAGCATAAAACCTTTCATTCAACATACTGAATATGTCATAGAAGACGAACATATTTTTATAATGTCTAAAATTAAAATGGGAAAGAAAAGTAATAAGGCTCCATACCCTCCATGCTACATTTAACAGTGAATATTCTGGAGCAGTACAATGGCGAGTGTAAGAGCAGACTAGTATTTCTACGTAGGAAACCAGCTTAATAATTCTATATCCCTAAAATACTACCTCCTTAAAAACCTCAAACATCTGTAAAGTGCACGTGATCAGACTCATTAAGCCTACTTACAGCAGCCAGCAATGAACTCAGAAGCAACTTCCCCAGTTTCAAGTGAACAGATGACCGGCAAGAGCAAGGGAAGAAAGGCTGGAGTCCCGGCAGAAGGAGCCAGCATATGTCTGCCCTCAGGCAGCTTACAAGTAAGTGGACTGGCAGAGAGCCACTTAAAAAGCATGATTACAGCTCTCCAGATATTGAGGTTAGGGTGTCAACGTGCTAGAAAGATTCTAGGTTGGAACCTTCAGAAATTCCACTTAACTGAAAAAATAAAGATGGAAGATTCTGAGTTGGTTTTCCAATGTCTCTCTTGACCACAAGCCAGATCCAGACAAGGCCTAGAGCCCCCAACAAGAAGAGCCGTTAGTCAGCTGTGAAGAATGAGTGGCCTTTCTGCTGCAACTGCTCGATTTTGCTGCTAAACTCAGACTGAAGCACTACCTTCAATAATCCAGCTTTTATCTGATGAGCTGCTGGGAAAGAGGAGGAGGTATCTTTAGCCTGTGGTAGGTGCTTAGGAGTAGCTTTTGACCTCTTATGTACAAAAGCTTTATGTTCTATTAATAAAAAAATAAAAAATTGTCATGCACTTTTCTTATATTCCTCATATATTTCAGAGGAGTTTGGTAGTTGTCACCCGTCTTTCTCAAATGTCTAATGTCTCGCTGCCAAGAAGACTATTCTGCTTTCAGATGCTATTTTGGTATGAATGAATAGAATTAGTCAAGAGAAATATAAACAAAAATGTGTAAGTAACTACAAAAAAAACCCCAAACAAATGTAATCAGCAATAATTATAACGTAAGCCAAAGAAATATTGTAAGTTTAATGAAGTATTGGCCAGAGTTCACATATTTAAATATAACCTAGCTCTTTTTTTTTTTTTTTTTTTTTTTCTAATTTCCCTCTTTTGGTGTCTTGGGAACAAGAAAGACATTTGAGGGTGCAAATGTTCATGATGTTCAGGTACAACCAGCAGTCACTTTGCAAGTCCACTCTCCTACTAGAAGTACAAAATTTACCAAATAAAATGCCCTGTTCAACCTTAAAAGATCAAATCCAGTGGAACTATGCATAGTGGCAAACACTATCTTTCCTTGTACTGGAAAACAGATTTGATACTTTTGGTACTGGAGATCTTTCAAGCCAGTATGGGTCATAAAGATCAATCATCAATCATTTGTACTTCTCCAAAAGCAACATTTATCTGGACAAATCATGAATTTCCATTAAAAAAGGTATTAAAAGGGAAAAAAGGAGAAATGTATTTAATTGAATTAAAACAAGTGATATGTATATATGAGTATTTTAGTTATATATATTTATATAAAATTACATTATTTATATAATATATATTTGTTGTGTGTATTATTTGATGTATATGTATTTTCTTGGTCTTATATATGTACTTAGTACTATTTGACATACCCTTTTTTTTTTTTTTTTTACATCACCAATGGAGAAACAGTTGCTAGTTGCACACTACCTAGAATTCAAAGAAGGGTGAAATCCAAAGGCAACAAAGTACAAGTATTGAAAGTGGAGAGCTTTTTCCAGAAGTGTCCCTCCGTCCAACTCTTCTTGGCTGAACATGCAGTAAAGGGTGGAGATGCTGTGGTTCCCTCACGCCTTACAGCTGACTGCATCATTGCTGTGTCCTGACTCCTTAGGAGAAGAAGACCGTGCTGCACACTAACCTCCATAGATCAGTGTTTCCTACTGAAGAAAATGCAGGTTGGCAGGTAAGGAGAGAGGCACAATACGATGTGCGTATATAGATCCCAGAAGAAATTTAGGACAGATCCTCTAGAGCACGTGATGGAAAATACCTGTCCTACAGCTGGTACACACAGAACATGCCCTAGAGAAAGGACAACAGGAAGCACTGAAGTTCACGTATGTCCTGTAGCATTAATTCAGCCTTTACAAACCAGAAAAAATAGTACAGCATAGTGCAGGACCAACCTCCACCTAATTCTTACTACAGTTCTCAAGTCTGCCATACAGAGGAACCAGAGGCCAAGGTAGGACAGATACTGGTAACACCACCAGTTACTAAGAAGAAAAGAAATCTTTTTGTTCATTCGTGTGTCTATGTTCTAATACAGGTTATGCCAGAGAGCCTTACAGAGTTGATTAGAGCCTAGTATACCTGCCCTGAAGACAAAAGCATTTCAAGCAGACGCAACTGAAAGATGTATACAGAACTTCGTACTGTCATCGCATGTGTGCCAGTAAGGATGTTCTTAAGGGAGCAAAGTAAGGGAGGCGAAGCATGGGTATCAGTCTCACTGTCCTGTGAATAAGGTATTTCATATTCAGCAGGCCCATTTTGAGATGCTGTCAGTGGAAACAGCTTCACCTTTCAGATAGCAAACTGAAGAGCTTGGAAAATAAGGAGAAGCTTTGTTCTCTACAGAGAAAAGAGTAATTCTTTTCAGCCTCCAAAAGTACAATTCATTTTTTATAATTCACATGTGCTTAGGAAAACAAGCAAGTAAATAACCAAATTAGTGTTCAATACTGAAAGTAGCTTTGGTACCATTTTGATACACCAACCCAAGAGAGATCTCCATAAAAGAAGAGTTTCAAATAAGGGCTCCTAGTTCTGCTTTTGTAGCAACGTCAGAATTTTAAGAAAGAGGTGGAAAAAGAAGATGAAGGCTGAAAGGACTAGTCACAATTGTCATGCCTGTTATGAATGAAAGGAAGACTCATGTTTTTGTACCGACTGCAAAGACAGTCAGACTATTTTCTGAAGAATGGAAACACTCTGAGCGAATGAGACACCCACAGTTTGAGAGTGATGATGTGTCTGGTAATTCAGTGGCAACAACTGATGCCGTACCAAAACTTCCCAACCTCTGCAAGAGATAATGTGGGATGGTTCTCAGGAATCACGTTATCTACACCAATCCTGTAGTTCCTAAAGCAATCCTTCCTCAACGACACCTATACAGACTATCAAATTAAAGTGACCCAGAATTCTTCACGGTACCCTTTGCCCTCTATCACATCTCAACCTGGCTTCAGGACAGTCTTGTAAAATATTTTTTTCTTATTTTTGAGCATTTTGTTTCATATGTTGACAATGATTTTTTCCTATAAGCAGTAACGAGAAATATTTCCCCTGTATTTTTAGAAAGGCTTTTTTGTATCTTAATAGCAATCTTAGTAGCACTTTTCAGTCTTCTAGGATATCCCTAAAAAATGTAACACTGTTACTTAAAATCTTACTCAAGTCTAAAGAGAACGTCAGACAGCTCATAGTGCTCCTGCTGCTGCTGATCAATAAGACTCTTACCTGAGGGCTTTTTTCTATATATAGACTGCAGAAAGAGCAAGAGAGCACTTCCCAACATGGTCATTCATTATGTAATACGTGAAATCTATTTCAAGCTTCCTCATGAAATTTTTAAAGGCTTTCATCTGTCCTATTTTTGCTTCTGCGACAAGATAAGGGAAGACTCTAGATTTCTTACCCGCACTATTTCACAGTCAACATTTAATTCTGCAGCCACAGCTTCAATTTTCTCTCTGCAGACTGAGCCCAGGCTGGTCATGCCATTGTCCCAGTATTTCTTTAGGGTAGCTAAGTCTCGGTCACTAAATTGTGTACGGTCCTGTAACTGTAAGATAAAAAAAAAAATACTGTTAGACTTAAAAAAAATTCTGCCTATGCTGTTCATTTAATTTCCAGAGGTCTTGCATACAGTAAGACACACAGGTTATACTGTCTCCATGGTTTTTCTTCTCTTTTAACTCTCCCTTAAGAAATTTTTTTTTAAGTTTGTTTTTTTTATCCAGGGCAGTACAGAGTTCCCTGGGATTTGCTTTAAAGGCAATGGCAGTGCTAACACAAGTTTAAAGCACTTCAGCTTTGTTTCAACTCCACCTGATTTTTTTAATTTGTTTTATCTCATTCTATAAGGCCTTACTGAAAATAACTTTTTTCCCCTTGTGCTGTTTACTCTCTCCACCCAATTTATGCAAATTATTCCTTAAGGCTTTTCAAGTTTCTCACCCTCCCCCACCTAGAGTTCTTTTATCTTACTGCAAACTACAATACATGCATAATTCAAAGGATTCTGAGTTCCTAAAGGGAATACTTTAATGTTTATTTGGTAAGCTTCAGAGTTTAAATTGGTTCCACTGTTTATTTGCAAGTTCCCTAACTCTTTGTGTACATTTATCAAAATATGTGATAGTGGATTACTGATAAAAGGAGTAACACTGAAAAACAAATCCTAGACATCCTACCACTCCTTGAACTGTTGTGGGCATACGGTATCATTTGCTAGCAGAACTTACAAGCTTTATCAAAAGCTTTTAGCCCAGAATTTTAACCAAAATCTACAGTTTTTTTACACCAACCCATGTTTGCCATCTCTCCTGCTATTAGCAGTACATAAATGCAACAATAAAGTCTGCACTAGTAAGTTGTAGCCACATGTGCCAAATTTGTCATTATTTCAACAGTTGAATTTTGTAAGACATAATCATGATTTCAATAGTTGAAATATGGGTTTGCTCATTTAAAAACTGTTAAAAGTTAGAATGAAATAACTTTAACATGGAGTAAAAATAAATTTTGCAGAACTAGAATAATTTGACAATCTTCTACAGTTACCAATTTTAATTTTTGTTAATCTTCAGAATATGGTAATCCTTGCAATTTTCTTCTTTTAAAAATTACTATTTCTCAAAATGTTAGAAGCACCCGAGTCTCCTTAATGTATGAACATAAAATAGGGGTATCAAACCCTTGTCTCCTTGAAATAATCCCAGGTGGTCCAGTAAAAAAAAAAAAAAAAAAGTACCAGTTATATTCAAATATGGTCCATTATTAACTGCTACCAGGCACTCCGATGTTTTTCTTGGCTATCATTTCATACATTCAGGTACAGAATTAGAGAAGCTGCCCATCCATCAGCTGACGTCTTACGCAGGGAGCGCAGGACCCCAAGAGGTTCCCTGCAGAGCGAGGCGGGAGGTGCGGAGAGCCCATGGGCACACCACGCACGCTGCCCGGGAGCAGCTCTCCTCCGGTCCTGCACACCGAGCACCTATTAGCAGCCACAGCACACGAGATGCACTCCCAGACGGCACGCCGCAGTCTATTTTAATCTAAAAGGAATCTAGTCAGCACATTTCAAGGCTGCTCTAGGATGAGCAGCGAAGTGCAGTAAGTGGACTTCACCTCAAGAGCACCCTGCTGAGCAAAGCGAAATCCCTGATGCCCACTCACCCTTAGCAGATGCCGGTTCTCCCTGTACGCCTGACCTGAGCTCCAAGCCATTTCCAAAGAACAAAAGTATAGTTATCTCCTGAATCGCTGCAGCAATATCTCCTCTTATAGCTGTTGGGAAAATAGATTGTAACTTCTGGAAATGATGGGAAGAGCTCTTGCTCTGCAGTCGGGGAGCAGCAGCCAAGCGTTGAGGAAAGGGAAGGCAGAAAGGAGCGTGATAGCAACACTCAAACTACACAGAGAAACAAGTCACTCTGGCCTATCCCGCTTTCCTGAACGCTTAGAGCAACTTCACCTTCTAAAGTACACTGAGCATTTTTTAGACATAAATAAGTAGGTAACATTCGCTGTTGGTTGTGGAGAGTTCACGCTGACAACACTGCTGTAACAATCCACCACCCTCACAGCTTCCTGCGATCTGCAATTATCAGAAAAATAAAATAAAAAATGTCTTCATATTTAATATGTACAGCTTAAATAATCCACCTGGAACATGCTGTGGAAATTTCCCATCCCCAACGGAGGGCTGAAATGAGAGAAGCAAAAGGAAATCTGCCTAATATTGCTGCAGATGTAAGGGAGCAAACTCCAGTTAGTGTTGTCTTCTCTCACCTAGTTGCAGTGGCCAAATTAGAACAAAAACCAAAGACTGCACAGCTGATGCTGGAGTAAGTTCAGATTTCTGCTTGCCACATGATTTTCTGGTTATCTAACAAAATCCTGCTTCTACTGAAAGAATACAGGGCAAGAATACTCGCTAAGAGAAAAGCTTTATAGTTGTGATACGCAAAAGGATCCCACGTTAGACAAAAGATACACAATAACTGACTACAGATAGAGTTACCAAAGGGATGGTACTGTAGGAAGGGTGCAGAGGCTGCTCAGCTTTTACTTACTAAATACAAGAATTTTAAGTGGAGAAAGCCGTGTTTAGCAAAACCACCTGGCCTTCAAAAATTTTACTTAAAAAAGCAGTGTCATATCTTTTTCATTTTAGGTGGATGTATGTTAATTCTGATGAACTACTACAAATGTTTTAATAAAAATCTTATTAGATAAATCACTATTCAATGGTTGTCACCTCACAACTGCTATATAATTTTGCTACAAGACCAGGGTCGTAGAGTCAGTCTCCACAGTTTAGATCAAAGTAGATGTTTTAAAAGTTACAGGAACTCTCCTGTAGCTACATTCCCAAAGAAGTCTTTTGCAGCCACCTACTGGGGGGGGGGGGGGGGGGGGGGTGAAGAACTTTACATTTTTGCTTTACCTCCTTGTCAAAAATAATCCCTAGTGTTTCAGATGACAATATGTATTTTCACTTTTTTGTTGCAGTTACTGCCACACCAGGTACTTTATCCTTTCACTCGTTCCTGAAGAGCTCGTGCAGCAGCACGTGAATCACACTGATACCGATCACAGGTCAGAGAAGGAAATGGAGAACAAGTCTTTTCAGTCAACTGATATGAAAGAAAAAACAAAAAACCCACAACACACACCACATGAAAGAGTCCAGAAAGCAGGAACGGAACTGAGGGGAAAAACAAGTGCATGTAAGTAGAAGATGGTATGAAAAGTCAGGTCCCCCTCAGGGTTGAGGAGAGCAGCCTTACTGAGATGCCTGGCTCAATCCAGCCCAGCAAACTCAGCATATTCTCCAATTAGTACTTCTCATCCTGCTTTAATTTTTCTACTTTGGAGTCTCTATCTCATTTTTGCCATTTTTTTCCACCAAGATCAGCACTGAGTAACCTATTGAACACAGCCGAGCAGGTAGGAATTGAGCCTCAGAGAAGCTGAAAGCGCTGTCTTCAGAAAGGTACATTTTGGCGGCATGATGACTGTACTACAGCTGGTCAGTCTTTGCAGCAAAGACAGACAGAATCTATCAGGTTTCTGGACTTGAAATTTTACCAGTGCCCCAAAAGAAAGATTCTCGACATTTAAGGGCTCTGATTCACAAAGAAGCTGCTGAAAGGCTAGCAGGTCACCGCGTATGAAGTGAGCCGCAGGAGCTGTCTGCCTGCACGCTTGCGCACAACGTCAGCTGCTTTACGGTATCTCAGAGAGCACAAAGGAAGATCGTTTACTTACTCTGCTCTCACTTGCTGCACCACTGTAACAGGATCAGTCTGGACCCTTATGCTCACTAGATGTAAATAACACTTCAGCTTGTCCAAAATGTAGATCCAGACTACCTACCTTTGTATAACTGATGGTGCCATATGCCTCTTCATGAATTTCTTAGGAAATCACAAACTATGTTCAATTGCAGGATTGTCCCCTTGACAAAGATTATACCTAAGTTTGACACCTGCATTATAAATTGCTCCAAAATTACATAATGCTTTATAAAAGTTAATTACTTTTGGGAGAAAATAAAGGGTAGAATTTCTACATTGAACATATAACTATACTTCCATCAATTTAGTTAATAACCTTCTCATGCTTAGTATCATCAGAGGAGCTGAAGAAACAAGAGGAAAAACCCACAGTCCTATAAATATCATAACATTCATGGTTATGCATCAGTTAGCATAGGAAAAAAATATCAAAAGACAATACTGAAAGCTTCATATTTAGGACATAACTTTCCACAGCTGAAGACAAGCCAGTAATTCAGTTCTTGTTTTCACTTCATTATAACAACTATTATGAATACAATTCTCATTTCCTCTCTTCAGATCCCCTGCTTGCTGATTCGAGGCTTGGCTTTATCCTCAGCAATGTTAACTGTTTGCTGAATTCTCTACATTTACCAGTTCTGTTGTCCATAGTATGAAAAGCAGAGAGAAGCTTCTTCCAGCAGAAAATAGACTATCAACTCACAATGAAAAGCAATCCTTGTGAACAAATTGAATCAGCAGTTCTGCCGAGCGCAGGGTTAAACCCTGCTTATTCCCTGACCTCTCAAGTGTAGTAACATTCTTATAAGAGATGACCCAGTTTATTATAGACATTCCTGGCACTTTGCCAAGCCCCTCATAATACCCACTGTGCATGCAATATTTGTGGTGCAAATCTGGTGTCTATAATTGGTATGAATAATTGCATTGCAGTGGAGTGTCCTTACCCCATCTTTTATTAGAGCCTGCTTTTTTAGATCAGTTTTTATGCATGAGTTGAAAATGTTTCACACCACATGCACAAAAGCTATACACAGTCTTCAGATTATTAATAAAAGACATTAAAAAATGAAAGAACTAGAGCTTTAACATAAATGTAATAACTATTGCATTTATGCTGCGGCTGAGCACTGTACGTTGCTAACAAAAAGTTATGTTTATTTAAATTTCAGTGAAATCATATTAAATCAACAGTTCAGTTCCGATGCTCTGTGATGAAATGTTCTAAGGTAATGGTTATTTCTAGCAAACAAACCTCTCACAACAAATTTTAGTCACTACCGCTCAGAAACTCTATCACAGAGAAACAGCAAGAAATCTCAGAGTAATACTTTTTTTTGTGTATTTTAAAGGTTCTTTAAAGTTTAGTAAAAAGTAAACTAGGACAAACAGTGACACTTACTTCCTAGCAATCCCAGTATCTTATAAATTGGAGGCACTTCTTACTTTAAGTTACCCTAAACAAACACGTCCAATCTCCTTTTGAGCCAATCTAAGGCTAGCTTGATTTGATACCTACTCTTACACTGGAACAAGTAAGTCCGTATCTGCTTCTCCACACTCTTCATATTTTTAAAGCTCTCCATCACACTTCTCCACTCCCTCCCAGTCACTTCTTTTCAACTCTGAAGAGATACAGCCCATTTGGTTGTTCGCTATATGGCTGTTCTGTGCCTTTGATCACTGTCACTGCTTCTCTGTTATATTTTGGGAGGAATGAGAAGATCAGAAGTGGACACAGCATTCAAGGTATGAACAAATCCTGGATTCTTCTATACAAGCATAGTGTTAGCTTACTTTGTTCGCCATTCCTAATGATGCCAGCATTCAGCTCTCTGAACTCTGACACTACTTAATGTTTAACTGATCTTTTCAGAGGATTATCAATTCATATCTCAGGATCTTATTTGTATGTAATAATAGTTATTTCTGAATCAATCATCACACATATGTTCCCCCTTTCCCATCTGCACCATTTAATATTATTCTTACTCTTCAGTTTATTATTTCTTGATTTCATTGCCCATACACAAATTCTGAGGGTCTATATTTCCCTTAACACTACCAGCATATTTAACCTCATTAAAGCTACGCCAGATTACACATTCCTTCAGTTTGGGGTTTTAAGTTCAGGTTTCACAACAGTCACAGATCTGTCCCCCAGTTCAGTGATACCCAGTCTCCTGCTACAGAAGCAGTCCTGCTGCTTTGGCTAGACACTGATGCTCATACACAGTGTACATTGCCCGTGCAGGAGCAGTGCAATCGGAAGCATTTTTGAAAGAACCATACTTTCCACAGACAGGCAGAAACTGCATGCATTTCCACACAGTAAAGCCCTAAAGACTCCCAGGCCACGCATGGTTCTCCCCAGGGAAAAAAAATGAAAGGCAACTGGTGGCCATAACTACCAGAGCAATTCAGAGAGCTGGTATCTAGACACTGCCTTTCCCTGAGACTTGACAGGTCCCCTCTCATCACGTGAGCAGATAAGTACCCATCACGAGATACCTTCAATCTTCTGAGGACAAAGAAATGTACCTGAAGGCCCCTAGCAAAGCAAATGACTAGGAAAGAGTTGCTACTACCAGCTTCATTCAGAGCAGAAGATACAGCAGCAAGCTGCACAGCCTTCAGACAAAAAGGTGTTTGGAAACGGACTGCAAGCCAAACAGCATCTGAAGGCACCCTTAAACTATTATTGCTAACATACTGCTAGTGCACAAACTGTTAAGATTTCTGGAAGAGAGATTTTTTGCATCTTTTCCCACTGGTTGTGTAAGCTTGAAGTTTGCTGCGGTGGAAGCAGGACTAATAAATATTTCATAGTACCACAGCTTGAAAAGAGCTGTAACTGCTTCAACACTCAGCCAAAATTACATATATTCTGTTAATATGTGTTTCTTAACCAAACACAGCTAAGAAGGAAAAAAAAAAAAAGGAAAAAAAAGAAAGAGATATTAGTGCAATAGAATAGTCTAGTCAAAAAATTACACTCTAAACTCCAGTCATCTCACTCCATAATTTCCAAAACCAACTTCCAATCCACAAAAACTGACAACTCACCCTTCTTCTTGAGATTCTGAACTGGTTTGTTAAGTAGTGAACATTCAGCTGCAAAGTAAACTGATATTTAGACAGTTATTATCATGATTCTTACTTAACCTATTAATGTCTTCCTCACATTTGACTACAAAGTCTGCTTTTCCAATTCCTGGCCAGATATGACATATTTCCAGCCTGCAGGGTCACAGCGTACAATAAGCCTAGGTGATCTGTGGAACTTAGGTGCAGCATGACATATAATAAAAAGATGTATTTTGTCTGAAATGATGGTAAGACTTGCCTTCTCTTTGCATTAACTGAAGGATTGCTGTTGGGAGTAGTGAAAAGGTGCTGTTCACAGCAAGAAGGTCATGACATGCTATGCATGTTATTATTATCTAAGGTAAACATCAACAAAGTGAAATACCTTGAGATAATGTGGTGAAATATTTCACAGAAAGAGGAAAAACATTAACGGGTTATCCAAATGACACAGAAAACATGAACAAGGACAGTGTTCACAATTCAGTCCTGTTGAGATCTTCAGGTTGGCTTGTCTGTCTCTCTTGCTGAAGACTCCAACTACCTTACTCAGACATGCTCTAACCATCTTGACTAAAATACAGTTTTCTTCCCCTTGCCCTTCTAGAGGAGAGGAATGCAAACAGGTTAAGAGAACTTCACAAGTTAATACTGGTATAATTTTAAAACAAAAGGTACAACTAAGGTACACTTTGACTTTAGGTAGCTTTAATCCCTATGGGTTCTTATTTTACTTTAAAAGCCACTGTAAGATATTTTCCCTCCAGCGCACGTGGGCTTACAGCGGCAGCCGACAGTTTGCATGAGACTTATAGACCGTAGTCCAATAAGGTATTTTCTTTAGTAGTTATATTGATGTATCTCCCCCACCTAGTCTCCTCCACACAATCCGGCTGTCTTCCCCATGCCCACAGCTGTGCCAGCACAACTGGTGGCAGGTTTCACACTGACCAGCTCCTTTACCTGATTCAAAGTGCATCTACTGTACTCTTTCTGTGACAGGCAGGACTCTGAGGCGAGCACTTTAATGCCACTATCTCCAGAATTTTATTCAAATAGTCAATATTGAAAAAGCAATTTAAAAATAAAAATTTAACACAGGAACTCTCCACTCATTTCAGGTATCTGACCCCCAAAATACATGCCAGATGGAGAGGCCAGAGACCCCAAGCTGAATCTCTAGGCAGATTCAGCCAACCTACCTATGGCAGAAGTTCCACCAAAGTGCAGCAGTTCACTGTTCAGGAAGGTATTGAAGCCATCACTACAATGCAGTGTTGCTCCAGGTAGGGGGAAAATACAAGACCAGCTCCCCCGTGAGTTTCTCCACTGAGGGCAGTGTTCCATTGAAACCTTGCATGAACTAGCCCAGACGTTAACATGAAAGACAACTTAAGTTTCATTTAAAATCCCATCCAAGACCCATGCTACATACCATGTGATTTACTATGCCTGCTTCTGAAGGGTGATGGGCAGAAATAATTATAAGACCTTAATCTGCTCTCTTAATGACTTTGTGTTTCAGACTTTATATTAAGACCACTAGAACAGTTTCTACTTAGACATTTAAAAAAAAAAAAAAAAGCAAACCCAAACCCCCACTCTCCCCCCAAAAATAAAACTTCACAACTAAGCCAGGCACAGCTTACCTAGACTCAACACCTATGTGACAAATGGTTTTCATAGTTAGCATACCAAGTTATAGCTACCATAAACACTAACCATTCTGCTAAGACATCAGATGACATGTAACAGAAGCACAGTTATTACACTCAAGACTTAAATGCAAGGACAAAAGCAAATATGTTTTCCCCCTTTTAATTGTCTTCAACCAGTATCTTCACTGCTATTTTTGAATCCTTGTTACCCTTCCACCACCCTGTGAAAAACCAAAAATCAATGCATTTGTAAAGGCCAATGCATTGCACATGCACCATGACTGAATACAGAACTCTGTAATTTCCAAAGACATTCTCATGAATAACTGAAAGGGTGATATTTCTAGACTAATATTCATTAACAGTCACGATTACGTCATCTTACAGCATAGCTGAGCAGACTAGAAAGAGTTTCTGCAGAACTGCACAGTTTTTATTTCTCTCTTGATGCAGTTGAAGGACAGGGCAAGGAAAACAAAACATCAAGGCAAAAGATTAAAAATTCAGAGCATCTAAAGGACTATCTTCTCCACTTTAAACAAAGTACAGATTAGCCTTTTTACTGTTTGAATGGCAGTAATTGCCATAATCGCAGTTCTACAACTGTATCCATTCTATTTCTGTTCCCTCACGGTCTTTCTTCAAAAGACTTTCACATCTGAAACTGAAGTTTCCTACGAAGTAGGAGCTTTTTCTCTCTTTTTGTTTTCTTACACCTGTGTGTATACAGCAGTTTTAGAGCGCCAATTCCTAAACTTGTCTCCTTAAGAAGGCTAATTATGCATTCAAATCAGAGAAAGTGCATCCACAATCTGGAAACAGATGTTGTCAAATGGGACTGTATTAACCAACAGGCTTTATGCATTTTATTGATTAACAAAGACACAGGAGTAAAGGTCTAAGGAAAAAGAATTCCCTAATAACCATCCTTAATAAACAGGCACTTCCACATCCTTGAAGGTTGTAAACTTACTGCAGAAATTTATTCTACAGCTTGTGTCAGATATCTAGCACGACCACCATGCCTCAACAACCTATCCAGTGCTGGAAAGTAGGGGACAGCATCATGCCCCACTCCCTTTACTGCTCCCAGCCACATGCTCCTGCTGCCAACTTTGAGCTGGCTCTGGCACTCGTCTGATCCCCAGCAAGTACATTCAACTCACTAAGGACAAACTCAGCAGAAGAGTATGCATCTGACAGGTCAGACGCTTGACCTGGATTACCTTGCAATTAGATACTAGCACCAGTGCTATGGATGGGGCGGCAGTGCACCAGTAGAGAGGGGGGGTGGAAAACCTCCCTCTTTCAACAGTGATGTGCTGTGAAATCAGCTCAGCCGAACAGTGAAACTGTACTCTGGGACACTCACCAGCTGCTTGGTGTCTTAAAAGGTCATTAAGTGATAGAGGGAAGGTGCCTTCCAGAAAAGGGCTACATTTAAAAAAGCCTACTCAAGAGAACTAGGACTCAGGAAAAAAAAACCAACAAAAAAAAAGACGGAATAAGCAACAACAGGATTTGTATAAAAGTACTGGTTCCTCTGGGATATGCTCTTATAAAGTGTTCTCTATATAAACAGAAATAAGCAATACTACCAAAGTCTGCAGAAACTATAAGTGTGGTACAGTTAACAGCTACCAAAAGCCTGAGAGAAAACACAATTAATGTGGTGGTCCTTAGACTCCTACTTATACAGGAAATGCTACCAAACTCACACCTTTTGAAGATTAAACAGAAGAACGGAAAATAATAAAAAAAAGAAAAAAGTACCAGGTACAGAAGGGAGGAGAAGGCAAGGAAAGCTTCTTCCATTACCTAGACATCATTGCCAAAGCAGCACACATGACACTCACAGCTCAATGGTTTGGGGGGGTTTGATGGGATAAGTTTGGTTATCATGATAGCCATCTCCCTAGCTATTGCTTCTGATATAGCTGGACTAATATCTAACAGCTTCTTGAAAGCTTGGTTGTACCATCCAACCTGCAGGCTTAGGGTGTCTTTTCATGGTAAGCAAGCAGAATCAACATGCTCTTCAAAGAGAAGCTAGCAGACTACTCTTGAATGGAAATGCTGAACAGTAATCAAACAAAAGAGTTGGACAGAGGTATTTTCCTGACAAAAGCTGTTTCATACCGCGTGTTATGGTTTGGAGTCATTTGTGAATTGAGGACACCAACTTGGCTGATTCTGCCTAATATGAAATGACATATATGTGGATAAAATTAGACTTGATAAAGTTACTACAGGTAGCGTGGACTAATTCTGTGAATGTGCAGAGTAGCTGAAGAGGGAGCTACTCTCTTAAGCATTCGGTTGCCTCAATTAACAATCATTTCACTTTCAATATAAAAAACTTATTCTGAGCTCTAAACTCTCAGTCCTTATCAATTCAGATGTTACATTTCAGCTAATCACACTATTCATATATCTGGGTATCACATTACTTGACACAGGATTATGACCTTGACCTGCTTTTAAAGATATACATCAACTTTACATTAAAATGAAACATTGTACCTGCAGACAATGTTTGTATTAGTCAAAGTATAGAGGGGAAAAAACCCCACACAATATAAATAGAACAAACGTTTTCAAAAATGCATTTTTATAAGCTTTTCATTCCTTCACTTGATGCATTAGATACTTATATGGAGATATACTTACCGCTCTTTTTCTGGAACAACCTGTAATCCAAGGCACGGTAAGGTTTCCTGAAATCTGTAGAGGGGAAGGAGGAAACAGAACAGAAAATAACAACAGCTTAGGTTGCTATAATACCAAATACTGAGCAGCTTTCAGAAGACTTCAGTATTGTGCATTCAATTCTGATAAGAACGTTTTTAAAACAGGTTAAGATTTAAAAGCAAAACAAAGTCACACATAGCCTTACTGTTGTAAGGCTAAAAACAAAGGGTAAGGGTAAGATAACACGACGGCAACGCGGGTGTTTCTGTACTTTTGCTATCTCAAAACTTGTATTTCAGAACACAAGTTTTGTGTTCCTCACTTTCAATGCGTCACAAAACTGGTAAGATTAAGCAGACTGGAGTTAGACAGGGGCCAATGTCTGACAGAACTTCTGTCACATATTTTTCAATTACATGAGTTAAACTTTCAGAAAAAAACCTATCACATTAGTAACTGAGCTATTCAATGTCAGATGTTAAGGATTTGCATATTAGCAGAAAAACTAGGGACATCAGGTAGGAGAAGGAAGGGCAAGGGGTATGAAGACAAAGGTTAGCTGCCTTGATTCCCATTGCTTCTCCATCATTCCCAGAAGTCAGAATTTATTAAATAATAATCTTGGATTGTTTTTCCTGGCCATCTGAAATGTGTCACAGCCTGGAATATTTTAGGCTTATTTAGGATTCCATGTTCATCTGCTGCTGCAGACAACCAATGCTTGAGAGACTAAACATAGCTCTCGAGAGATTAATCAATCTCAAATCATTATACACACTATGTATGTGAGGAAGAAAAATCTCCGCACTTCTGCTGACTGTATCAAACTACGCTAATAGTTTTTGTATTAGCGAAGTGCTCTACTAATGAATCTTGTAGCATGAGCATAACCAAATATAGAATACCTGGTACACTTTGTCTAGTGTACAAGCCATAAGATACTTTTATTCTTCAAGCTTTTCGCTGGAAGCGCTTGGAGATGACCTAAGGTCAGACACTTTCTTATTACAGCACAAGGCAGGTTGACAGGGGCTAGAAATGAACACCCTTCCCCCCTAAGGGCAAGTTTACATCAGCTTTTGTGTCTAAAATATTAATTTCTTAGTTGCACACACACATTTTAGAAATTCTGTATAAACAAGTTAGGTCTATTACAATTCTATATCCCACACAACAGCTTCACACCACAGAATCTGCTGTAAATGCATCCTCAGTATCCACCCAGATGGCTTCTATTCACAAATTTAAAGTGGGGCTACAGAAAAAAGTGCTTTTCTACATGAATAAAAGCAGTCAGTCTGGCAGAGCATTAACGGTTACTTGGAAGACAAATGCACACAAGTTCTGATAGGCGTGATGCCAAATACAACCAAGTTTATCTCAATATAACTACTTGAAAGACAACATGCATGCGAGTATTCTGAACTGGTTCTATAAAAAAGGCACAAGGGTTGGGTTTTTTTTACATTTGGGTTTCTTTTTTGAGTGAGATGGAGAGTTATCCTGCATCCACAGGTAACTCCAGTCCTAGTCCAACTGGGAAGCTACAGTGAGTTGCAAAAATGACAACCTGAAATGCTTGTCTCAGAAAAGATATTGTGTCTCAAATTGCAACTCTGGCAGATGCTAAAGAAAGTTCAAAGGTACAGCAAGACTTGTGTATTGCCAGTGCTGTTACCTTAATTAAAGTGGTTACACTAGATGAGGTCCCTACAAAATCTTTTCCCAATTCACCTGTAGATTTACTGTCCCAAATTCAGTGCACTGGAACAAACCAAGAGCCCCAACCCAGTCCTGGTTGCTGTGTGTCCCAGCGTTACTTGAGGCCATACGCAGTGTTTTTGCAGCCTGCTCACAGCTGCTGTCTTCCCCAGAGCCCCCCAGGTTCTCCCCACTCATGCAGCTGGAAGTATTTCATCCCAGAAATAAAGTGGAGGAACTCCTGTGACAAAGGTAACTCCGCTTCTGTTACAAAAATGAGAGTCACAAAACAGTTTATTCAAGTCTCTTCTGAGAAGACCATGTTGGTCACACTAGCAAAAAGGTGCACTGCCCAAAGTTAGCAAGAAAGTCCTCCTCTTGTCTTCCAAAGTTCCTAGGGAAGTAAACAAATTGCTCTGACACGTTAAAAAGCCCCCACAAAATAAAAACGGATTCCCGTTTCTTAAATAAAGCAAACTTGCAGCTCATTCATATAAAGTAGCATCCTCAAAGTGAATCTTACAAATAAATAAGTATATAATATATCTAGACACTATTCTGACATACTGGCTGCAAGGCTTAAGATTTTCCCTTGAAGAAGGCAGGGCTAAACTAGATAACTGTGCTTCAGTGTGTATAACAAAGTAATTAAAAATACACATACTTTCAACAGTATTTTTGTCCCTTAGGGTTGGGGAAAGAAAACCAAGACTAAATCACGATTCAGCCTTGAGGAAGAGCAAGAATAGCCTCTCTAGTTCAATACGCTTAAAGCCAAACCAAGAAAAGCAAGTAGGTTGAACAATTTGTTTACTGAAACTGCTCAGGCATTAAAATTGATCACTTTATTAAATTTACTCTTAAGTTACACTAACATGAATTTGATTAATTGAACCAGTAAGGAAGCTATAACTAATTGCTAATTAGATACCCCACCAATACATGACAGTAATTACTTCATTAAAACACAAATCACACAGTCCTGACTTTGAAGAAGCATCTGCTTGGATGTTTAACTACTTCAATAACCATGTAGCTCTGGTTTAATCTGTTTTTAAATTTAGGAAGATTTCCCTAAGTTTAAGGATTTCATTCCTACACTGATGGATAAATTAACTAAACACAAGCAATAACATTAACAGAAACTGACTGCATACAAAAGAAGTGTCATCCTGCATAAGACTAGAAGAATTCAGACAGCACCTGTTATGAAATCTATGTCTCTGGAAGTTGAATATATAAATATTATTAAGCTGTAAGCTACATGAAATAGTCATACTGGACTTAAAATTAAGGGGAGGACTTGGAGGAGGGGTTTAAACTAGTGCAGAACTGATGATTTCAACAAAATATGTTATCAGCCTAGCGGGGTACACTGTTTGTTACACATGACTTTGAAGGCAGTAGGTGAAATTCTCTTGTCAACGTGATAAATGAGCGTTGGAAGCATCACTCTCACACACTAACACCTCTTAAGATACAGAACTTGCTTTTGCATTGTTCTGGAACGTGCTAAAAACTCTCAGCAAGGAATGCAGTGATCTGGAGAAATCAGCACTGTCGTTTCTTCAAGGTACGACGGCACGTAGCCAGGCTGTAGGACAGTATTCCTCTGCAGCTTCCACAGAGCCATGATACTACATGCTCTGACCCCACAGCTTTTGCCCTCCCTTATAAATTCTCTAATACTGAAGAGTGTCATCTCAGAGGTGCACAGCATGCATGCTTACGGGAATAAGTGAATTAATAGCAACCTGGCCAGTTTTTCCAAGGTTTAAAGCTCTGGAACAGCAAGGGATACCACAGGAAACAGGAGCTCCCTTAGTCTAAGGTGCAATCCCAATCCAAAGAACAGGGTCTCTGAGAGACAGGTGTGGAAGTCAAACAGGGTACAGATGAATTCCTCACTTATAAAAAAAAATAGGTACGTCATTATAACGGGGGGGGGGGGGTAGGGGGGTGGGAGGGAAGGAAAAAAACCACCCAAAACAAAGTTACAGAGATCTTGTTCTGATCCGTACCACACCACATGAACAGATAAAATGTCACCTACCATGAACTGTTCCCAGCTGTTTAAAAAGACTTTGCCCCTACCCTCAAAAAATCCCAAATCAAAGTTATTTCAAATTTCACTTAAGAATTAAAAAAAGCAGTAAGAAATACATCTCACTCATGCTTTTTCAAGAGTGAAATAAAGTACCAAGAGCACACAGCTGCAGGTATCAATAATGTATTTCACTTCATGAAACTTCAGAAAAATTTCCTTAACTATCGTCTGCACTTTTGCAGTTTTACCAGCCCTTTATTGAACAGACGTGCACATTTACAGCTTTTCTTCTTCTATGAAACTGGGATGTCAAAAGTAAACAGCATTTAATGAATTTTATAACTCAAGTAAGAACAGTAATAGGCAATACTGACAGACTATCTGAGAAGGAAGAAAGGGAAGAACATCTCGTCTAAAGTGCTCAGCTTAGAAAAGGCTATAAATAAGAATTGCAGACGTCCATCCCATCTACTACATAGAATCTACTCCAGAGTATATATGCTCATCAAACCTCAGGTTTACCAAGAAAAGCAATAATTCTGGTGAAAAGTGGCACTTGGACACAAAAGCTTTCTTTCAAATCCTCATGAGATAGGAACAAGTCAGAAAAAAGAAAAAAAAACCAACCAAACAAAAACCAAACACAAAATGCTTCACAAAGTATTGCTCCCTATAGTAGTGAGCAATGCACAAGAAAAGATGGTATGCTGTTTACATGGTTCACTTTCAGGATAAATTAAAAAGGTAATAACAGGCATATGCACAAACGGAACACACGCAGTATCACATCCTGTCAGTCTTAAGACTTTTATCTCAGTGTCTCTAGACTATGTTGTGCCAGATGGCATAAAAATCCATGAAAAAAATCAATTTGGACGTTTCCTGCACAACTATTCCTCCTCTAGTTATACCAAAAAATAAAAAAATGTAAGCGTATCAGTGTCATAGCTTCTTCTGAACATCTTTTAGTTCTTCAATTATCTGCATTTAATTTTCCCCTCTCAGTATCACTGAAGGGACTCTACTACAGAATGAGGAAATAATGGGATTGAATGTAAAAGCGATATTTGAATTAGATGCTGTGGGAGAGGAAGAATATTTGCTCATTTAGCATCTCCCATCATCTTAACCACCTTGCAGGAGATCCTAATCCCTAACAGAAAACGGGTCCAAGAGATTGGCATCTGCACAGGGGGTACAGGCAGTGCTGATGGAAGAGCTAATCCAAGCTGACATTAATAAGGGCAAGCAACTGTACAGCACACAAATGACAGCATGATCCCATGTTCTGCCCTGTGCCACATGCAAAGTATGCCTACAGAGGAAAAACCAAGGGTATCGCTGTGACATGTGCTGGCAAGCCATGTCAGGACAACACAGACTTTAGCATGCCTCAGCAGTCGTAGGTATCATCCTCTTGTAACCAAAGTTGTTTTGTTGAATCTATGAAGCCCACACTGATCTTTAACATACAGCTACCCACTGCAGCCATGGGCTCAGCTATACAGATAAGAGTGCTACCATACTACGGTCTTACCTGCACTTATGTTTAAGAAGGAATTATATCTACTGAAAGATGTAAAAGGAGCGCAGCTTGCAGAAAGGCGAACCTATCGCTTACCAGCTACCAATTTTCAAAGAAAACAGTGCTTATCTACAACCTTGTCTTCCAGGTTTGAAGACAGATAAATTGATGGATTACCTGGTAATTATTTTGGTTTTGTGACAGCCTCAGTTGACTTGAAGATGTAAAATGAGGAGAAAAGGTACTTCTTGATGGATTAGCACTGTTATATAATGTATTGGATGTTGTGTGTAATGAGGTCCGTGCAGGCAAATGATAGTCTCTGTTATGATACAGAATATTGTCAGGCACGTCCCTGGCATTCACCATCTGTGAACTACAGCTCACATTTCTTCCTGGCCCGGACAAGGCTGCACTTTGGTTCTCTACTCGAACAGAGCTGCTGCTTTCACAGTATCTTGAATAGCTTTGTATTTGTGCTCCCATGGATGCTAGTTCTTCTTCTCTAGCATATTCGTCATCCACATCTCCAGTTTCCATCGCAATGGACAGACAGGTGCCTTCCACCGAGCAATGCTTCTGCGCTGCACTTCCTCCCACAATTCTTTGAGGTTGATCTGTAACCGCCAGAGAAAACACTTCACGTATTTCCAGGTTTTGCGTGCTACAAGAAGGGTCCCTGGTATTAGCCCTTTGTCCAGGGGGCACATGCGATGCGAGAGCTGCATGTTCTGGTTTTTGTAACCTTTGACAGCCCACGGGTTCAGCTTTACAGGGTCTGTGACATATCATCGGTTTCTGAGGTAACACCAACTCTGCAGTCTGGACTGAAGAACCACCATAGCTTTTTTTAGTGTGACTATATATGGAGTTCGCAGAATTCAGTACGCTTGTTTGCCTAGATAAAATAATAGTCTTTTCCCCTACTAATAGGGAAGCATTTTTACAATGTGGTACTTGTCGTCCTATAGGGATGTGCTGCTGCTGAAACTCTGTATCACTTTTTCCTGGTAGTCGTGGAATAGAGGTTTTATGTATGTCTGCCATTGAAGCATTTGTCTGTTTGGTGGATCCTTGCCTACCAGATGAACTAGCAGGACTGTATATACCAGTAACTATTACATCGTTATTAGAAGAGGTCCAAGAAGACTGCTGACTTTGGGATCGAGCAATATTTACCACATTTCTAACTGCTGCTTCTGGAGGTACTGAGGGAGTAGTAGGGACAGTCCCTGGGGGAGTGCCTCCAGATTCTACAGCACTCTTGCTGCTCATCTTCCTTCGTTTATTGCCAACCCACGTCTGCAAACAACAAACAACAACGACAACAAACAAAAAGTATTAAATAAGCAGAAAAATTAGGCAATTCTATTTTCAAGCAGATCTGATGAAATGTTAAATGTTCAAGTTGAGACCTAAGTTTACAAATATGTAAATCACTTACTGATTATGCAGCGCCTGAACAATACAGGGTGGAAATCCATGCCTCTCATGCTTGCAATTCATACACCAATACACATGAGAACCCCAGTCTCAATTCCAAAGTCCCAGTTTCTCAAAAATCCTAAGACTGTAATCGTGCCTCCTGTCCCAAAGTTACCCTTAAGATTTATTTCATTGACACCGTTGTAACTCCTCCAATTTTAAGTTTTTAATATTTAGCACCTTGGGATGCAGAACAGTCACTGAGATATGTAGCTAAACTTTTGCAACCAAATAACAGAGATATGACCTTCAAAACTGCCTTGAACAGAAACTGCCAAGTCTTGAATTTAGATGAGAGGAAGAAAAAGAACTCTTTCTGTTAGACAACTACAAAACAATTCTGTGAAGTATTCAGACGTATGGACTAATTCCTCCCCTACCAGCTGCACAAACCACGATCTGATGTCAAAACCTGCTTTTGAAAGACACTGATAGACAAGATTAAGACTACTGGGATTAGATTCCAACAGAAGTTTGCTATTACGGACATTTCTGAAAGTGACAATGACAGTATATGGTTTTGTGTAAAAGCTAGTAGAGGTAAAAATTGAAAATGCAGGTACTGTGGTAGTTGTGCACAGGTTAAAATGTACTGCTGTTTCAAACACACAGGAAAGCCTGTCCTGCAAGTAACACATTAAGATATAGCTAGAAGAACTGAAGGGGAAACATTAACTTCAGTATTTCAAGATAAAGAGAGTTGATCTGGTGGAAGCACCAGCTCTAACACTGGAAGCATAACTATTCCTGGCAACTTTCATGATCAGAGAGACAGGACTTGCTCAATTCTTTCACCACAGTATGTCTGTACTTAATGTGAGGGCACAAGCGAGCAGGATACAAGTGCCGAAGAATGAAAAATAAGCTTTTGCATCTGCTTATGCTGGTTATTAAAAGGATCAGATACACATATAGAGATACGGTGAAACAGTTTTCTGCACCACTCTGGATGTCATCTGCTACACACCTAAAACCAAACCGAAGCAAGATCTCAACGTTCAGCAACCCAAACCAGCTGATTTAATCAATAAACTCCCTCACCCCATTACAAGCAAACTGCACTGAGTACCTATCTTGGGTTTCCATCTCATCACATGAAGGGAGGAAAGCTTTCTTCACATACAGATACCTGCTAAGGAAGTAAACAGATTTTTCTACAGAAAAATACGCATCCCTGCCATATAGAAGCATGTTGAAGTCTCCATTCCATTCTACTCATTTTTGGTGTCAAATTTTACAAAATGCCTAATCTAAGGCATGATTTGTTGCATGCAATAAAATCTGTTACTAGTGGTAAAATTTTTCTTCTCAAAAGTAAGTTTAAATACAGAAATTATAGCCACAGATCAAGTTACTTTATTGCATAAAACAAATTTAGAAGATCAATTTTTTTTTTTAAATTTCTGCTCAGTCAATAAACTTTCAAGATAGAAGTTATAATTATAATAGAGACACTGCAGGTTTTGGACCAGGAAAAGAGATTTCATTCTCAACTTTTCCACCTGTATAGAATTAAAATCTGAAGTTCTTCCTCACAATTTTCCTGAAAAGAAATGCATTCAAAGAAATGTAAATAACTTACTAGCACTACTATTCACTTGGGATTAAACTACAGTTTCATGAGACAGCACAAGTCAGATTTGCCACTGCTGAAAGAGTCCCATTCTCCTGACCATGTCCCCAGCTTCTTACTCCCACCGTTTATCCAAAAGCACCCACCTGAAGGATCAGCAAGTGCAACTCCCCCAAAAGGCATAAAACTGAATTAGAAGAAAAAAAAAAAAAAAAAAAAAAAGACCGTAAGTTGGTAAGGTTAGCAAATTTAACTGGGTTATTCTGAAACTGAATAAATGCAAGAGATGATCAGCACAAGAAGAAAAGAGAGAAAGAATTGTGCAGCTGGGAGAAGGGAAAGAGTACAAAACCTCCCATTTTTAGCGCTGTGAGACATTAGCACCGAGAATAATTATGTAAAACTATATCCTTAGACCGAAAGGGAAGCTCCACATCGTTACTAGCTTGGTGGTCATGGTATTAATTTCGGATGTGACAGAGGAGTCATTAAGTACAAACTATCTCAAGAAAACAGACACAAATCTTTGTTCCAATCAAGTTCCCCAACTAGTAAGTTTCGGGAGCACTTTCTCTAACACTGGAAGCATTACTGAAGTTCCCAACTATTATTTAGGAGGAGGAGAAGATCCCAGAAGAGATGATACATCAAAAGTCCAGCTGTTAAGAAAATTACCTGGAATTTAAGAGAGCCTGATTTTACATTCCCAGTTTGATTCAGGCAGAGCTGGAACTTCAGACTGTCCCACAATCCAGATACACACCACAGAGACTGTCAGTGGTGCCTGCCCATTAGTTTTGACCAGAAGGTCCACCCTAAATCTGAAAATAAAGCGTCCTCAGGAAATCTTTCAAGATGTGTAAAAGAATAACGAAGCTGTAACTCTTCTGATATCTGCTGTTGTACTATGGGGAGAACCCCACACCACCTCCCTGATCACTGCTCCCAGCACTCAGTGAAACTGTGAAAATCAGACTTGGAGAACTTCTGCACTTCCTCAAGTCGCATTGCTCACATTTCATGTAAACACAACAAGCAACCAGCAGAAGTATACTAATATTAATAGCCTGGTTTCAGTCCTTCAAACCTGATGTAGCTAGAATACAACTCTATTAAATTTGAAGAGGGACAGGGTTTTTTCCCAGGAGTAACTCTACTACCTTTCCTAATTTTGAAAGGAAGAACATATTTTTATGTATTGCAGTAAAAAAATCTGTAGAGGTTTACATCAAATAATAAATAGGACTTTTCTTTTTTCCAACACAGCTCAAGATTGGAAAGACTGGATGTAGTTCTATGGGAAAAGGTTACAGAAATCCTGATTAGGGCAAGAATATATTCATAGATTTATGACATTTGAATCATAACTGTTACATTTAGGGAATTCGTGTTCCTATTATAGTCATATCTGCAAGTGCCAGCTGCAACCCAAGTATCATTTTGCTAGACATGGTGCAAAGAAGTACTAACTGCTGTCCAAGAGTTTTATAGGAAAAAAAAGAAAAAAAGAAGAAAAGGGAGGATTAGGAGAGGCAGAAAGGAGGGCTGTAAAGAAGGAAAGCTAAGATCGTGCAAAAATATGAGAAATGCAGGACAAATGCTGGGTCTGTTTCCATTGCACTTCACAAGCAGGAAAAAAGTTTAAGTATTGCAAATAAGGGCTCAGTAAGGGCAGAAAACTAAAGGAGAAAGGCTATGATACATTATTGCAGTAAGGGAAACAGAGAGGGACAGGGAAACATGAAGACGGAGAGTGAATGAGAACTGCAAGTAGAAGAGACTGGCTGCCTCCTCTAGGTCCTTCAATCAGAATAAAAATAGAAAAACAGGCCCTGACTGCATCATCAGCATCCAGATTCCTGTTACAACTGTTTGTCTGTTCCAGGGAGTCTGAATTTCTGGCTGACTTTCAGAACTTCCCACCATCTAGAGCTGAGAAAGTAAGTTTTAGTATTTTCAGAGTATTTTGAGGGAGGGGAATCCAGGTAAGAATTAGGGAGCAGGAGGGGTTGTTATTGTCAATACAGCACTGGTATACCACTTAAAAAAAAACTCAACTGGTCTTACTTCTTCCTCTTCAGTGTCCAGTGTTGCAGCAACTCCTGCTGTAGTGGTTCCACTACTGTTGTTATTTTTTCAGCTAACGCTTCATGATTTCTATTTCTGCTCTGAGACAACAGCCATTTTGTTGTCTAGTGTTTCACAAAGGGATTATTATTTCCCTTCCTGTGGAATTCACAGACTTTGGAAGAGCTCCCGTTAGCACTAGTGACATTCTTCTTTTATAAGAAAAGAATGTATTCACTGTAAATAATCATGAGGGACCACAATATTTATGATTGTGACATGGAATACAAGTGTGACAGAGTGTGTTAAAAGAAATACTTCTACAATTATTCCCCCAAATACATTAGCTTACAGAAATTTGTTTAACTTAAGAATAGTTCCCTAATAACATGACCTTTCTTTGATACAATACATTGCACAAGGTTTCTACAGGGCAAACTAATTTGCAATTTAATGAATAAAAAAAAGCCAACCCCAAAACCCAAACCATAATATCACCAACAAAAGACAAACAACAACCCAAAAAAACCAAACCAACCAAACAAAAATCGCTCCTTGTGCAATCCAGGCCCCTGCTAAATACAGCAATCATGTGAAGACATTTCAGCGAAAACAAACTATAAACAGACTCACTGGATAAAAATGAACGTCACACACACATACTGAAGTCTGATTTAAGACACGTATGAAGTTAGAGACTCCAGCCCTCTACAGATATTTTATGTAAAGAAATGAATGTGTATAACTTTAACATACAAATTTGGAAGGCCTCAGTACTTACCCTGACTACACTGAAGTCCAGTTTAGTTTCTTGTGCACACTGTAATATGAGCTGAAAGCAATTTTTACTTTGATTTGTCATTCCATTTTCATAATAACGCTGTAATATCCTTTGTTGTTCTACAGTAAATACAGAACGCAGATTCATCTAAAAATAAAAGAAGATACTCTGAAAGTTGGAATAAAAACTGTAATACTTGCAGAATGCACAGCCTCTCATTTATGCTTGTTGTGATAACACTAAGCGTTGACATGTTTTTTTTACAGAGTCCTTGACCAACACTTTTACTTACTTTCCAAAAAAACCTGTTACAGTCAGCATTAGTGATTCCTTTGTGATGGACTCAAGTTGAACAGATGAACTACATGTTTGGAACAACACTGACAGCTTTTCAAAAATAAGTAAATATTACATTGTGTTGCTACGTCCAAGAGCCTCTAGTTTCAAAGAAAAAGTTTCTCCCTTAAAAAAAAATAAAAAAATAAAGGCATTAGGCAATACAGAGTAACACCAGCAGCTCCAACAATATTGGCAGGTCTGTTTCCCCTTCCCTACCACAAAAAAGAGACAAAATGTCAGATAAAATAAAGATGACTGTTTGGCACAAGTAAAGTTTCCACCGTCTCCAACTTCAGCAAATCCTACACTCCGTTATGGCTAGTCATGCTACTCCTGCTCCTGCGTCAGCGCCGGCACTTCCCAGCTGCAAAGTCACAAAGATCAAGAACCAGAACAGAAGACTAACTGGGGAAAAAAAAACCAAAGAGAAGGGCTTTAGGCAGTTCTGGTCCAGCCCACTGCAATGCTAACGCTCTAATATTAACAGAAACGAGGGACCACCCAAATCACAGCCCTCGTTTAGAAAGGTTCAAGCTACTGTGAAACTATACCCCGAGGCTATAAATCAGGCTTTTTAAGAACACTTAAGGGTTGTTTTACAGGGGTATAAGCCAATGCTGGCTACAAGACCGCAGGATGCGTTCCTGCCCCTTCGCTTTGTCCGAAGCAGGGCTGAGTTTTTCAGCAGGCTCAACCAGAGTGAAGAGACCCATGCTCCTCCCAGGCTAACAGCAACTCCTGGGGTCTTGTTTGCAGTCTGCTGAGCCAGCTCAGCACCGGGTCCCCCCGGGAGAGCACTTCGCTGTATGGGGACAGGGCAGACAGGGATCGGGCAGCCGCTCCGCTGCCGTCCAGGCCAGCGGGCACCCAAGGGCCCAGCCGGGGAGCAGCACTCCCACTGGTCACACTGGTCAGCACGGGGCTATACTGGGCCACGGCAGAGGCGGGAGATGGCCAGGGATGAGGCAGCCTCTTCAGCAGCGGTTTGATGAACACGTTAAACCAAGCACAGCTTTGTTACGCACGAAAATTTATGCCCTACCTTGGAAAAGGCAAACAGCCGAGTATTAGCAAGTACAGAACAGACTCCCTAATGGCAAACTGAATTTTTATGCCCATTATATGGTCTGTACAGGCAAAGAATATAATCCTCTGGTTATATGTAAGAAAAGAAGAGCCCCATCATCACAGTATTTCCAGAACGGGGCCTTTATCTTGTCCCAAACAGGAGGCTGCCAGCTGAGACACCACAAGTGCTGGCCAGGAACAACCTGCATTGCATCCGACCTCATGTCTCAGAAAGCAAAACAGTCACCAGCCACAAGTTATTTTTAATACTTTCAGTACATGTATCAAAATAATGCAGAATGAACTAAAGAATAAGAAACCATACCATCATCTTGTAGGAAACTAAAGGGGGTGAGGGAACCCTTTGTAGCTACCAAGCTTTTAGTTACCAGGTTTGGAAATTTTGGATGGAAAAGAGGAGAGTAGCAATATACTTAATCTTTGCGCAAGAACTGCTTCTAATTTAGACCAAATAAAATTATTAAGGGCTCAAAAAGCATGAGCAGGCACCCAACTCCTTTCGCGTTATTAATCAAGATGATTATACTATGTAATGGTAACGGATATTACAGTTCAACAAGCCTCTATAAAGAAAAAGATATCTAGGATTTGGAGTAAAATGCTTGTAGGCCAGAGCTCTGACTTCAGAGTTTACTTTCCTCTGAATGTCAACAGACAAGAGAAAAATCACTAACTACCAACTTGTAAAATATTACTGTTTTCTTTTCAATAATACTAAAACCAGAAGATGATTTTTCAATCACATTTTTACCTCTGTTCCCAATTCTTAATTCACCCTCTCAATCTAGTGCATTATTAAATGCAGCACTACCAGCTGCATTACAAGTCAGGCTTTGCCAGAGTTATGCCTCCCCCAGAATGTGTATTCAGTCACAGTCAGAGCTGGGCAAAGGAGACTCTTGCTCTGAATACTCCGCTGTTTAAAGAAATTTATAGCAAGCAACAGAGGAGACAATTATTAGCCCATTAACAAATCAATAAAGTTCATAAAAACCTACTTTATAAAGTTAAGAACTGTCTTCAGATCTCCCATGTGGATATGCATGATGATGCAGCCACCAACTGATTTATGTCACTTTTAAAGAATAAGCAAGAGTTAATTTTGTGATTCTTTTTCCTCCTGCAGGATTGGCAGGAGGCAGCTTACACTTCTGTGTCTACTATTCTTTCAGTACCAGTGGTCCTGTTTTATTCAGTTGAGATCAGTTCCCACAAATGACTTCCGTCAGAAATAAGTTATGAACCTTCTATCTTTCCAGATCCAGATGAAGTCTGTCATCCAATAGCTCCAGCATTTCTATACATAGGCTCATCAAAAAGAAGCATGCTCTCCAAATAGTTCATCAACTGCGATGAAGACTCCTCCAATTGCAAGATAAATTTTTAGAACCAGACCTGATGACCTGCAAGTGAAGATGTGTATCAGGTGCTTAACACATTTTTTAATTATGTGGATTTCTGTATCCAAAGCCACTTCTGTGTTAGAATACTTTCATTGTTGTGTTTGACATCTGTAGTTTAGATAAGGACAGGGTGGAGCATTTTGAGGAAGTCTCTTGATCTTCAGATAAACCTATATACATTGCATGACAGACTTCGCCTAGCTAAGCTCAAGAGAGGTCACGGTCTGGTTTAATAAGCAACTCATTTTTGCAGTTTATTTTAATCACTTGTAAACTACACCTGCCAGCCAAAATACTGGTACGATTCCTTAGTAACTTCTGCCTTGAATCCAGTCAAGCACAGCTCAGAGGATCTGCGCGGAGGCCATCAGAAACTGATTTAAATAAACACATTGCAGGACCCTACAAACACAGAGTTATGGAAGCTGACGCATAACTTGAGTTTACATTCCAACATCTAAACTTTCAAATAAGCAAGTGAGGATTTATCAATAGTTTTGTTTGTTTAGTTGGTTTTTAAGTATACTGAATCCTAAGTCAGTAGGCAGTTCTGTATCATTTCCCACTGCCATCCATCCACATGCACATTTACCAAAACTACAGAAGGGACATTAAAATATTCTTAAAATATCATTACCTATCCTGCTCTGTAAATCAATCTTATTCGTTCTGCTCTGCCAATTAATTAATTCTTTTTTTTTTTTTTTAAACTGCCTTTTACCAGAGGCAACAGAAATTTAGGGGCAAATTGTGGAATAAACCAGACCACACACATACTGTTCAGCAGGGCTATGCAGGCAGCTACATCTGTCCAACAGAAAACTTGGTTCCAATTCTACTCAAAATATTAAACTCAGAGCAAACCAACCAAACCACTGGATCCACAGGCCCACTACAACAAGCCATTCTATTACATCCCATAATACTTTGAACTACCCTACAGCTGCTTGGTATAACATGGTTATTAACAAGTAGACCTTAAGCTCCACGCAGCGCATAAGCAATAGATAACCTCAACATACTGCACTAATACCTAAAACAAAGCCCCCAGTGAACCCATCCGCCCCCCAGGAAGCTGCAAGGCAGTTTTTCCTATTTGGGTTGCAGATGTAGCACAACCTCACAAGACGCGTGCTCTGGTCATAGCTGGGCAGGAAATATGACTTTGCATGAAGATCTTGGATTACACAGAACAGGAGAAAGGAAATTAAGAATCACAGTTTCTTTGCTTTTTAACTGCCTATATAATAATCTCTAACTAGGTATAAAAGATCACAAGATTACTATTAGAAGTAGAAATAGCAGTAATAATCTCCAAGCATTCAATCTCAATATTGTAGGACAAAACAATAACTGGCATACTGATTTCATACTAGTGTGTAGAACATTTGGCAATATTCCTTCTCTTGCAGGTTAAAAATTTACTGATAGTATGTAATCTGTAAAGTCCAGATGGAAATCAGTTTGCTATCAGCAGTTCTTAAGTACTTACTTAGAATACCTAAAACAGTGTTGAAAAAAAACAGTTACTAAATGTTTGGAAGCTCCATCAGAAAGCCACAAAGTCCAAAGCCACCACATTAATCCATGAAGCGCTGCCTCTGCATAGCCCACCTCCACAGGCAACAAGCTTTGCTCACTTTCCATACCTGTCAGACCTAGCAATTTATCTACATTAAGTACACTGAGCATTCAAACATCTGGAAGAACATAATGCTACTGTCTCTGAGACAAATTAATACAGGGTATATTCATCACAGGATTACAATGTGGTTTTGGTTTTTTGGCTTTGGGGTTTGTTTTTTTTTTTGAGAAGTATTACCTGTATATTCTTACATTTTCTTTAATATGGGACATAACTTACAAAGTGCTGACGATACTAAGCATTAAGGTAGCCACATTAGTATCAAGGGAATCAGCAGGCCGTATGCCTTCATAATGGACTCAGTATTACTCAAGACAATCTCAGTAACTTCAAAGGAAATAAACTCCTTTTCCCAATTTGTGTACCTACGAAGCACTCCAGTTTCTTCAGGCTTTCTCACCTTTGTCTTGAACCTCAGACTCCAAGTTAGAAATCCACATGGATTTTTATCATAATTTCATTTCAATCTTGACTTGCCAAGCTTAGAAAACATGCATCTGAGCTTTTGGGAAGCCAGGTGTCCAGTTGGTTGGCAACATATTGGCACTGAAAAGAGAGTTTGTTGCAGAAAAGAACCCTGTGAAATTTAACAAAATTCAGGCAAAGCATTACGCAAACTGAGATTCCATGAACGTAAGTTATATTTTCATTTCAATAAAAGACAGAGGTAGCAAAGCAGTATTTTTAAGGATTCAAATTCTGCCATCTCTGCTGATAAAATAAGGTAGCCTTGGCCAAGTATGTTGCTGTCTATGTGACAGCGGAGAGAATAATCTACGACAAATGAAAAAGCAGGTTTCCTGTAAGTACTTCCTTCACCCCTGTTATGTCTTCCAGGCCAACTAACATCATTCAGCTTTCCACTTTGGTGGTCTCACACCCCTCAACCTTCTGTAAACCCATCAATACAAAGATGTTGTTCTTCATTCCCTTTCTAAACTGGATACTAATTAAAAAACACATTATCATAGTAGCAGAAGAATCCCTTTGCTATATGCGGTGGTTCGGGAGACAAAAATGTAGTCCAAGTGCTAAGTCAGGCACTGGGGACACGCGAGAGATCTAAGGCCGGTAAGTGATAAGAACGAAGGCAGGAACTCCGTGCCCTTCTGCTTCTCCAAGACTGCTGAGTACAAGCCTCACGAAGGACAATCCTACTGACACACTGCGACCCGTCACATTGGCTCGTCAGATGAGATTAAGGTTATTCTTACGGCTGAACTTCTTCAGACTTCTTTAGCTGCTTGAGCAACTTTTTCCACAGTATCCACCTTCCTTCCCTTTCTGTGGCAAGAGCGAGCACAAGTGGAGAGGGGAGAACACAGAAGAACTAAAGCCGAGTTTGCTTCTGAAGTGTAGCACATTTGCTTCATGAAACAGGTACTTAATATAACAATTATCCCACGCAGTTTGCTGCAAATGCCTACTCCTTCCACTCTAGTTACTTTATTCAACATCCAAAGTTAAGAATCTCTCCAGGGAGACCTGGTGAAGCCCAGAGATGTATTTTTAGAAACTAAAGAAAACAACTTGGTATCAAGGACTACTACAAAAGAAAGAACAATAAGAAAATGGGAATAATCCTGTATCAATGATCCCCTGGTTAGAAAAAAAACCCCAAATTCAAGAGTTACTTAGCTGTTCTGCAATGACTACTTGAAAGATCTGGAGAGAAAAAAAAAAAAGAAAAAAAAAAGCAGCAGCATAAGAAGAAAAAAAAATTTCTGTGGCCTAAAGTCTGCCTCCAATGTATAGCATTATAGTGTTAATGTCAAAAAGTCTCTAAATATTAAGATTGCCGAACCAAGTAAACTTACTTACAAGGTAAGTCTTTATAGAATGCTACCTTAATATTAATTAATTTGAAAAATAGGGAATAAAAACTTACAGATAATCCTCTCATTTCAAACAGTAACAGAAACTAGTCTTGGATGTGAAATTATAATTAATAATAAAAATAATTCACTTGGAGTACAAGCCACCACAAAGTAACTAAGTGTAAAAATCTTTATGGTATAAAACACTATAAAACTGTCAGGGATTAACACATAGTGATAAAAGGGAATAAGCAGTTTCTGAGAGGTTTTATTTTTTTCAACCTCAGCATCAAACAAGCATTTGTTTGGAAAAAAGTCATCTCATAAGAGCCTGTAGGACTATTGCTGTTTTGGTCTGTTCATCCATAACAGGTACAACAAGAAAATCAGCACACTCCTCAATTTATTTCTTTTTTTCTTTCCCTCCGCAGATCTCCAGTGGTACAAAATAACAAGACTCGGCACCAATATAAATCTGCAACTATAATAAGAAAGCTACCATATACACAAATAAAACAAGAGTGCAGTAGTAACACTATTACTACAGCTTTAAAAACCTGAACTGTACCGGCGATCACCTAATTCACTTTCCACGTCTGCCAAAAGCTCACAGTTTTTTGCACAGCCCAAATGGAAAGAAAACAACCAACAAACACACCACGTGTGGAGATACTGGACGTACATCAAGCAACAATGTTTAATAATCCGAATTTGTAGGTTACTGCCTCTTTCTTACTCAGGCCAAAATAGTTACGACTACACAACTGTAAGTCCAGTAGATCATGGTTATGGTTGGGTTAGTGTAATATACAGACCAGCTCGTAAAAATACTTTTAAATATCCGTGATTCGCAGCACAACTGCTTCCCTCTCCACTAAGTACAGCATTTGTAATATTGTATTACAGTCCTACCTATAAAATTCAGCCTTTTATTAGGGACAAATTAGACAGCCCTCAGTAACTTAGTAACATAATAACCTGTGACCACAACTCTGCAGGTTTATGCATCCCATCCCACTTCACTCATATAAATGGGACTTCTGACTGCAACTGGATTAGCCACATGTTTTAAATTAAGCACGTACACAAGCGTAAGACCCATGTCAGAAAGAAGGAAAGGAATACTAAAATGCAGTTTTACTCTGAAGATGTGAGCTGCTTCAAGACTCCAGTTCAGCGGATATAGAACTACTTTTGGTCAGTTACATACAATCTTACCTATAATATCAGAAGCCCCAGGCTAACAGAACACGGGCGTACAGGGTTGGGGACTGCTTGTTATTCCCTGGAGTGGGGCAAGCCCACGTGCAACACAAGCGCTTCCAGAGGCAAGACCTCCCCTGCACCATCACCCCCCCAGAACGCCACAGACTGCGCAACCAGCGTGCTTCCTCCTCCTCGTTCCCTTCCAAATACTCGAGGGCTGAAATCTTGACAGCAAAAGGACACCCTGTTCAACTGCCACCACGACCGGCTGCGTTCGGCACCAAAACAGGGCCGATATGGCCTGAGAGGTAGAAGTCCTTACGGGAAACAAGGTTTGAGTTGTTCCGTGACAATCCCCTACTGCTGGCCACCTCCTGCCCCACTCACGCGTGGGTGTCCACCTGCCCCTCTGTGGGCCCCGCACGCCTCACACCATAAGGCAACGCCAAGCTTTCCTCTTACCCCTCCCCAACCATCTCCCCCCAAAAAGCCTCCAGCTGTACCAGCCCAGCCTCAAGCAGCTGCCCCAGGGCTGACGCGAGGGGTAAGAAGGGGCCCAGAGCTCAGGGAAAGAGACAACAGGGAGGGACGGACACCGACCACCATCCCAGCCCGCCGCCTCCCTCAGCGCATGCGCGCCAACCGCCCCGCAGGCCGCCTGGGCCGCGGAGCAGTGCGCGCGCGCAGCGCAGGCGCGGGCGGCTCCCCCCCCGCCTCCTCCAGTAAGCGGCCCCACGCATGCGCACTTCGCCATCGGCGGCGGCGGCGGGTGCCAAGCGCCTGCCTCTGCGGGGCCGCCGGGGAGGGCGCAGTGCGCCTGCGCGCCCGAGGTGGGTCTGCGAGAGCGAGCCCGCGCGGCCCGCCCTCCCCCACCGCCAGGCCGCCGGCCCAGGGGCATCATCATCATCATCATCACCACCACCATCATCATCACCATCCTCCTCCTCCTCCTCCTCCTCCCCGCCCGCCCGCCGCGCCCCTCCCGGGCGGGGACCCGGCTCCCCCCCCCCCCCCCCCCCCCCCAGGGACTCACTCGCTCCCGCCCACCGCCCCTGCGCAGCGCGCCGGGCTTACCGTGCTGTGCGGGGCTGGTCCGGGGGGCTCGGGGCTCCGGATTCAGCCGGTTTCGGCTGGGTCGGTCCCGGCGTCACACAATGAAATCAGCGCCTCCGATCATTAATTCTCATCATGATCGTGACGTCAGCGCAGACAGCGGCCAATGGGAGCGTAAGATCAGCGCCGGCCGGGACAGTGCTCGCCCCCGCCCCTCGCCCCCCGGGGAGCGGGGGGGGGGGGGGGGGGCGAGTTGTGCGCGGTGCAGGCTCCGCCGGGCCGAGGGGCCGCTGCGGGGAGCGGCCGACACGGACCCCCACGGGGACCCCCACGGCGTCCCCGGGGGACCGCGGCGGGCTGCCGCGCTGCCCCGCAGCCCCCTTTTCAGCCCCCCGCCCCCCGTCTCCAGCCCCCCTCAGCGGCCGGGGCCGCCTCGGCGCGCCCGGCGCTCCCTCAGCTGACGGCACCCGGCCTCCCCGCACGGCGCCGGGAAGCGGCCCCGCCGCACCGGCCTCAGCCCCCGCCGCAGGTCGGCCCGGCCGGCATCCCCCGCCGGCGGGCAGGTAACGGTGGGCGCCGCGGGAGTGCCTCCGGTGCGCCCGTAAAGCGATACCGGCGTCTTCAGAGGGAAATAAGTAGCGAATGGCCGGCTAAATAGAATTTACCGTGCCTCGCAACCTTTTTCTTGTGCTGCGCTGGGCGGACGAGTAGGTGCGTCTGGTAAAATCTGAAAAGCTGCAGGAAGGAGCAGGATTTCAATTAGGTGAATGGCAATGGGGGTCAAGAAATAAACTTTTGATTGCTTGGGGTGAATACAGGTGGTCTGGGAAGAAGGGAAGAGGCAGTGTCTTCAGGTGGGCAGCACAGGGCCGGTACCCTCGTGGAGGCCGGACACCTGGCCTGGGCCGTGGTCGGAGCCGGCGACTGTACGAGCACCGCGACACAAGCGACGCTCGTAACGTTGTGTTATACCGGGAGCCCGCGGTACGACCGGGTGCATCGATGCCAGCCCTCCTTCGGGCTCCGTTTCCCATCCGAAAGGAGACCTAGTCAACAAACAAGCGGGAAGTCCGATACCGCTCACCCCTACTGATGGATTATGTGATAGAAATCGTTTAAAGTCATTATTGGCTGAGCTGTAGAAGCACTAAGAAGTCCAAATCAGACTTGAGGCCTTGTTGTGTTAATTGCAAAGCCTCCAGATATGCCGTGTCCCTATCCTGAATAGTTTATACTGTAAGTCATAATGTTAAAATACTAAAACAGGCAATAAATTTTGTGCAATGACTTTAATCAGAACTATCGGTAAACATTCCTGCGGGACTAAAATAAAAGCATTGCTACTGGTTATTTGTAGGCAGAGAGGAGAAAAGTGGTCAATGTGTATGTTTATTTTAAAACTACAGTAAGTTATTGTTTAAAAATTTTCATACTGACTTCTGACATATGTAATTCTGTTTCTGGCCACCTAAAGTTTTGTCTATGGTTTTCCATGCAGCAGGAAGATGTGCCGAGTATTTGGTCATCCACAAATAAAACACGTCCTTCTAGAGCGTCCTTTAATAGTTGAATAGTAGTTCATGTTCTGTCCACATTGTAATTACGTTTCCTTCACCAGTCTGGAAAGTCAATCAATCAATTAATAAAGCTTAATCTGACCTAAAGGTCTTAGATTACTGGAATTGTTTCAGTAAAGTGCTAGTCTTTAGCTTTTCTGCTTTATAAAGCAGAAGACGGACCAAGCCAGCTTTCCTCTGGCAATGTACATCTCTCCTGGTGTAGCTGATGTTGAGAGCTCTGCATACTTCCGACAAATTAGGATAATATACCAGATATATTGATACGATATTTCCTTTGTATCACACCCAGTAATTGTGTGGTGCAGAGGGAATTGGATGAATGAGGTGAGCCAACTGAAAAGATGGTGTTTTTCTGGGTGGAATCGGTTACCTACTGGCTCAGCTCATTGATAGAGCTCGCCTGCTGCACATAGTTGCTCGATTCATCACAGAAAACCAGCGTGAGGAAGCAGCTGAGGATAGGGGAAGGGGTGGGGGGTGTCCCTTTGGGTAGCAGCCCCCAGTTGTATTGGATTAGATGCAGCAGTAAACACCCTGAATTTAATAACAGGATCTTACGGATAGTCCATGTATTTTAAACCCTAAATTTCATATTATGCTGCTGCTTCCCCTAGATGTATTCCCTTCCTCTGTGTGCCATCAACACTCACCTTGTAAAAATTAAATAGAGCAACCATAAAAACTCTACACCACTTTTATAGAAAATACTGTTTTGGAATTCACTATGGAATCATTCCAGAGAAACTTGGTATGTTTTCTTCTCACATTATCTGGGGCTTGGGAAACAAAAATGGTGAGACAGTCCCTCTAAAATCCGTTGAAAAAGGTACAGCTTATTAAACTCTTTTAAAATGTTGACTAATAGAAAGCAATATTTCAAGGGCTCTTACCTGACTAACAATGGGCTCACAGGTGCTTTTTCTGTAGTTTATATAAAAAAGTTCTTAGAGTAGAATCGTTCTGAAAGGACACATCAGCTGTGTATTTAAGTTGTCGAAGAAACTAGTATGCAGACTTGTGACCACATAAAAAATTTATAGATCACAGTAACAGAAATTTGTCTCAGTATAAAAGGTAAGACTAAAAGCTTAAGCAGAGAAGTCTATATCCAGCAGGCAGAATATGAAAAGAAAAAAGAGGTAAGGGATGTGAAAAAATACATCTGTGCTAGTGGTAGGAGCAGGGTAGAAGAGGCACACTCAGCGATACATACTTTACAATATAGAAGGGCAGACTGAACTTAGAGATTAAAAAAGCTGCTGCAGTTTGCAGCAGTGGAGTGACAAGCTCCAGAAAGAACTTCATACTATTTACTTCCTTCCCTGGTATTGCCTCGCAATGAGACAAACCTTGAGGGAAAAACTATGGCAGGGTAAAATAAAACAAATACTCTTCTACTGCAACCAGATCCACATGCTTTCTCATTCATTAATAAAAGATTTAAATTAACAGGGGCTGGCAGATTGGTCCAGGGGTTTAAACAGTAGCCCGGGACATAAAAGGACTTCTTACATGAGGGAATTAGCATCAAAGCGAGACTCTCTGATGTAGCTACTTTGTATTAGCTCATTAAACTAATTAGCTCAGCTTACTATTAGTCACTTAGCTCAGTATGGGTTACTGCTTCTACATGGTGGAGAAAGCATTTCTCAGAAATACGTGCGCTGGTTTCTAAGCGCTGTGCGTAGGTAGGCAGGTATTCCCTGCTTTAATGGCAGCTGCCGGCTGCGGCTGTCCCATCGTTCCCACATGAGGTATGGAATGGGTCAAAAGCCCTATTTTGTATTCCGCAGTCAGGAACCCAACTGCAAAATCGCACAGTTCTTCTTTTCCCCCATCCCGAGACCTTCTCCCATTTCCAGCAGTTCATACCATTTTCAGATTTTTAGCAGATCATGCAGGTAAGAGAAGTCTCTGTAACGATGCCCCAGAAGCGTCCCAGAGAGAGGAGCTGGTGTGTGACCCCCGCACGATGAACCTGAACAATTTTGGCCATACAGTTTAGAGCAACAGCTGCTACTTCCATTTCTGGGCTTTCTGTTGAGTCTTGAAAACACTAAGAAAGCCAATGAGGCAAAACCAACCCACTTTACAGAAACTTTTCTTAGGACAGCTTCACTCAATTCATTATGCCGTTATTCTGGTGATGCCTTAAATCTCTAAGCCAGACCTGAGGGTGACCTGACAGAGCCGGTGGCCTCTCAGGGAGGGGTGAAAGCAGGGTGGAAAGGAGCACAAGAATGTTTCACCCACAATTTGTGTTGCAATTTGGTGTGATGCTTCCTGATCTCAAACGAGTAATTTGCCTATTACATTGCCGCAAGGCATTAAATCATGTGGTTACATTGCATCAGCCAAAAAGGGACCTCGTCTTGCCATTGAATCTGTCCCCTTGTCCCCAAAAAGAACAGTGTTGAACTTGTGCTTGGGCAAAGGTATGGGAGAATCAAATATTGAAAAGCCTGCAGTCAGTCTAGTGCGTGACTGTCCTCCCGTTAAGAAATTTTTGCTAACATTCATCCTGAATCTTTGATAAGTTAAACCCTCAGAAGAGATTTATTAAACTTCAGGCTCTAGAGTGACCACAGCAAACCCCTGCTTGCTCCTTTCATTTTGTCGGAAAACTATAATAAGTTTTCTGAGCAGTTCCTCAGCCAGTTCTGAGGCTTTGCTTCCCCAGCTTTGCTGCAAGAACACCGTGCCTGACCATGCCAAAAGCCTTGCTAAAGTCAAGATATATAACATTTACTGCCTCATGTCTCCACAAGGCTCATTATTCTGTCACGGAGGAAAGTTAGATCGGTTTGACATGAATTATCCTTGCAAAAGCCAATTTGCCTGTTTTTCATTTACGTGTTTCCATTAAAATGTGTATGCCGTACTTTTCATATTGATGCCATTGACTTTGCATGGGTATAAGTTCCTCCAAAAAGCACGCCCTTGGGTTTAGTTGCCTGCTCTTTCACAGATTTCCTGCTTGATGAACACTTGAAATGACAACAGTGATATTTGTCTGTTTTACAGAAAGATTGGAAAGACACATTAAAGATTGGGAGGCACAAGGGTGTGAGTAAAGGTCTGCTAAATCAGGAGGTTCTTTGTGAAACAGTGATGGAGAAAGGGTTACATTGTGTAAACCTTAGTAAAAATGTTAATATGGAAAATTCCGTGCAGCACCTTTTCTGCATCTAAGAACACAGCCAGAGTTAGTGGTCTTACAAGATTTACAAATTTTCCATCTTCTTTGAACTTGGTTTTGCCACATTAATTAAAATTAGTTGTTAATCCTCACCCAGTGCATAAACAAAGCTCCCATAAACTGAATCTGCAAATATGTCCCTTCTGCTAGTATGCAAAAAACAGCTGGTGCTTGTGGAAAAAAAAATGCAAAAGAGCCTGGCTGTGTATATATTTTAGGGATTTGTTCCACTTTTTTATTTCTTGGGATATTTTTATGAAAATCAGGAATGCTGTTTCCTTTTATTTTTATTACCTTTGATAATTTTTCATACAGTGAGCCGTGAAAATTATGAACTTGAGGAACATATAAAAATGCTATACACCAAAAATGAAAAAAAAAAAGAAAAAAGAGGGAGATAATTATTGAATATTTATCTTCCACCCATTAATATTCCTAGCACAGAGAGTTTTATGGTACAAATAAAAAGTTATAATATTTTAAAAATAAAAATGAATACAAAACCAGTAAAGACAGGAGGAAGCAAAGAACTTGGGAGGCAACCCATCTTTTTTTTCCTGCCTATGCAATTTACCTGTTCTTAGAAGTCTTTACAAATCAATCCCATGTTCTTCTGGATTGTGATGCCTGTTGTACAGAATCCACCAGTCTACTGTTTCAGACTTCATTATTACAGACTTCCTGAAAGGAGGGGTATTTATTTTCTAAAGTAATAAAAACTTATACCCTGTGTCACGAATCCTGATTTAGCATCCTGCTGAGTGTGCCAATTTGTCGTGCATGAGAGGTTTAGTTCACTTAAAGAATCACCATCAAAGGTATTAGGAAAAGGTGATTTTCATTTGAATTTGTAAAAGTGCGACTTAACAAAGTTCGACGGCAAGGTTCACTCTGTTACTTATTACATGGAAGAAACATACAAAGGAAAATCGAATTAGAATCAAGTTAGAATGATTCACACAGAGACCGGAGACGTAAAAAGGTAAGGCAGACCCTCCTGTTGAGTCACGAGGTTCAGAGCAGACCCCTTGCTTTCTAAACTCCTTCTCAGAGAGGAGTCTAGGTGCGGCTGGATCCAAACTTACTCCCAGACTTGGTCAATGGTTTATGCCTGACGGGAGGGATACAAAGGGTAAGGAAAATCTCCCATTGAATTACTACGCCAGTTTGTCAGGGAATGAGTGATTATGGATCCTACATGACTTTGGGGAAGCAGCAATTTAAGATTTATCAACATTATTACAGTAAATCACAAGATTAGGTTACATGATTTTTAACAATACTTAATCATCAGCCAATTATCAGACTGATTTAATAAAATTTGCTATAATCAACACTACAAAGTTTCCTAAATCAAATCGCACACAAAAAACCACACACACACACACAGATGTAGAGGTTAACCTATGATCAAGATTTTTGACTCTTTGCCACTTGTAGTAAATTATTGGTACCAAATGATCTTTGAAACTTCATGAAATCTAGCTGTAGTGAATTACTCACTATTGTCCTTCATCTGCATTTGTCAGCAGACGATCTTCGACCCCTTCTTCGTCAGCATCTATCAGCGGATGATCTTGGAAATCCTTGCAAAATCTACTCTTCGAAATCCTCACAAAATCTCCTCTTTGAAATCCTCATGAAATCTGCTCTTCAAAATCCTCACGACATCTACCCTGAGAGGTGTCCCAACTCAGGGGGACATACTGGGTCACAGCTCGCTGCGATCCTGGACAGCTCAACGGGTCTCACTTAGGATCGCTCTTTATAGGATCGCGAGATGACTGACTTTGGTCAGTATATTTCCATTCTGGCCACAATTCATGTCAGGTAATTCTGGCACCTTCCATGGCGGGCCGTGATCCAGGCAGCAGGAGTTTCAGGTACAGTTAGGCAGTGCCTAATCGTGCTAACTCACTGCACCGTAGCCAGAACAAGAAAGCACCAGATTGTCCCAACTCACCGCAGTTGCAGCCGAAACAAGAACACAACATTGGCTGGTCCTGACATCGCGACATGGCCCAGGGGGTCTGCAACACCACACCCCACAACCAGTAAATCTTCTTGAAGCCATTTGGTTTCCTTTGGAGGCCTCCGTTTCTTGGCTATACAGGCCAGGATGCAGTTGCATGTTTTCAGTTTGAGTGAACTCTTTGGAGTTTTGTTGCTTTTCAAAACATTGTAGAAACTTGCTCCATTCCAGTTTTCCTACCTTATCATTCTCACAATTTTCCTTCTACTACTTGAAGTATCGTAAGTCCAATCTAAAGATGCATGGAACAAAATGAGATGGGTACGGCTCTCATCTCGCTCATGCGGATGTTTATTTGTGATAGCAAGTATCAGTATAAATGGACTGGCAAATCCATATGGCTCCTCTTCCAGTAATTTAACATCCCACTACAAGTCCCAATTCAATTGGTAAAGTGATTCACCTAAAGGTGATGCACAAGCAATTCTTATTTCTCATGATTTTTTGGAAAAGCAACTGAGAAAATGTTGAGTTGGAATCTCCAAAGCATTTATTAGGTTAGGTAGCACTTTCTGTTTGTTTGACTTATATTTCTGCGGAGGTTAAGAAGGTATTCCTATTTGCTCAGGTCTCCCACAAGCACATATTCCTTTGCTCCTTTTCTTAACTGTGGGTGCACACTTTTATTGTATGTTCACTAAAGCTCATACCTATGCCCCTTGTTACCGATTCCTCACCTTTTTTCTGTACCCCTGACTGGCCTGAAAGGGCCTGAAAAGTGTGTGTGGGGGTTCCTCTAAAAATAGGATAAGCACAATGCCTGTCCTGAGTCCTTGAGAATAAAGGAATTAGCCATCATCCACCAGTTTCTTCAGGTGTTTCTCCCTGGTTCTGTTATCTTGTTTGATTTAGTCAAGCTAACTTTTGTCCCCAGTCACAACAAGCCAAAGTAAGGGAAAGAAATGAAACAACAGAATATGGCGTATATTTAATTCTAAAAGATACAGTATCATAAAAACAAAGATGGAGACAAAAGCTGTCAGATCAAGTATACAAATAAAATAGCAGTACAAAGCACGTCATGTTCCTCAATAGCTCCACATTCATGTTGAAGAAGAAGGGTGAAAATCTGAAGGATTCAGAGGAAATTCTTTGAAGTGGAAGAGCAAATGGTAAACCTGTTTACCATAAGCACTTCCTGAAAGGAAAGCATGGAACTACTGAAACAATATAAACCCCACTATGAGCCTTTGGACCTCTTGCTAAACCCATAGCCTTCACATGACCTTCACGTGTTTCCAAAAGTACAAGATCAGCTAAAAATGCCAGTTCTGGCACTACCAAATCTAAGAAGCTAAGGAAATCCATGAGACAGTTTCCATCCATGCTCGACTGATCTATCAGTTTGCAGGTGAGAGTTCAAGAGAAGGCAAAGAGTTGCAGCCTTTACTGCATAATCCTGTAATTCCTAATGCAGTTGCACCACAACTGTCCTACAAAGCACACGTTCCACGCTACAAAAAAGCACTACTGTCTTAAAATTTTTAGGCTGCAAAATCAAAGTGTTTAAATTCTTCCTCACCTTTCTTTCAGTATCACAATTAACTCCACCATCTGCCATCTTCAAAAGGCTGGCTGTATGTCACACTGATATGCCTCTTGACATTTTTGGAAGTGGAAAATCAGCTGCATTCCTGAACTGTCAGTTCCTCAGTTTACTATCTTTTTTTAATGTGGGAGTAGCAAGGGTGTGGGTTGGAGTTTGGTTTTTTTTTTCCTAGTCTATAGTAAAACCCATTTTCACCCTTAACTATTTCACAAAAATTATTATCTTGTGACTATTTCTAAAAGCACAGCATGATTCCTGAGGTTTGGTGAGACCAAGTATATCAGGTGAAGTGTCCTCCTTGGGATAGAGCCATTGTCTTTTGTAGATAAAATATCCTACTTTGTTCAATCCCATAGCATCACATATATTTTGCAAAAAGTCTGTGTAAGATTAAATCTTATCACAAACTGCTATCGCTCATTAGAAAATTATCCTATTAAGAAATATGTTTACAAAGTAATCGTCCATCTCTGTCTTTGAGATAACAATAAAATTGAAGTATTGATGCTTTGATGCCAAATAATTTTCCTACTATACTAACCCTGTCATTTTATTTTATCTACATACAGAGGAATTTGTTTAAATGCAAATGACTTGTTTCATGAAAGAAGACAGTCATTTCAAAGCTTTGCAGGCGCTTTTGTATTAATCACCATTTGTTTAAACAATTTCTTTAAGTGAAGTCCTACTTGTGGTAAGACTACATTATTGTTTCCAACCTGGTTTGCTTCCTCCATACATATAATCTTGTTTAATCTCAGTCCAGATAAAATGGAATGATATAACATTAAAGGGAAGATTTTTTAAGAGGAGGGGAAGGTTATATACTTTTCCCAATCACTGCATCTATCTACTGGCAATATAGATTGTACTGTTGGGTTCCTAATAGATGCTTCTTCTTGAACAACCATATCTAAAAAATGCCCTTTTATCTCCTTTGAGTTAAGACAGGATGCCAAATCTTTTTTAGATACAGGCCTAGCCGCTGTCACGCATGCTTGTTATCATAAGGCAATGCTGCTGTGGTGATGCACTTGAAAGCAGCATTTGGTGCAGAAATAGAGTTGTCTCCTTTTTAAAGCAAGATAAGAATACAGGACAAATGCGTTGGATCGTATCAAAAGCCTTTTTAGCCTAATATCCTGTCCCTGACAATGGCTGACGATAGATGTTTTGCGTTAAAGAACAGGAGTAACTCACATACAGAGTGATCCGCTCATTTGTAATTCAAGCAATTGGTATTTTAGAGGATAGAAATACTGTGTTTGTCATGTTTTAATGCATCAAAGATGACCCGTGGGAATCTGAGTGTCCTGACAGTATCAATGTATCACTGACTGGGGAATTTCCAGCTATGAAACTTTAACTAATGTTAATCATCAGTGTTCATCAGTATCAATAACTAATTTTGATCTCTGTATTTTCCAATGAAAAATCTGTATTTCATTATGTATTTCATACATTTCGTCATAAAATAATACTATATTTTACACTCACATGGACGTTTTGATTCATTTTGTCCCCAAAGTCTTCTGTCTTAGGAATCCTGTTGCTTCATCCAGTACAATTCTTCATCACTCATTCTCATTCCACCTTATTTTTTTCCATACAGTAAATAGAATTAAAGATCAGAAAAGCACTGGTAAACTTTAAAACAAGTCCCTGTTTAAGACTTTCTGTTTCAATAATCTCATTAATATGTCCTTTTTATTATCAGATATATTTTAGGAGACTATTTTCTATTATTTGAAATGACTATAAGTAAAAGCAAGCAGCATTACATTAGTGGATATGTCAGTGTCAGCAACAGTATGAGTTGTGCTCTTTTACTCTGCAGTGAATAAACCAGGGCAACTCTGCATTGCATTAAAGGGAGTCTTACTTACAATGTACTTTGTTCTGAAAACTGACTTTTCTGAAATAAATCCAAACCTGCAAAAAACGCACTAGCACATACAGATGGTTGTATGTGGAGAATGATGTGTAAACTGCTTCCTTTCTAGTGGCATACACAGTGACATTTATGGTCAGGCCACTCTTAAATGCAACTGAGACCTGTAGTTTGGAGCATTTTGCCCTCCCAGCATATGTTCAAATGCAACAATTATGAGTGAGAGTAAGGTCTGTGCCACCAACACTTACGATCTCCTGCTGGTTAGTCAGCTTGTCACTTGGTTTCCTCTAAAAATACCAATAGAAAACTCAAACAAATGGGTATTTGTAATTAAACACTAAACAGCTTGGGTTATTTGAGTACATATATGGTTAGATGGATAGCACTGGTTTATGAGAGTGTCTTACTCTCATAAAGTAACCCAGTAACCTGGAATTACTCAAAAATCTTTTAAATTAACACTTTGAACCAGAAAAGGTGCGGTGGCATCTGGGAAGACCAGACGGACTTACATACTGTCATCTTGTCTTTCTGACATCTTTCTTCTCCCAACCCTGTAGGCCAGGAGCCCCTGCCAGCCCCCCTGGGGCACCTCGGTCCTGGCTGTGAGACCCTGCCCCGTGGGGAGCACCCGTGACTCCTGGCCCCCAGGGAGCAGCCGCCTCCACTGTGCCCTAACACATCATATTAAGAGTAAACCAAGCTTTTTGATATAATATGGGGAAAAAAAATAGTAGCTGTTAGCAGTCTATTTCAATAAAGATCCAAAAGCAAAAGCAGCAGCAACCTGTCATGCTACATAGCTGATGGATTTGCTTAGCGGACCTAAATCACTGTGTTTATTTTGGATTCACAGCTAATGAAAGGGTGCAGCATGCTGCAAGCCATGGAGCTTAAGCTCCATTAACTAATCAATTTCTAACTCTGGGAATGAAAAAAATGGAGAGTGAAGCAGTGGTCAACACAATATCATACTTCTACAGTTTCAGAGGAAGCAGTACTTCAAAGCACAGGTTTTTAACAGCAACATGAAAACCGGACTACAAAGGAGATGCCAAATATCACTTTGTTTGCTAAGGGAAAACAGGGCAATGAAACAGGGCGATGAATATCTTGAAGAACTAACGTGCTTTGGAAGTGTAAAGCATGGAAATAAATAAATTAATAATCGTTGTCATCAATCAGATGTTGTAGGTACAGCCCAGCGAACGGCATGTCTCTGATGCTTTGCAGTAGGAGAGATATCCTTTGTATGTCTTAAAGAAGGGGAAAGAAAGGTGGCTTTGTGCCATACCGCAAACATATTTTTCCCTGAGCTACTTGATACATCTACAGACGCGGTTCGATATTGTGCAGGTATGTTACTGTAGTTTGCAAAAGCAGTAGCGTAGCACCGTTCCCAGGTTAATTAGCTATGCCCTTCAGCAAGGATTAGAAAAGATTTGAAAGCATCTAAAGCCAGGGAGGATTCAAGAAAAGCAAATAGCCCAACTTCTGTGGCAGACTCTATTGCCAGGGATTCGACTTAATCGGGATCTGTGTCAACTGCATTGATAGGCCTTCGTGTAAGTCATTTTATTTTAGGTAAACATTTGCAAATGAACTTTTTGTATTTGTAGCGTCATTTGGGAAAGGGGAAAAAAGGAATACCTCACCAGCAATATTGTTATCTGAACTCTACAGAAACATTTAGACCTTTCAAACTAAATGTCAAGTTGTTCCTACTGAGTCAAATTCTTGCAAATTTAAGCTAATTAGCATAACCACTTTCCAAGTCAAACCAGGCGCTTATGCTTTGCTTAAGTGGTATTAATACGTGAATACATTCTGATTGACACAGCCCATAATTTTTATGCCTGTAGGAAGAACAGGGGAAGTTATGAGCCCAAAGGATTTTTTACTCCAGGCAACAAAATTCTTCATGGACAGAAATGTAACTTTATTATGATAACTTTTAATTCAGAATTATATTATTTTCCTAAGCCAACTAGGAAACATGATCCAGCTGAAATGACTGTAAAAGAAGGGACGCAGCTGACTAGGAAGGAATACTTAAATAGTGGTTATTGGTTTTTAACCACAAGACTGGCACAACAGGCCCATAAAAGGTGAAGACCTGAGTTCTAGAAAATGGAAATTTAGTTCTGTATTGTTTTCTAATGTCAATCCTCGCCCTGTCACATCTGTATGCTGCAGAGGTGGCCCCCTTAAATGTTGAGCCTTATGCTCTGGTTAAAAAACGCTTTTTCTCAGTTACCAAAGTGGGAAACTCTCAGACTTACTAAACTCAGGTGCTGGGTAAGCTGGTGTGAGGCCATGAAAGCTTGCCCTGATTTTGCATCACTTTCTAGGTGCTACACTGGCAAAGCAGTGCATGGAAATTGAGACTAAAATCAGGTCATATTTTAGAGCTATTAACTTGATACAGCCAAAATTGTACAAAGGGGAATGCTTATTTTCAGCATTATTTGCCAGGGGAACATTTTACTGTCAAAGACATACATTTGTGGGAAGTATAGGAATTTGAAAATGCTGTCTCAACAAACAGGGTCACAACCTATGCAAGCAGTGACCTATCCAAATATAATCAACAATACAAATCTGGATTTGGTATAAAAAGGCAAAATTCTTCTCTCAGTTAACAATATGACAGGATCATTGCCAGTTGCCAAAAGACCCCTTCAGTTTAGGGAAGATAGCACAACACTGTTCTTATAAGCCACGCTACTTGTGCATACAAGTACTTAACAATATCATTTCGCACTTACAAAATGTATTCATGTTGAAATATATGTGTTGAAAAGTTTCAAATTATTCTTAAATGAAGGAGTTGAACCAAATGGCTTCCTCATTTAAATAACAGGTGAATGTAGCTTGCTTGCGCTGGCATAGTAAGAGTGGAGATGAGCAAGTCTTTGGAAAATAAGCTTGGTTTGATATTTTTAGGAAATGTCATTTAACCGGGACACAGGGCTCTATTCTTGAAATCTTTTCTATGACAAATCGTGGCAAAACACTAGATTAAAGTCAGATCGTGTGCCTGGAAAACCAGGCACCAGCTGGGTGGCCAGCCAGTGGCCTTTTCAGATTCTTCAAGGCAGACACTACATCCTACAGCACTGTACCAGCTGGGTAAATGTCCAAAGCTAAAATATTCAAATATCTTTGCCTAGCTGTCCTTGTTGAAAATGTCCTCAGTAGCCACTCACACTTGTTGTATTGGTTTTGTGTGGCAAGGTTTTGGTAGCGGGTGGGGTTACAGGGGTGGCTTCTGTAAGAAGCTGCTGGAAGCTTCCCCTGTGTTCGACAGAGCCCATACCAGCCGGCTCCGAGACAGACCCGCCGCCGGCCAAGGCCGAGCCAATCAGCGATAGTGGTAACGCCTCTGTGATAACATTTTTAAGAAGGAAAAAAAGTTGGGACGGCGGTATTCGGCAGCCGGAGAGAGGAGTGAGAACATGTAAGAGAAACAACCCTGTGGACACCAAGGTCAGTGAAGAAGGAGGGGGAGGAGGTGCTCCAGGCGCCGGAGCAGAGATTCCCCTGCAGCCCGTGGGGAAGACCATGGTGAGGCAGGCTGTCCCCCTGCAGTCCATGGAGGTCCACGGTGGAGCAGATCTCCACCTGCAGCCCGTGGAGGACCCCACGCCGGAGCAGGTGGGTTCCCGAAGGAGGCTGTGACCCCGTGGGAACCCCGCGCTGGAGCAGGCTCCTGGCAGGACCTGCGGACCCGTGGAGAGAGGAGCCCACGGAGCAGGTTTTCTGGCAGGACTTGTGACCCCGTGGGGGGCTCACGCTGGAGCAGTCTGTGCCTGAAGGACTGCACACCGTGGAAAGGACCCATGCTGGAGCAGTTCGTGAAGAACTGCAGCCCGTGGGAAGGACCCACGTTGGAGAAGTTCGTGGAGAACTGTCTCCCGTGGGTGGGACCCCACGCTGGAGCAGGGGAAGAGTGTGATGAGTCCTCCCCCTGAGGAGGATGAAGCGGCAGAAAATAACGTGTGATGAACTGACCGTAAACCCCATCCCCGTCCCCCTATGCCGCTGGGGGGGTGGTAGAGAATCCGGGAGTGAAGTTGTGCCCGGGAAGAAGGGAGGGGTGGAGGGAAGGTGTTCTGAGAGTTGGTTTTATTTCTCATTACCCTACTCCGGTTGATTTGTAATAAATCAAGTTAATTTTTCCCCAAACTGAGTCTGTTTTGCCCGTGACGGTAATTGGTGAGTGATCTCTCCTATCCTTATCTCGACCCACAAGCTCTTTGTTATATTTTCTCTCCCCTGTCCAGTTGAGAAGGAGGGGGAGTGATAGAACAGCTCTGGTGGGCACCTGGCATCCAGCCAGGGTTAACCCATCACACTTGTATCCATGGCTTACAACAAAGGTTTAAAAAATTCAGATAGAAAACCATGCTTCCAGCTCCCAAATTATCTATTTAAAATACTTGGACAGCATTTAGATAAGATACATAGACAATATACAGTGCAATCAGAAAAATAATTGCACTGACAAAATTAATTGCCCTATAAAGTTTTCCTTTTCATTAGGCAACTCCAACTACTAGCTCTCAAAGACTTTTTTTTTTTCTTTTTGTGACAAGGTGACTTCAGCTATTGAGATCATGGACAGAGGTATTGCCAAGGAGCCTCTCCAGAAAAACACCTAACTTTTGCATGTATACTAATTTGAAATTAAATTTTTAATTGGAAGAGTTCTTTTGGGACATTTTAATTGTGTTTTATTTGGAGATTTGGACTTGAAACAAAGGATTGATATTATATTTCTAAAAACTGTCCCTGATAACTCTCTCTACAAAATTTATTTAAGCATTTGAATGTGAAAGAAGCCCAAGATAAATATCCTCCAGTTTTAACCTGAATAAAGCAAGATTTGCAAAGAAACTCTGAGCCTATGGAGACAAAACTATAGCAAATGGGAAACTAGGAAGTTGTAAAATCACCAGAGGATCCCTTTTTCTTACGTTTGAAACTGGAAAGATAGGAAAAATGTGAGTCACAATTCCTGAAAAGTTTTGATGCCAGTGGTATTTTAGCAGCAAAATAATTAACTTTTACATTCTAGTATGTATACTAGAATTCTAACCAGGACAATGTCCTACCAGAAAACTGCACCAAAGATGTATTAGCAACCAGTTTACATGGCTATTTGCAATAAATTAGTGTATTTCAAAGTTAATCTTTTTTCTGTCAGTTTTTCACAGCTCACCGTGATACATATTTTTGTTTAAGTGTGAAATCATGTAATTTAGGATTTTAGGGGAAAAAGCTTTCAACAAAGTTTTCAGCCTAAACTACTTTCAATCCTAGCATTTTCTGTGAATAAGTAGAAATATGCAAATGAACTGTGCCATGAAAAACCACTAAAACAACTTTTCCCCTAGGAGATTATAAATATCTGTATATATGGGCAGAACATTCAATTAACATGAAAAATGTTCTGCTAAGTTTCATGATGATGTAGTGTGAGAAAGCAGCGATACAACAAAATTGGTAATCTACAGAAAAGGTGTAGGAACTTTCTTAGAAAGATACATGATTGTAGAAATGTAGACGTAGATATAATGCAGAAATGCGGCAAATGTGGCACTTCAGTAAAATGTGCAGGCAGCTTTAAACATAACTAATGGTGTATGTTTTAGTTTAGAATGCAAAATGAATTTGTAAATAATAGATGGAACCAGTATTAATAGTTTTAAAGATAGATGAATTAAATCAGTATTTTTTCTAACTCTTTCAAATTAATTTAAGACAGCTGCACAGTTACTCCCCTTCACCAAAGAGTTAAGAAAATGTTAAATGGGTAGCTTATGTGATGAAAAGTTATTATGCCGAGATTACCCTTGGAGGAACTATGATGAAGAAGGAGATAATATTGGAATATATGGCTTATATTTTTATTTAAACTTGAGCTTGGTGGGGCAGGTGTGAGTGAGGATGCCTTCAGCCAGCACCTTTACTCCTTTCTGCTGCTGCGGCTGCTTGCGCGCTGCAGCACCATCTCCGAACTCACATCACTCATCCCAAATAAAAGAGGAAATCAGCACCAAGTTTAAAAGCGAGCGAGGAGGTGGAATATGAGCCGAGTCAAGCAGTGGGAGCCCTGGTCTCAGATAAACCTAGGCAGAAGGTTTTGAGCTATATTTACGATGTTTTATTTTAATCTCCCTAATAATAAAAAGTAGACCCAAGAAGGCATGAGGACTGGAAGCTAAATCCAGTCTGAAAACAGAGTGAAATAGTCACTAAAATCATCGAGCTCTTCCAGACAGAAGGCACAGGGCCTTGTCTACAGGGACCATGAAACAAGGGTCAAGTTCTTAGCAGGTTTCTTGTCTGTCTCACCTTTTCACAGCACTGGCTCACAGTGCTAACCACCTACCGAGAGGTTTTGTAGCCAAAAATTACTGGTGCTACTGCACTGAACTTAAAAATAAAAAAGCAACAACTTGAACTGCAGGAGATGTTTCCTTCAGAGAAAACCTTTGTCCTGCAGCTGGTGGACTGAATTCAACTGGGAAACTAACACAAGCTTAAGGAACAAAAATAGTAAAACTCAATGACATAGGGAATTGCTGATGGACGTGTAGCAGGACCTCAAGGGCAAGGCTGAGTCATGGTCATATCTGTGTTAAGAGTCTTGGCTCCTTTTTTTAGGATTGGGTATTTTAATATTTGAAGCCATTAGGGATCATTTCTAATCATTCTCATAGGCAAAACAAGCCCCATTAAGAGAAGAGCTAAAAATGCAGGTTTCTCTCACTCTGAAGAGTCTTTGCAAGAGAAAACAGACTCCTCATGGAGACCTGAAGAGAAAATAGCTGTTATAAGGACTCAGAGGACACAGATCTTAATGAAACACTCGGCTGTTTGGCTGTCATCAGAAATTAGAGAGTATTTAAAGAATTGATATAACTATTGAAGACCCCTGAAACAAGGAAAGATGAAAAGACTATTCCCAGATTTTAATGGCAGGGCTGTGGATGGTCTTTGTTGGCTGAAGAACATACTGTCAAGACTGTCCTCTCAGAGGGAACAAAAGGACTACGTCTGGCTGCAGAGCTGTCGAGACAGCCGGCAGAAGGGAGGAAACGCCGCGGGTCGAGAGGAGGAAGGCGAGGAGGAGCTGCAGATGGCAGGGCGTCTCTGACAGCTATTGCTATAAACAAGGCTTCTGGACAGCAGGTCTTTATTTTGGAGCTGAGCTCATGCAATTTGTGACTACAGGAGAGTGAGAGAGAAATGAAAGCTGACCCTGAAACACAGCTACAGAGCTTTCCAGTTCTTGGTAATTAGTTTATACCTACCTCTGCTTGATCAGAGCATGTATTGTCACCATGTATAATGGTTTCAGGTTGTCCAAGTGCATTTTTAAGAGAAAAGGAAAACATGATGTTGTTTGCTTCCCAAGCTCTTTAAAAATAAATCTACCATTGCATGTAAGAGAGAGCAGAACTGTGTGGAATGGAAAGAGCAAAGGAAGAGTCCTGACAAGTGAATTACGGGAGGAAAACTGGTTGCTAATGCAAAGGCTCCTGGTTAAGAGCAAACAGCATGCTGCTGGGATGTAGTGGAAAACATGACAGGACATATCACCGTCATCTTCTTGGTCTCTTTAAAAATGTCAAAGCAAGTTAATTTGGGGAGACAGGTGAAGGGAAGAGACCTTTTTATTCTGCATCCTTGTTTTGTATTAGTGTTTTACTTGTGTCAGTGTATTACTACAGAGAGGATGAAAAACTTCCAGCTCTGCATTTAAACCTGATGTTTCATCCACCAGTCCTTCACAGACTTATCAAGGGCAGTATAGGAAGCTTCATGTATTAAATTCTCTGAAGTAAACATGGTGAAGGCTGCAGTGAATGTTTTGATGTTAGGTTAGTCTGGCAGGTATTAGCAGCCTACATGAATTTTCTTTTTCTAGCTTTCAGATTATTATATCTCTTTTTCTGTTCACAATATTAAGGCAACAAAAAATTTGGCTCTAGTCACGCGCTGGGAATATCTCTGTAGTCACTGCACAGCCAGTCCTCCAAGCAAATATTTAGTCTAACTAAACATCGTGAATGAAGAGGCTATTGGAGTATAAAGTAGGAGCATAATCTCTGAGGTTTTAACCAAGGCATTAGAAAGACCTAATAATAGCAGGGCTTTGCAGAGATGCTAAGATAAAGAAAAAGCCATCTTGAGAATGCCTTCAAGAAAAGCTTTGCCTGTCGCCAGTCACTTGGCAACATGAAAGACAAGCTTGGACCAAAAATCACACAGAAAAATGAAGATGGCATAATAATAATTGTTATAATTTTATGAATCTGACATTCTCCTTGCCAGCACATCCTGACTGACCCTATCAGATATCTCTGCAAGGCAAAATGACTCTTTTAATATTTAAGCCCATGTTCAAATATTTCTGTAAGGCAAATTTTACCATGGGATGATGGAGGAGATGATGATGAAGCACAAAAGAATGAAATGTCTTTCCTCAGCAGAATATTTCTCCACATCATTGCCTGGACTGCACTCCAGTGCTCTCCTGTACGCTTGAACTTGGAGCTTGTCTCTCCTCTAGACCAGAGTGAGTGTCCCTCAGTGACAAAGTCAGTCCCATTTGCAATGTTGCTGGACTGTTTTCTTCAAACAATAAATGTTACACAGAATATACAGACCAAGTTCCCTGAACACATTAGGAAAATCAACGGGCAATTTTATTTCAAAGCCTACTTTCCAGCCAGCAAATAATGAATAACAAGGGAATCTGGTATCAATAGTTTGGAAGTTTTATTACTGTTGTCAAGTTTCCCATTATTATTGGTTTTTTCCCAAGTAATATGGTTTACCTAATGTAGTGAGAAGCAGATGGTTTATTGCTTGCTTATAAGTGGTTATATGATTCTTGCAGAGGAAGTATATTGAACACTTTTTTTGTTTTTATCAAACAAATATTTTCCATTTATTTACTAGGAGAAGGGGAAAGGCAAATATAAATTATATTGTATACAAATGAGTATGGATATATTGACAGGAAATGAAACATATCGTAGTAATAAATATTCTAATATTTTGTTTTCTTAAAAGAAAAGAAGCTACAGTTAACAGCTGCTTAAATTTTAAAATTCATAAATGCAAAGATTTCAGGGTCAAAAAAAGGAGTTATGAAAACGTAGTCTGATCTACATAATACCTACATAATCTAGGCCATTGATGCATGTGTAATAATTTTGGCATCACACGGACCATTTCTGTTAAGCTGGAACATATTTTGGAAAGAGATTGTCCAGTTTTGCCTTCAGAAATTCTCGTGTTGACCCTGTCACTGTTGATACTATAAGCCCTATGTTTTGGAAAACTGAATTAAGAGAGTGAATCCATTCTGAGCGCAGAATTGTCTGCCCAATGCAACAGGATCCCCTCTGAAGGTAACAAGTTGCACGTGAGACTCAAGTAGACTTGCTGCAAGATATTTTCCTGTTACTCCTTAATTTCGTTCTACTATCCAGTCAATTCTGAATTTAGCAGAAATCTATAGTTATTCCCAGAGGAATTCTGTGCAGAAAAATGATAACAAAGGATCTTTCTGCACTTTTTCCCTGTTTACCAAACTGATGATGTCAAACTGAAGAGATAAATTATGCAGATGAGGCACCTGTGTTGCCAATCTTCTCTGTTCTCCAGCAGCTCAGAGTTAAGATTTACCCAAATATCTATATCCTCATGAGTTTACTTTTCTGCGGGGAGGAAGCTGTGACTAGTTCTGGTGGTGCAAGTGTCTGTATGAAAGCATCCTTTTCCTTGGCAAGGTAGAAGCGTGTTTGACAGGCACTTCTTCAAGGTACTTTCTTCTTGTATCTGTGCTTTGAAGATTGTCACAGTGATTCACAGATTTGTGTGTGCCCTCTTATTTGGAGCTGTTTGGAAGACTGTAAACGTGTTGGTGATATTAGCAAGCAGACTAAAAACAGACGATCCTGTTTTCCCTTAATATGAAAACATTTCAGTATTCCCTGCTCAGAAAAACACTTGCAGTCCTAGTCAAAGCAACACATAGTTCATCTTCTATGGGGAAAATTTATTCCAGTTTTAACTTCACAGTCTCTTCACTGAAGTCAATGGATTTATATTAGAATCATAGAATCATAAAATCATCTATCTTGGAAAGGACCTTCAAGGTCATCATCAAGTCCAACCGTTAACCTAGCACTGCCAAGTCCACCACTAAACCATGTCCCTAAGCGCCACATCCACACGTCTTTTAAATACCTCCAGGGATGGTGACTCAACATGTTCCAGTGCTTGACAACCCTTTTGGTGAAGATAGTTTTCCTAATATCCAATCTAACCCTCCCCTGGCGCAACTTGAGGCCATTTCCTCTTGTCCTATCAGTTGTAACTTGGGAGAAGAGACCGACCCCCACCTCGCTACAACCTCCTTACAGGTAGTTGTAGAGAGCGATAAGGTCTCCCCTCAGCCTCCTTTTCTCCAGGCTAAACAACCCCAGTTCCCTCAGCCGCTCCTCATAAGACTTGTGCTCCAGACCCTTCACCAGCTTCGTTGCCCTTCTCTGGACATGCTCCAGCACCTCAGCGTCTTTCTTGCAGCGAGGGGCCCAAAACTGAACACGGCATTCAAGGTGCGGCGTCGCCAGTGCCAAGTACAGGAGGACGATCACTGCCCTAATCCTGCTGGCCACACTATTTCTGATACAAGCCAGAATGCTATTGGCCTTCTTGGCCACCTGGGCACACTGCTGGCCCGTATTCAGCCGGCTGTCGACCAACACCCCCAGGTCCTTTTCTGCCAGGCAGCTTTCCAGCCACTCTTCCCCAAGCCTGTACTGTTGCATGGGTGACTAGAGAAGAACTTTAGAGAAGAACTGTATTCTTTATGTTAATTTTTTGGTATGGTTTTAGATACCTTTGACATTAACGCACTCAGGGTACATTTACAACTTTGAATATGGCTGCAGAAAGTGATCATTTTTTCCTAGAGATATGTAATCTAGAGAATCCACTTTATATAAACCACTGTTGATGTCGAGGAATTGTAAAATACCTACAGGGCAGTTTCTGAAAAAAATAGGTGATATTAAGACAAAGGTGATGGCAAGATAGGATGAAATTTGCACTGCCTCTGTCCATACTATACAAGTTTTGTGGCCAAATAGAGGACTTCAATCCCAAGAGATGTCAGAGTAAGAGCTTTTGTGAACACTAAAATACACGAAGAAAAAAGCACTGCACAAAAAGATCTCAGCAATGTCAGGCATATGTTTTAGCAAGTGATTATGAAATAATTTCTCTCTAGTCCTGAAAAACTGAATATTTCTTGCATTTTTGCAGTGTTAGCCCTCATTTCCAAACCATTTGTTAAGGGTGTTTTAATACCAAATTAATGTAAGGTATCATATATTATCACTAACACACATTATTAATAAAACAGTTATATCGCCTAATGGGGCATGAAAAATATAAATTTCTAATGAAGCTCCATGTAAAAGTTGGAATACTAATACAATACCTCTGACTGAATAGCAGAGACTGCAGGGGGTTCCTACAGGAAAAAAAAACCCACAAAAAACGTTGTACCAATAAACATCAGCAGTAGACATTAACCGCTTGCTTCCTATTTTGTAAGGCAAACATTTCTCGCTTGCGAAGTTCAAAATTCTCACCAACTTCACCTTGCTGAGAGCCAACGCAGGCGAAGTCCCACGGGAACGCTTCCACCCACCATTACAGCTGGCTCAACGGAGAAAAAACTTGCAGGCGCAAGGAACTCCTGAGTGCCCACAAAGGGCAAGGCGCTGCCCGCCTTGCACAGCTCGGTGCTCGCTGCCGGCGGGTTCCCGGCTGGCAGAGCCGAGCGCTGAGCGCGGTGCCAGCAGATGGCACTCCAGAATGCGGAACGCCGGCACTCGGGGCTCTGCAGCCTGCCTGGGGGTCCCTCAGGGCCTCCCCTGGCAGCCCCTGGCTGTGGGGTCGGAGTCCGGGTACTTGGAGAAAGGAGAAGAAGGGCTAACGCCTCCACGGGGCAGAAATACCTGCCTCGTGCCTATGGTGGAGAGGATGCAACGTACGCTCGCTTCGTGTATCCGACCGATTTCAAAAGCGGTGGGGCTGACCCGTCGTGTAGCACTTTCGCGTTGAGGCTTGTTGGGACTGGTCTTACCCTTTCTTTACAGCCCTTTTACGGGCTGCGCAAAGCGCAGGAAGCCTCCTCCAGCTCTTCTGAACTTACGCGAGGACAGCCAAAATCCAATCCTTCGGCTTGGAAACTCAGGGTTAAGTAAGGCAAAGGCTTATAATTAAATAGGAATGTCTGTTGATCTCTATCGCGAATGTAAGCTGGAGGTTTTGTTCCTCATAGCACAAGCTTTACCCATGTCATACAAATTCACCAAAGGCAGTTTTCCTGCCCTCCATCCTTGAAACACAAGAGTCTCGAGAATTACAATGCAAAGAAGAGGTTGTATGAAAGCAGCATCAGGCAGAACACAGCTCAGAACAGAGCTGACCAAAACTAATAATTTAGCTACATTCTGGTTTTTGAAAATGTTCTCTTCTGCAAAAAGAAGCTATATAATATGTGAATGTTACATGATAAAAAACTTTAGTGGTAACCAAGAGTTCAACAGTCATTTCATAGAGATTTTGCTTATATTTCAATTAATAATATAAATTATAAATGTCCTAAGTTATAACATTACATACTACTTTTTCAGGGGATTCATGACTTATTTAACCTGAAACTGCATGCTTATGTTTTCCATAATAGCCATCCAATGCAATGTCAACATTTTCTTAAACTAACCTGCTTATAGAGGACTTAGTTCAAAACATACAGGTTATTTCTTCATCACAGAATATGAGAATAATTGTTACCAAATGAAAACTGAAAGAAATATATGATTGCTTTAAGTGTTATACTAACTATGTTACCAGGTTTGAGCATAATTATTAATTGGAAAGTTATAACTGGCCATGAAATACACAAGAACATTTAACTGCCTCCCATGGTGACCATGAAAATACAGAGAATGATGGTTTAATTAGTAATCCCAGAGATACCAGGCAATGCTCAAAAGCTAAAAAACTACCAGCATTATTGCTGTGAAGAAGGAGGGACTCGAAACATTTCAACCAGTCTGTTCAGCCTTAGGCCTTTGCTGTCAAAGATGATAGCAGTGATTATGGCCTGAAATTACTAGATGATTTTATATAGGCCTTTGACAACAATGCTGCATCATATAGTGAAAGGTCTGTTCCCTTTCTCTGTTTCAAGTGCCTTACTTTGCTCCAGTGCCTATGCAGACTTCAGTCAGAAAGTATTTCTCATTTACATGACCTAGATAGAATAACAGTGAGAAAGATGTTCCTTGATCTTTTTTTCTGTTGGTTTGCTACATTCAGCCTGGAAGAAAAACATAATCACGGGAATGCATTGTTTCTTTTATGTCAATATTAGGAAGCAATGCAAGGTAGATTGGGGGGATAGATCTAGGCAGAAGCCTTGCAATAAATGGACAGAAAACCACATGGAATAGCTTTAGGGATTACACAGTTTTGCTTATCTTTTAAAAAAGTTCCCTGTTTAGTGACTTTTCAAACTTGGTTTTACTACAGTGACCTATAGCTGACAATAACTGTTAGCTAGGTGATTTAACTCTAGCACAGCTATGTTTAGAACCATGTCAATAATAAGGACAATAGTTCAGTGCAATGGTGGCTTATTGCATGATTACTCATTTCAGAGTCATTACCTCAGCTGCCATACTGGACAACCTATATTAAAAAGTGCTATGAACTGGCTTGAACTGTGGTTACAGAAATAGTCCGAATGCATCTTGACTCCATTTGGCCTTAGCTATTGCTCAGTTGTATCCATTTCTGTAGTCAGTCACAGGTTCCTTTTCTGATCTACACAAGACTTCCCATGTTTCTGTGATATTCTCATATGACAGCATGCGAGAAATAAATCTTTCTTGAAATAACAAAGCAAGAAGCAGAGGAACTACCCAGGTACAATCTTCCATGGACTGCCATGATGAACATACCCATGAGATAAGTTAAAGGAACATTTGTCTGGGTTTAGAGAGATTCTAATATGTCAAAATATAAAAAAAAAAAAGTCTGCCCACTCAAGCACGGGTAGGAAATGTGAGACAAAAGGACATGGACAGAACATCTGTCAAATTACAGGAACTGGGGAAACAGTCCAATCATGAATGAAGATTATTTCATGTAATTGTGTCCAAATACTAAGTTCATACACAACATAGCTTATCTGAAATTCTTCCATGCTTGTATTGAACTTAAAAGAATTTAAGAGAGGTGATCATTGTGTGAAAAAAATTTTAAGAAAGCAATAGCCCCAAAACAAACAGCTTGTACAATTTCCAATAGCTAACGGAAATATTTATTCTGTGCATCCTAATTCTAGTCCACTATTGCCTAAAAAGAGAAGTATTGTGCATTTGAAATCTTTGTCATTATTATGTCCATTTTAAGCAGCTATTTAGACAGAACTAAAGCTACTGAAAGTGGTCTCCCAAAACTCATAGTGGAAGCTGACATGCTGTTCAGCTGGAAACAGCCTTCTTGAAGGAGAATTGATGTGAATCCTTTTGTAAAGGAGATCTGTGCTCTGAGCACTCAAAATACATCATGGAATACTAATCACACTACTTCCCAAAGCAAAAGAAAAATGAAAGAGGATAGAGTGCATCACTGAACTGAGAATGGTACATCTCTTTGGAGACATTGGGGGGTGGGGGGGGAGGATGCCTCTCTGCATCCCTACCTATATAGACTTAAAGAAGAACCCTGAAACAGTATAGCATAAATATTCCATTTGTATTTTATGTTCCCCTATATGAGAATGAGAGGACAGATCTCAGCCTGGGTAAATTAACACAGCTCTAGTGGAGTGAGGGAGACATGGTACCAATATCATCTTCTTACCCTAATGTGCTGGTGGAACTTGGAGCAGTGCAGGAGCAAAAAGCACAGATGAAACATTACTGAAAAGCAAGGTGGAAGTGCTTTGTTCTGTCTTTTTTTCTGGAATCTGTGTTTCTTCCCCTAAGATAAAATAGTGGGGCTGCATATCTCAGACAATGGATCAAACAGAAAGCACGCACCTCTTCAACCACATGATGCAGAACTTGTGCTGCATGAGGTGCAGAGTCACAAATGGGTCCAAAAAGCGCTGTTTGGCACATCTCATTAAAATGTTTCACCTTCATCTTCTGGAAGTGTAGTAAACTTCAGTATTAGGCATATTTAAAACCTTTTTTTTTCTCCCTAACAAAAGGGAGAGATTGACTAATGGTCCCAGTGCTTTGAATCAAAATACTTGCTATACTTGTATATATTAAAGTGCTGTAGTAGTAAAAATTGACTCTCCGATGCTGTCATTCTTTCACTATAAAATGAACAGCTCATAGGAGGAAATAGATTGGCTCTGAATATGGCCAGAAAAAAGAGTTTTCTTCCAATAGTTTTTTCTTGGGTAAGACTTTTTATACTGTGTTTGACATTTTGAATTACATGATTATATAGTATAAGACTCGAGCAACATTTTGTATTGTGAAGATGGAGATGCTCAGCATTTTGCCAGATGCCAAGTGATATTCTGATATTTCTATCTTCTCTTTAAACTGAGTGACAGTCAGCATATTCACAATGAAGCCAAGACAATCTGCTATCAAGTTACAGTAGTGATATTTTCCCTGATGAAGATCCCAGAGCTTGTTGGAATAAAGCTCCTTAAAACTCAGTGTCTGGAATAGCTCCAGCTTGAATTGCACTCTGTGTAATATAATTTTATATTTGTGCCAGTCTAATAAGTAGATCACTGGGTAGAGGCTTTTGTAAGTAAGTCTATACGTACTGCACCATTTCCTGGCTCTGTGCTCCAGTGTGTTGCAGGCTGTGTGCAGTGGGGGAGGTGCCAGAGCTGATCAAGCAGTGTAATTTTATACATTACTGAATCAGTGCAGGAGAAACCTGGAGGGACAAAGCATCATCTTCTCTTTGGACTGCACTGTAAAATCCTACAGCTCTCTTAGCCCAGCCATGCTCTGATACATTTTTTTCTCTCCTTTTTCTGATTTTGGTGCGAATGATAAAGTGATCCGATGATGGCTCTCGTTATGGAACCTATTAGCAAGTGGACGCCCAAGCAAGTAGTGGATTGGATGAAAGGTACGGTCATTTATTACCATGTATTGTCTGTACTTTGGATCCTTGTAATTTACATATCTGCTTTTGTATTCTTTGTTTTGGGAAGAGTTTATTCAGTTCTCATAATCAGTATGCTGCTTTGCACAGTAGTTTTTAAGACACGACTGAAGAGAGAGGCTGTTTAAGCTGTGCAGCATGTTGTTGGGATTTCTGCCGAGAACTGAGTAGGGATCAAATGCATTTGTTGGTAAATGCAGACATCAAGTGTTTGTGTCTCATGGCTCCATTATGCATTGCACACTGTAACGTTATTATGTTTGGTTGCTTTAAATTTGCCCTGATTAGGTCTGTTTTGCTCATATCAGGTGATCTGATGCAGTGGCTGTGCAGCACTTGTGTGTAGTTTAGGGTACCACAAGAAGCATAAGGTGCCGGAGGCTGGACTGAGGAATTCTGCTCCTTTAGTGACATGTCCTGATTTGTTCAGGCTTCCCAGCTGCTGCTGCTCTTGCTCGTGCCGCCGTTGTGTCTAACGCACCCGCGTCCCCCTCCGTCCGTCTGTCCGTCCGCCGCTGGTACCGTGGACAGTGCAGCCCGTGCCGTGCGTGGGGTGTGCGAGGGGGGGACGCGCAGGGCTGAGCACGGCTTCGCTGGGGAAACTCTTCCCGATAACTTGACGGGAATGATGATTTCCCTGCACATTCGCAGTTTCACAGCACAGCCATAAGCTGTGACATGTTTTGTCTTATAGTGCTCGGCTGTGCTGCAAACAGACGGGCTTGGATGGGAGGGTGAAGGATCGTTCGTGATGATAAAAGTGGTTTAAATTTCTCCTGAGTGGGGAAAAATGTATTTCCACAGTAGGATGCATTAGTGTTGTTACACTTTGCTTCTGATGAGCTGTCTGTCTTAGAGACAAATAATTTCTGCTACAAGGGATCTCCATTATATAAGGAGAAGGGGTGCAAATTTTGTTTGTATGTTACTCATGGAAATAATTTCCATAGCGTGATTACGGAACTTACTGGAGGGCTGAGTTGGACGCCCACTATAATATCCTTAAAGCTTTCAAAGTATTATCATTAATAAGGAAATGGTTTTGATTTCATTTTGCTGAGATACGTCTCCATCCTTAAGTGAAACGGGGCTGTTTAGGTTCTCATCAGACACATTACAGTTATGAGCAAACTATTTTTTTACAAGCACACAGTATTATGAAGCTAATGGTATCTAAGAGAATGTATGTAGCTTGTTTCTCAGGTTAATTGGGAGGTCTTAAGCATGTCATCGGGATGGATCCCAAAACCATTAGATAAAGGACTGATTCCCATACTCCAGTGTCATTACTTGAAATCAATTCCTAATGTACATGCAGGGGAGAGTTTTCTGATCGACATCTTTATCTTCAGTACATGAAAGATTTAAAAGGTGGATAGATCATTATGCTATTTTAACTCATTATTTGAATTAAAATGTAAATTAAATGTCAAAGTGTGTATAATACTTGTTGCTAAATTTAAAAATACTTCCTGCTACTTTTTTATCCTTTTTGATGTAAACTAATTACAACTTGGGTAACATTAATCCATAACATGTGTAGTGCATACCATGGGAAGCAAGAAGGTCATAAAAAGCAAAAGGTTTTTAAATGTATGGAGTTGCCTGACAGTTAAATTTCTATACACAGACTGCATACTGCATCCGTAGGGACGTCTGGAGTAGACAGTGTTGTCAGTTGTGTGCCTCTGGGCTTAAGCATAAATAAGTATAATGCAATGAACACTGAAGGATTCACAAGATAGGTTTTTTCCTTGGTAACATGAGTGCTACAGATCCACAAAAAGTAAAGTTGCACATTTTTCCATTTTTACCATGCTAATATTACAAGCCCCTTTTTTATCCCGGTATTTACCTTTCTAAATGCATACTTCAGTCATAGCCAAAGAAAAGACCTAACACACACAAATGGAAGCATACCAGAATTAGTTTAAAACTACTTGTAAATCCCTTACTTTACAAAAATTGCCCAGCTGTGGCCACTGTTTACCTGTAATTTACATATATTCTGTATGTCAGCTCTATTAGCTATAGTCGTTCTGCTAAATAGCTATTAATGCATCAGAGAGGTTGAAGGTCTGCACGGGTAATAATATTCAAGTGATAAGGTAGCTTTTACCTATGTCTTCTATACTGAAAGGTACACTTTGACAGCATTAAAAGATATAGTAAAGACATTTTAGAAAAATTACTACGCAATGAATGTGGAATATTATCTTTGCTTTAGAAAGCAACATGTTAATAAACCATGTAACAAATATTGCAAGCGTAATATACCTTTTTTTGGCTTAAAAATGTGTAGTCAACTAGCTTTAATTGTAAAGGTTGTAAATTATAACATATTTCATAGGGAAATGATAGTAATATGTCTTTTTACCTTGAATTTATCATAATTATTTAAGCTATCGCAACTTACTTTTAAAAGTACGGTTAGCAAAGTATGTTTTGAAATCAACTAGCAGTAAGTACCAGCAACATCAAATAATTGAAGAGAAGATGGAAGAAAGCCACAAAAATGATGCTAATAGTTTGAGACCTGGCTACCCAGAATGTGTCCTGGTTACAGTGTGCTATTCTCAGAAGCAGCTGTAGCCTAAGCCCCAATGAAGAGGAGACAACCTTCTGTTCTTTTCCTTAAGGAAATGTTACTTGCCAAAGAAGTAAAAATTGGTAGGCTTTAAGGAACATTATTATGACAAGTTGGCATCTTGTATTTATCTACAGTTCCTTTCTCAGGAACACATTCAACTGGAATTCAACTTGGGAACTGCATCTGATGGTGTGGACAACCTGTAAAGGCCATGCAAGTCTTTAGAAATTGATTCTTGAGGCTTATAGAGGATCTAGAAGTTAAGACTGTAGATACCTTTGTGTTGAAGAAATTGTCTTTATACAAAAATATTTTGTAAAGTTTAGCAAATACACAGCAGAAGGCACTGTGGTTAAAAAGAAAGTTTTCAAAGGAGGAGAAAAGATTAATTGTGAAGATATTTTTAACAACAATTTTCAGTCACTATTCTTTTTTTTCCAAATTTTCCAAAATTTTAAATTTCTCTAAATGGTTTTCACTTCAGAAAACAAGCCAGTATTTCTCCTGGTATGTACTCACTTCTTACATAATTTAAACATTTTCCTGGGGGTGTGTACTATGGATCCAAAAGGTACTTTAAGTGAAAAAACTTTGCCTTGCTCAAATTCCATTGTGGCACTGTTAGAAAACAAATATTACCCATAAAGCTTGCAAGTACATTAAGAATCAGAATAGTTTTCTACCTTGGTCAGTTTTTCCTTTGATTAAGCTTAACATATTAACGTGAGTAAATGACAAACTACACTTCAATATTACATCTGTAATGCTTCTACCTGGAGACTTGGATTGCTTTTTGGCCTGTGAACTTACTGTGAAACTTGGTGACACTTTGCAGTTGCAAACAGGTTATCAGAGTGAGCACTCCTAAACCAAAGGCCACCTATTTTAATATGCATGCATGCACTATGGAAGGTAATCCTGTACAGAATTTGGGCGTTTGGGGTGCAGAGGTGAGGTATGATGTCTTACTGCTGACTCTTATTTTCACTTAGAATTAATAGAGGCATGATAGTTTGTGTTTTCATATTAAGTAGAATCTAAAAGGTATTCTCTGTGCTTTTACAAATAACAGCATTTAAGATTTTGTACTTCCTAAGTGAAGCAGTTTACAAGTAGGTCATTTAAAATGTGAACTCATTTACAGAGAAGTGACACCTCTGTCCAAATAAATACTAACTTTTCAAAACAATCCAATGAAATGAAATGAAATACAACGCAATGAAATACAGCTGTGAGTTTCAGAGAATGGAATGTTATTAAACAGCTGAAAACTAAAATAGGAAACCAGTTATTTCTTAAGTACCTGTAAGTAATAACTCCACATGGTGTCAGTTGTTCAAAGTCTTGGGGACTGACAGTAAGGTTTGTCTGCCAAAACAGCCTGCAGCCTCTCATAACGAATGCTCAGCTTTAGATACTCATTTCACAACTGCAAGCCATTTTTCCCCTTTAAATCTAGAATTTCTCCACTCTCAACAGGAGATGCAGACATGAAAAAATAAAAACTAATTCAGTTGGTAAACTGATTAACTGTGCTGCACTGATCCTGTGCAGAATAATTATATGTTTAGTTGAAGGGTTTTCCTTAGCATGTAATTCCCTGATTTCAAGCTGGCTCATAAAAGAGAAAGAAAGGGAGGGAGGGGGGATCTGAGAGCAGGGAAGCTGATGACGTGAGTGGACTTGTTAGCATTCATATCATGCAGGGCTCCGGCAAACCCCTTCTCAGTCTTCTTTTGCTTTTCATTAGATCACTACCTGTTCTGTAGCAGTATGTCATAACTAGGGATTCTCCTCTATTTACAGAACATAATATATAAAATCTTAGAGTGTACTGGAGACACAGCTAAATATTATGATCTACTGCAAAAGCAGCCTTATAGGTACTGAGCTGGATGATACTTAGCTTTCTTGATCCCCCTTCATGACCTTAGAATCCCATAATGCAAGAACTCAACTTCACAAGATACAATTTGAAACTTGAATAGATAACCCAGGTCATATCTTATTTAGAAAAAAATAGGTTTTATAACATCTTTTCAGTTCTTTCTGAAGACAAATAGGTTTGGAAGAGAACTGAGAGCCACAAATAGATGCCCTCAGAATTAGCGTTGAATTTTCAAGCAGTTCTAAAGCAAAGCTTTCATCATTTTCCTTCTACTCTCACCAGTTTCAAAACTGAAACAAACAATTTACTGTCGTGGCTCCCCCATGGATTACTGTGCTTCACTAGTACCACATTTCCAGTTGCCGCTATAAAGTCACTGAATCAGAATTGTCTGCAATTCCTCTCTGATTCCTCTTAACAGTTTCAGACCGTAATACTTTTTAGTAATAAATTTTGGCAACAACTACTCTGTCGAATGTTACAAACTATTTGTTTTAAAATGATCAGGAGAGCACACCTCAAAGTTGACTATGCCATGTAAGAGGCTAAAGTCAGATTTCAAGAAACAGGTTCCCAATATTAGGTACAGGTAAGTGCTGGAATAAGCTGTCTGGGCAGGTTTAGCCATTTCCTTTGTAGGAGCTTCCGAACACAACTAAGAAGAGCTCAGATAAATGTCCCTCTGGAACGGTTTATGCACCCACAGAATAGCCTAATGTCCTCTCAAGGATTCTGCCAGTTCAGACAAGGCCTTGGGATGGTTTTGTGTATGTGTATGACCCTCATCTTTGAAATACGTGAAACAGTCCCAAAGAGATTATAGCTCTAGCTTCCTTCTGGGTATTTCATGGCTTGTATTTTCCAGAACAACTGTGTGAGAAGACTATCCTAGCTGCAGACACAGGTAGATGCTTGGGATGAATCTGCACTTCAGATATTCTGAGAACGGGAAGATTGGATTAGGGCAGCAACTACAACTTCTTTAGGTGAGGATATGAAAAAATCATACACAAACTGTAATCTAAAAGTTCAGGATCTCAGCTCACTGTGTCTTGGAAAGGAAGTTTAGCACAGGTGAGTTACTCTCTCATGATGAGTAAATATGATATGAGGATACATTGGATTATTCTTTATTCTCTTTCCTTTAATTTTTTACTTTCTCTTTAATTTTGTAATTTATCTTCCATTGCCTTGATTTTCTTTAAATGATTTTTAATTCTCATTTTCTTCTAAAATATTTGCATATTACTAAGAATTAGTATTTATAAAAGCTACTGGCCAAAAGACCTGGCAAGCATATCATGTTTTTGTTATCACCTACTGTGCACATGGAAAATGAAAGGAGATGCAGTCAGTATTGACTACAAATTGTAAGTAATAAAGGTATATGTATAATGTTTAAACATATCAGGGAAAATATTTAATTCTAGTGAAAGCCTAGCAAAACCAAGTCAGAGACAAAGTATTCAAGATCAAATCAATACTCTGTTCCAAATGTCTAAAGTTCAAAAATCTTAATGTTGTATTTTATAAGAAGCCAACAGCATAGCCTCCTGAGAGCAGAATACATGGTATTCATCAGAGTTTCAGCACCAGACGCAAATATATACCCATTCCACTTTTACTAACACTTTACAAAAGCCCCATTGCTTTCAACCTAAGAGGTTAAGATATCATACAGAGCTCAGAAGACTGGCAGGCTAACTAAGACCCAGTACCCTCAAGGCTTTAACTACCATCACTTTTAATGCAACCTGTGTACCACTGGCAGCCTGGATGGACAGCGAAACACTTTGCTGAGTCCATTACTCCATTTTCTGCCTTCCCAGTAACCACACAGCCATATTTAGTAGGTGACCTACAAGCTGAGTAGAGTATTGTACAAAGACCTCCATATATCAAGTCTAGCTGCAATATTCTATGGAAATTATTTGACCAAGGTATTTCTGCATCTCTATCACTATTACCTCGTTTTTACTAGCACCTTCTTGAGGACCTGTTAGAAACTAGTCTATATATCTTCCACAAACTGACTGGATTAGCACTGTCTCAATAAGAGATTTCAGCAACATTTAGCAATTTAATGGCCTATATTTATTATCTGGAGATCTAGGAATATATTCTGAAATTTCCCTATCTATAAAGCAGATACATTCAGACCTTTTAAAGAAATGTAATTCTGCTTGCAGAGAAAATTCTGAGCTGAATGAATGTCTCCCAAGTCACATTTATCAAGGGTAACTAATCTTCCAGGTCATTATGTAAAGAAATTTACATTATTGTCTTGAACCTTAATATAGGCAGTCAGACACAATTGTCATGCATTGCTGTGTCTTGTAACCTTACCATATGTTCTTAAGACACATTATACACAATTCCCACCTTCAAATTTTGGCCACTATGGGGAGAACAGAGTGGCAATGCAAATTCAGAAGACATCGAGCTTCTCCAGATCTCCATTATTTTACGATGTATTACATTAGGAAGCAAAATTCAGAACAAATTGGATCCTGTGGATGAGACACTCAGATCACATTAAATGAGGCACTGTATGTCAAGAAACTGCAAAGATATTGGATTCTGCTGAGCGGTAATATACTTTCATGGTTTCTTCCCAGACATAATCCTGACAACACTTTCTTGCCCTCCTAATTCCTGATTCTAATTTTTTTTGCTTTGGCAGGAATGACACTAACACATGTACCATAACATTGAGAACTCTGTGCGTAACACCTCAGAGTTACTTTTACAAGTTTATAAAATGTTTATTTCTTAGAAAAATAGCAGAACATCTCAGTGTTGCAGTATTTCTGGCTACCTTAGTTGGAAGGCAGTTTTAGAAACATTTCACTTTCTGCAAAAAAATTTTAGCGTATGCCAGAAGAACACTGTCTAGATGGTGGAGTGTCAGGCAAAGTTCCATTCCAATTGCCATGTCTCAAAACCAGTGGGAAGGCAGCTGCATGCTTTCTGGGTCTGTCCTCAAGGTAGTCTCCTAAACATACACAATGGGTCAGATGGACGCTTCATGTGCTTGAGTAAAGAAGTATTCCTACCTAATGAAATTTTCATACGTCTGTTTCTGATAGGTTTAATGTCTTGCATTTCTATTTGTAATGAAGGAAAAAATGCATGAGGCACAATAAATGTTACAATGCTTACATATGCCAGGAAAGTAAAATGTATGTTACAATTTGTCCTGAGGTGTTTTGCACAACTGTTTTAACACCTACAAAGGTTTAAAAGCTAAAAAGGCAAGAATTTAATCCTTTTAATGCTATTCTTTCTGAGAACAGCTGTCCTGCCATGCTGACAGAAATGCGAGGTTGTAGTTCTGCTAGTGAAATTATTGACACTGTTAATATTAAATGAAGCATTGTACTTAATAAACTATGATAGTATAGAATATTGCAAAGCAATAATATACGTTCATCTTCTCCCCCAGAATAATTCTGTAGATATCTTCTAAATGCTACTTCTGTAGTTTAGTTCTTTTACTAAACATGAAACTTTCCTTTGTTCCCTGATGCTATTGTAGTGATGACAGGAGTTGGAAAGATGGGAGCTTCATGAGTTATCATTATAGGATTCAGAGAGATGAAAAAATTATAGGGTTGTATTTGTGAAGAGCTCTAGTGACAAATCAAAATTAAATTATTTCTGATTAACTAATACTCAAACAGTTCCCAACAAGTATCCTTGTTGACCTTCTATAGCGATGCACTCAGAAGAATTCAAGGCCAATGCAACATCTGGGTTTTCCTACTCAAATTCTCCACCAACTGTTTTCCAGTAAAAATGAATTGTAAAAAGACTGTAATGCATTTAGTAGTGCACCTACCAAACGTAGGTGATATGTTTAAAATAAAAATGTAACAGACAGTAATTTTACAAAATACATTCAGCTTTATTCCCTACAAACGTGTCCACCTTTTCATTCTAAACATCACACGAAGCCTAGAAAAAATCTACAGATTTCAGGGGTTCTTAGGGCAGAAATTGTGTCTTCTATAACTGTACTGAAACTCCTACAAATATAGAAAGGATTAATTTGACACATCTGCTTTTTAGTTTACATGGAAAACTACCTCTGTTTGAGTTAAGACGGACAGTAGTGTCATCAGCCTGACAACTCAGACATTGCAATTATCACTTGAATGAAGAGCATGTTCTCTCTCTCTCTCTCTACCAGATTCCCCTGTTCTCTTTTCGTCTCTCTCCTCTTGTTTATTCATATTATTCTCTAGCAGTATGTTTCTTGCCTTTTTTGTAATCAGATGGAGAGTAAGCATCAGATTGTGAAGTAGTTTGTTCATTTAACATTAAAAAATTCTAGCTCTGGCCTTACGTATCTCAGAGCGGGTTACAGTGCTTTGGAAGTGAAGTCCATTCAAAATCCAGGAGAAGGTAACAAAGGGAGAGCAATGGGAGAAAAGAGCGGAAGAAACAATGTGGGGGGGGATAAAATCCTTTTCTCCCCTCTCCTCAGTATTTTCCAATTGGTGACCAGTCCTGTGTGGGAGTTTTGACCGTGCTGTAGTACAGAGGTCAGGTGGTACACTAAACAACAGAAAGCTCAGCTGCTGTACCATGCTGTCTGTCCTGAAATGCAAATATTTCTACTCTTTCAAAATAACAGAGACATGTCTATACTAAGCATTATAGATAACAGAAACCAAGTGACATATATCAGCAAATTTTGATCTCAATCTTGGAAAACTAGGAGTGCTTCCCTATGTTGCAAATGTGTGCAATTCCATCAAAATATTCTTTTATAAATAAAGGGTTACCATTTCAACAGCCTCAGATTAATTTGAGCAAGTTGAAAACCACCTGCCTAAAGCACCCTAGCACAAATTCTGGCAGCTTTAAGGTGCAGTTGGAAGAGGGCATATATTGATGTTTCATTGATTCTACGTTAAAACCTACTGTGAATATCAAGCATGCTTCTACCTTCTCTTTCAGACTATGAAATGTTGCTTCCCTGGAAGACATGGGGGAGGTAGTTCAACAATGGTATCTATTTATGAAAATCTTTGCAATGGATAGGAACATATCTTACACTAGATAGGAATGTGCTGCAGTGGGCACATTCCTAAAACTAGGAAAGACAGATGTAGGCATCTGCTATTGATCATTCAGCACAAACAATGAACTCATAATGAAAATGTCCTAAATTACAGAACACTAAGGAGAGATCTTAATTGCCCATTGTCAAGAGACTTTAATTGTTCATTGCCACGCCACACTGAATTTTCCTTAGTTATACAGAAAATACCTTGATGGTTTACAGAGGAAAAAGACATTCAAAGCGGAGAAAAAAACACTTTGAAACTTGCATTTGAATCGTGTAGTTGGAGGGAACAGGTAGACTAATGTAAAAGAAGTTCAGAACTAATAGAGAAGTTTAGAATATTCACTATTTGAATGTCATATAAAAAGAAATGGATCCAGTAGTGCAATAGCTCAGAGATGCTGTTTTTCCAGAAATAAAGTTTGGAGAATGAAGAGAGCTAGTGAAAAATCCACCAAAAATACAACAACTAATTATCTAAGTAATAAACCAGAGAAATTATAACAATAAATAGAGAGGCAGCAAATTTTCACATAAGAAATAAAAAGGCAGATAAAGTTAAAGGATAAGTTTAAATAATTATAATTTTCTTAGAAAAATGGAGGAAAACACTTCTTGAGGCTTTCAAAAGTGGACTTAAAATCACTAGGAAATGTGCTAAGGAAACCATCTGTCCTGGTTTCAGCTGGGATAGAGTTAACTGTCTTCCTAGTAGCTGGTACAGTGCTATGTTTTGAGTTCAGAGCGAAGAATGTTGATAACACTGATGTTTTCAGTTGTTGCTCAGTAGTGTTTAGACTAATGTCAAGGATTTTTCAGCTTCTCATGCCCAGCCAGTGAGAAAGCTGGAGGGGCACAAGAAGTTGGCACAGGACACAGCCAGGGCACCTGACCCAAACTGGCCAACGGGGTATTCCATACCATGGGACGTCCCATGCAGTATAGGAACGGGGAAGTGGGAGGCAGGGATTCGCCGCTCGGGGACTGGCTGGGTGTCGGTCGGCGGGTGGTGAGCAATTGCACTGCGCATCATTTGTACATTCCAATCCTTTCATTATTGCTGTTGTCATTTTATTAGTGTTATCATTATCATCATTAGTTTCTTCTTTTCTGTTCTATTAAACCGTTCTTATCTCAACCCACGGGTTTTGCTTCTTTTCCCGATTTTCTCCCCCATCCCACTGGGTGGGGGGGAGTGAGTGAGCGGCTGCGTGGTGTTTAGTTGCTGGCTGGGGTTAAACCACGACACCATCACACACTGAAAGAAAGATACACTGGGGTGTCTTATTAGCTATTTCTTGTTTCTCTGATAATTCTCAGGACAAATTATCAATAGCTTTTGTGGTAGCAGCAGAAATCATTATTTGCATATCAGCAATGAAGAAATACTTTAACTAGAAACCAAATGATCATTCAATGAAAGTGTTTTAATTCAATCTCCGAATCATTCCAAAAGCCATCAATATCACTTAGAATGTGGAAAAAAGCTTTCCTATTCTCTCTTTATTGTAAGCTACTGTTTGCATGTTCTCTCCACTGTTAAGTTCCACAAATGCTATGTATCTAAAGGTAGTTCTGTAGTTATTTCATTAATAAGGTCTCCTTTTGAAGTCCTCTAGTGTCAGAATAGCATGCTTTATTCTTAAAATACTTCGTATATTTCCATTTTCTTTTATGAACAACTTTTTCAATAAAAAGCATGTTGATATATGAGGAATCCTGGCATTTGGAATGAATTCATTCCACATAACCCTTAGCATTTTTTCAAAGGCATTGGGTTTTGGCAATTTTTAAAATTGGCACTTTAAGTATCCCATTAATGTCTTTGATAGGTCTCCAGCTTCCATGTCATACGTCCAGGCAGAAATTTCATGTGAACCAAAGCTGTCTAGTTCTTCTGTGTAATGTCAGACTGGCCTGCTGATTGCAGGGCATACAAAATGATGCACCTCAATGCTTTTTTTTTTCTTTTACCATCTAATGTCATACTTGATTTGAATTGCTGAAATTCTTATAAAATTTATTCTTTCAAATCTCATTAATATCCCATCTTTTGAAGGGAAATGATAGACAATATTTCAATTTTTGCTTGCAAAATGGTAAGCCGTCACATAAAAGGACAATGTCACCAGCAAAATTAAACCTTATAGCATACTGTTAAGCCATGTTAATGCCATCCCTGAACTGTCTGTGTTTGTTCTCATAACGAAGCAAACAACAATGGTGAAAGAGCAGAAGCAAATAAATTGCATTTATGGTTAACCCTAGCAGGCATTCATACAAGCTTGAGTTAACGTTATGTGTCCAAGCCACACCTTGGACTACTGTCTTCATGCTGTTAAGAAAGTTTCATGAAGATGATTAAGAGAAGGCCACAATTACATACAAAATTAATAAACTACATAAAATACTAACATAATTATAATTTTGTAGCAGTTCAAGATATACCAGAATGAATTGTATGTGTCTATCAGACCACCACTAATCCTTATGAAGCCAATGGCTTTCTCTACTCCACAGCTACCATCCCCAAAACATGGTAATGAAGTTCCATGACTACTCATTCCCTAAATGATAACAGAATTTGCATTTTTTGGTTTTGGTGCAGAGAAAGAACACAGATTTCTCAGAAAAAACCAACCATTTGGTGGATATGTTAAAATATTGGCCAACTTCTTACTCTAAAAAAGTACATTTTGAAACAGGAACTGTGATTCTTTGGAGAGTTAAACAAGGTTTTTAAATTACATCCAAGAAGTACAGAGGAGTTTGAAGGTAAGTTTATTTCATGTTATTTTGGTCTGAAGGTCATCTTACTGCTTTCTGTAGGCAAGATTATTCAGCAAACTTGATTTACATGTCTAGATGACCAGTTGTGCTCTGAGATAAATTCATGTGATAACTCAAAATTATTGGAAATTGGGTACTTGAAGAAAGCATGTGATCTTCCTTAAGGTCCATTCCACAATCTCTTTACCTGTAATAATCTTAGGAAAGGGGCATTATCTGAGATTTTTACTGACAAATTAGAAATTCAATAGTATTTATAGACTATGGATGCACTATCATCTGTGTTGCTTTCAGTCTGAATGACTGTCAATATCACTTGTACAGTAAAACAGAACAAGGAGAGCATGTTTTGTTATTTTTTCTGCAACAGATATCCTAAAGCTAACTGAAGTTGAGCTTGTATTAGTGAATCTCACATGCAGGTAAACCTGGTCCACAAGTCAGTCTAGTAAATGAGAGACAACTATGTAAAAATAAATCCATTATTGCAGTGTAGCATTCTTTATACAGAAGTGTCAGTATATCTTGCAGACTGGCTCTTCTGGGTAAGGTAATAAAACTGATCAAGCAGTATGATTAGGCAATAATCTTGAGGGACACTTTAGATCACAGTACAGTCATGCACTGGTATATTCTCTTTTTTTGATTTAAAGTTTATAGTGATCTACCAAGATTTGTCTTGATAGAACCAACTAGCAACTAGCAAAGAAGCAATGTTTATTAAAGCCATGCTTATTTCTAATGTTCATTATCTTCCATTTTTCCTTTGTGCAATTTATCTTTCCTGCTCCTCTGTTTTAACTCATTGGTTTGACTCTAAAAATCAATAAATGCTTACAGACAAGGAGGATACTAACAGGAGTTGAAAAAACCTACCTAGCAATCCATTGAAAGAAGACATAGTAGTCTAGTGCAGTTATGGGCAAATGCAGTTGTGACTTCTGATAAAAAATGCATAGGCAATTACACAACTGCAATTGTTAACGAAAGTGAAAAGTACTGCTTATATACAGATGCACTGGCACTGGTTTGCAGATACATCAGATTGGAAATGCATACCCTAATGTAAAGGTAAATGTGATGTTTACAATTCAGAAAATGATCATTTTTCTAAATCCATATTAAACCAAGTCATCATGGTGGCATCTCCATTTTTATCCCACTGAAAGTACATGCTAATGTGATCTAAACTGAGATTCCAACAGATTGAGGTGATAGAAAGCAGTAAAAATGCTTTGAAAAACAGTGTTAAAACTTGAACCCTCATCCACTCCTATTGAAAGCTAGAAGGTATATTGCACTGTCTGTTCTCACTCTATTGTGTGGTTCACTTCTGTTTTAAACAACAATCACATTTCAGTCCACAGCTGGCATTTCAGTTAAGGATAACATTGTCCTGTGCAGCTTTTACAACAGAGTTTAAAACTTCTGAGATGAGAGGCACTACATAAATGTAGGATCATTATCAGCATCCTGCTGCTTGCTAGATTCTTTCTTTTTCACATCAGGTAACCTGGGACAAAACAATATTTACTATCAAAGAGTAATGACAACCTTATATACATTGTGGACTGTTAACTTTTTTTAGGCTTTGGCGTCTCCCATACAGCAGTATTTCAACACAAAACTCTGCTGTTGCATGGTTCGGGGCATTTTTGGATTGCTAAAGAGAATGCCCACAGTGACAGGCAGAGTTGGTAGAAAGAGAGATGAGAAGTTCAAACCAAGTATGATGCAGAGAAAGGTTCTGAGCTTTACAGGTAATAAGTATTTCAAGAGCAACAACTCTTAATAGTGACAGGGAGACACAGTGAAATGCAGAGAAATGGCAGTTATTACCATTAGCATCTGTAGCACATGAAAGTTTCATTCTGGGTGCTTGCACTTTAGAATCACAATCATTTTTTCACAGTGGAGGGAAACTGCTCCAGGAAAGAAGATCTGGCTAGCGATGGCTTCACCGGGGAAATCACATCTTCAAGACTGAAGCGTTTTTCTGCACACATATAGGCCATTAATCAAGGAGAATATTTGAAGCATATTATTCATCATATTTGCTGTGTTTGGATTTGAAGTGATGGGAATTAAAATAATGATCTTGACTATTATTATTAAGTAATATGAAATGGTTCGTCTGAAGGAATAAACACGATTTGGCCAGTGAAGGTTCAGACATCTGGTACAAGCATATGGGTTGGGAATCATTAGCTAATTGTTACAAAAATACAACAAAAATATCTTTTTAATGATAGAATCGAGGCCTTCAGGAGGACTGCTCCATGTGCTTTCCTCCTGAATGAAAACTTCTTACTGTCCCTGTTATGCCTTACAGCTGTCCGAAAGCATATGCAATGCTTGTCAAGTTACTGAGGTTACTTATTTTGAAACATATTCAAAGTAGAACATAACATATATCTATTGTCAAAACCAATTTTCAGAAAATTTTTTTATGTTGCACTGATTTTTGTGGGGTAAATTGTCTTCTCTTCTAAATGTGTGTATGTTGTTGATTCATATTGGACTGCAATGTCAAAACTTAGTACAGATTTACTTAGTATGAATATACTGATGTAAGATTTGGTGCAAATGCTCAGGTGTATACTCAGAAGATGTAAGCGGGTACATGACATAATGTAAGCTAGGGAAAGAACAGCAGCTGTATTTTTTATGGTCCAGCAAGAAGTTTAGTAGACTGGGAAAAAGACAAACGAGGTGATAATTCTGGCGTGGTCCCTGAGCTTCCCTGCTAACTTGAGGGAGTCACTCCTGTGGCTGTCCCTTCCACTCCTTGGGCACTTAGGGAGGAACCTGTTTTGCTAAAGGGACTGCCTCTTAGTATGAGTACATGCAGCATGAACATAATGAATCTTGATTCAGTAATACATATATGTGATGATTTTTCACCTAATGATACTGTGTTGAGTTATCCCCAAGCCATGATGGAAAACCTTTTTCTTGTCTAAGGCCAAACAACCCTTACAGATATCTTTGATAGGCCACATACTAATTCATGCCCAAGTATTAACCAAGAATCATTTATGGAAACAAAATCACTTAGTCTGGTCATCATAAGCCAAGTACTTTGTGAACCAGAGCCTACAGGAAAATATGATATTAATTCTCTGGTCCTCTTTTTGTGTATTTTGGTTTCATCTTTGATTCTATTAAGCTAAAACATCTTCACAATTTATTCAACAAATATAACTTGCTGCAGTCTTCTTTATGCTAGCAATTTAAGAAAAAAAGCCTTGGGCTGCATACCATTATTAACATTGAGAATGCCTGCTGTTTCTCAGGTAGCTGTCAGTTCAGCATAAGGAAAAAGCTAATTATTTTAAGCAGGTCAGTCAGGAAGAAAACTGAAATTCTACATAGCAGTCAGAAATACAGTGTCCATTGACTTTAGCTAAAATTTGCCACTGCAGAAATATGTAGCTGAAAAAGAATCTGCTGGTAAAGATATATACTGCCAGTATTTAACAATGTAATCTTATCAGGCTTGAAATTAAGATATTGCATGTAACTTAGTTCCTTGATTTGCATTAGGATGAGTCTGAGAAGGATGGTGAGGAAAACAAGATGATGTGATTAAGAGAAAATAAATCAAAAGTATGTAGGTAGATATCCTCTTTGTTGATATAATAAAGTTTTTCTATGAGAAAAGTGGACAAGAATTACAGAAAACTTCTCAGACACTGGGCAAGACATCCTAACTAATTATACTGTGATATATTCTGTAGTTTTATAAAATATTTATTAATATTAAAAGACTTAAATTACATTTGGGAGTGTCAAATCCCTTGGAATTCAAAGGCATTTAAATACTACAGTCTATTTACTTATGTTAAAGAAACACTGCTAGATTAAAAACTCGGAAAATTCTATAAAAACATTAATTTCCTGTATCATATGGTGCCAAAACAAATTTTAATAAAGTGAAATATTTTACTATCCAGTCTACTTTTTCCAGTATTAAATGCTTAGCTTTGATATTTCATTTATTTTGAAGGATGCAACAGGTTAGACAATTTTATTTTGCAGCAGTTACAATGGACTTTTTAATAATGAATGACAGTGTATATATATAGGAAAAAAGCCACTTATAGGGATATGAGGCCTCATTCTCCTATCCTACCAATGTAAATCACTGATACATTTTCACTATGCATCACTGCATCCAAGTGTTAATGGATTTATGGTGCATTGCTTACAAAAACTGCTTACAAAACCAGTCTGGTTTAGAAACAAAAGGAATTCTCTCTTATGAAATGTAAAGGAAAGTCCACTTTAATTTTTCATAAGAGATAATTAAGACTACTTTATTCACCCATAGGTGACATCAACAGCACGTGCACTGAATGGTCCATTTTAATCAATGGGACTACTTCTAGAATATGGTACTATTTAGTACGTTATTGTATCTATGAACAAACAAACTTAACAAATTGTTAGCGTTTGGTGGAACTAAGTGCCCCAATGGCAAAGGCACTTTTTTATCTTTTTGAAAAAGAGTTAAGGTAAAATTTGTAGACTTGCTGAGCCAAAAACCATGTTGGCTCTGCGAACCTAAAAGGTTCTTGTGGTGATCATTTGTCTGTTCCTGTGTACCTCCAGACACCTATAGGCTTAGCTTGGCTGTAATCCCATAACTGATTTGAGCAGAAATTCTTGACTCCAGCAAACTCTCATTTAATAGTGGTTTTACAGTTTTAGTAATTTTTTTTTCAGCTGCATTAGTTCACTTTTTCACTGCTTCAAGAGAAAAGTCAGATCCTCAGAGCTAAACTTGCATGTTAAACTATGCATTGGACATATGCTTTTGTTATTTAAATATATACTACCTGAAAATTCCTCTTAGAAAGAACAACCTTGTTTTTTTCTTTTGAGTTTATAAATGGAGTTTTCCAAAAGTAACTATGATGTTCTAAATATGTCTTATGTTGCTCCAGTCTCAAAAGAGATGCAGATACAGCAAAAAAAGAAAAGCTAATTCAGTTAATAAAAATGATTAACTGTGCTGCATTGATTGTGGCTAGACTGATTACACATTTAGTTTAAGGTTTTCCTTAGCATGCAGTTCTAACTGTATTCAAGTTGGCTTGGAAAAGGAGGGAGAATAGAAAGTACAGCAGGGAAGCTGATGACGTGAATGGGCTTCTTAACATTCACATCACACAGGGCTCCGGCAAACCCCTTTCAATCTTTGTGCTTTTCATTAAATCACTACCTGCTTTGTAGCAGCTTTTCTCAAACAGCGATTCTCTTACATTTCCATAACATAAACGGTAGCAACGTGCTAAGTATCACCGTGGGATTGACATGCATACAGGCTTCTTTGATGTTATCCTTAAAAAAAATTTTACATCAGCATGAAATTCAGAAAGGAGGAGGAGCAGGCTGAGGAAGACATCAAAAAGACAGATGGACAATTCTGGAACATTGTGTTTGAACAGCCAACTCTTTTGGAAAGATATAGCTGGGTCTTTGCAATATACTTTGTTACCCTGTAGAAAGCATTGGCCTAGAACGTTGATCATTTTCAAAAACAGAAGATGCAAAGATCAAATAAACATCAAAACAAGACAAAAATCTTTCCTCCACCAGCATGTACACTAAGCCAATAAATGTAGGCACTGCAAAGGAGAATTACAGCAGAATGAAAAATCTGCTGCCATAGAACTCCCTGGACCATACAAAAGCACTAACTGTCATCATCTTTGTCAAAACTCTTTAGTCTTCCTTTTTTACATTCCTTTTTTGCAAGGAAATACTGAATTTTTAGGTAGAAAATTATTCTAACAGGACAGCACATCTCCTCAGCCAAACCTGCAGTATTCCTTTCTACATTGAGAATCTAACACTTTATCACAAATTCCAACCTTGAATTCTGAAATCTAAACAGGTATTTAATTACAGACTTTCACACGTTTTGCCTGGGGTGCCACCTTTGACATCACAGCAGTAGCTGTAGCCCCCAGGTCACGTGGATGTGGGAGAGGAGACACATGCGAGATCTGCAGGCCTTTTTTGAAGTGACACAGTTACGCTCGTGGTAAAACAGAACCAGGAAACTTCATTCTCACAGCAAGGACATCAGGTAATTTTCATATTTCCAGTGAACGATATTTTTTATCACCATTGACAAGGTGAAAAGAGTGGTTTCTTTGTGCATTAATTGTAGGTGTGGAACTTCCAGAACTAAAGCTATGGGTAATGTTCTAAAACATAATGATTTCAGGGGTACGTTGCTTAATATTGCTAAGAAGCTTGCCACTTTTCTCATTCATTTCTTTCCCATCTTAAAACATGGAGGCGGAGAACTGTCTCTTCATAACCAGTCCTACACTCAAAAATATCTGTTTTAGGAATTTAATAGAGTAAAAATCCTATGCTTAATTTCTTTTCAGTTCTGCACTGCACAGACCTTTAAGACAAAATATACACTTAGTCTTAGGCATTAGCTGAATATGTGAAGTTTGCTCATTTCTCTCTTGGTACTCTCTGCATTATAGATTTTAATTAGTTTATGGATCTAGAGAAGGCACTTTTTTGTGTGTTTCAGTTCAAAACATGCTACCCAGCCTATCTCTTTTTTAATTGAAGAAGTGCATATAATATTTTTTTCCTTTTGCTGTAATAAATATATTGGAAAAGATTGCTATTTCGCAAAGACTACAGCTGTCTGGCCGACCATGTGATGATGCCTCTGAGTCATAAGAAAACTCCAGGCAATCCCCTGTGTTTCCTCATACTCTTTACGATACCTCTAATCACAGAATAGATTTTATAGGAATTTCCATCACATCTCTCTCTCTTGATTCTATTTTTTCCTGGCTGATGTAATCTCACAGACTTCCTTTGCTCTTTGTAGGTAACAGGGGAAAAGAAAAGAAGAGCGAGAAATTATTCTGACACTTTTTTTCAGGTTTCTACCATTTGTCAGCACTTCCACTAATGGTTGCTACAAAATTAAAAGGCATGGTTAGAATGTGGAACGCTAACACATTACATCTGAGTTACACAATTTTCACTTCAGTTTTGAATTTCTAACCAACTGCTCTATTTTAAGTGTTCCATCAGGAGAAGATGAAAGTAAGCTATTAAGGCAGGGGGAGGGGGGAGGAATAAAATTATAACAAGTTTGATTCCACAAGACATTCTTTTTGTTTATTTTACACAGATAGGTTGCAAGGGTTCGTTTCTCAGTACATTTTGTCTCAGAAGACTGAGTGCTTCAAACACAGGAAACAGCGTCCCAGAATACTGCCTAAATGCAGACTGATGTTTATGTTCTCTTCCTAAAATGTCTGATCTTGCTCATCCTGAATTCAGTAGCTGAATTCAGTCTTCTTTGGAGTTAAGCTGAAGCTGAATCATCTCTTGTAATCACCAGTTCATAAAGGTCTTCAGAAATGCACAAAAGTCCAGTCAAAGTCACACAATTTTTCCATTTTCTTGGACCAAGGCAAGATGTCATCAAAGGCAAATGAATGAAATGTTTGAATGAGAACAGAGCCTAATAAAAACATCTGGTTGCTCTGATAGGTAAATACATAAATTATAAATGGGATCTCCACTTTGCAAAAGAGGATTGCTATTATAAGCGTCATAAAAGTGATAACAGAAAGCTCTAGGGTGCAACTACAGCAGAAATTAATACATGCAGCAAGTGGGCTTTTATGAGCGAACCTGCTAAAAGAAATGACAGAAGGATCATGAGGGGAGGCACAGATAAACAAATTCCATACAAAATAACTTATCTGTACTGAGAATCAGAAAAAAGTGGATTTCAAATATCAGGGAACAACACCTCTCAGAAATAGTAGAGTATCTGGAACATTTGAGTTGGACTTCACTGGCGGTTCTTTCAGACACTTGTGGTTGTCCCTTTTGATAGACGACAACTACATGGAAGGTCAGTTCAGAAAAAATGATAGAATGTACTTTTCTGTATCGGTTTTACAGATATGTCTTTTCCTAAATCTTAAAGGCTCCCAACTGACCATATCATTTATCATTTCCAGAAGAAAACCAACAGATTTAAAGGTAACTTTCAGTACTATTATAATCCAGTTGTATGATTTTCTGTGAAACGCTGGCTGGAAAAACAGTATCGTTTACATCAGATACATCTGGTGCACTGTTGTGGTCAGTAGCTCTTACTGTGTGTCTACAACATCTTCACTGTGGTGTTAATTCTTGAATTAATTTGGCTCAGTTAGGAACATTTACAATTCAAAAAAGTGCTCAAGTGGCAGAGAGGAACTGCATTACCAGAGCCCAGTAGCTAGGTCCCCGCTGCATTACTGGTGTGATTGTTGGCAACATTCGAGTGTCAGACCTACACAGACTGGCTCGCTAGCTTGAGTTTGGAGCATCTGGTTATCACAGGATTTTCAGCAGTTGTGGAATGAGCATGATTATTATTTAGTAATACATTTACTACAGAATATGAACGGTGAGATCCTCAAAAGAGGTTAGGACCATCTAAGAGAAATAGGTTCCAGAAGCTTTTATGACTGCAGCCTTAATGTAAACTGGATCTTTAATTGCCTTGTGTTTTGATAGGGTCAATTTTATGTAATGTATGTGGTCAAGAATGATATCAGAATTTGTACAAGTATCTCTATCGAATCATCCCATAACAATAATCACCAAAAGTTTTTCTCCCTAACAGCTAACTTTAGCATTTTACAGCCTCCCAATATTTCTTGTTCACATTTCATTTCACAAGTGTGATTTGGCCAATTTTCAGAATATAGACTATACCTTTTTGCATGAGAAATTACCTTTCTCACCAAAAGGACTTAATTCCAAAGAAACACCTGTGATTTAATACTCTCTTGTGGCATTTGGCTCATCTACCTGGAAAATTAAGATTGCTTTTGCTTACAACTTAAATTCCCAGTAATCACATTACCAGTTTGGCAGTTATGATAACTTTTACTGAATTAATTTCCATCTCAAAAGAAGGCTTTTTTCCTGACTTTTTAAGCTCATTCTGGCTGCTGGCAAGAATTCAGTAATGCTTCAGACATCACTGTTTATTTTTTAAATAAGTTTCTCCTTTAGGAAAAAAATTTGAAGGTACATCTCATTCCTTAAACATTGTAGGTCTAAATGTTAAGTATGACAGCTGAAAGACCTCTCTTCTTTAGTTTTATGTAGTTTAAATTTGAATTTGTTTAGATGGTTCTTGACCAGCTAATTTGTCTTGACAGCTCTCAGGGTCACATTTAGTTTATCCCCATAGGTGCCTTGCTCTGTAGGAGAATAAACTGCATTTGTCTCATCCACTTGCCTTTGATTCCCATATTTGTGTGAATAACTACAAAATCGTAAGAATCATAAGAAATAGATTAAATAAAATGTAAAATAGTTTACATAAAATGTTTGTACTTCCCTAAAGTGTTGCCCAAAAGATCCCTTGATGGACGAAAGGACCACTGAGTATACCAAATGCTGAAAACTTCTGATATTATTGCACCCTTAGAGAAGGAACTTATCTTCCTTTACTTTATAACTAGTCTCAAATATTTTCATAGAAATATTTACATTATAGTTATTGGAACATGGGGGGCAGGGGTGTGGAGGGGGCTCAAATTGCCCCAAATGGTGAAACCCCAGCATTGGAGGACAGCAAGTTACTCTATAGGAAAAAAATCAGAAACCACACGGACTAATAGCAATCCAATTTAAATATGTGCTGGCAGAAAGTGTTATGCTTGCTCTTTAGAAAATATTAAAACCCAAACTAAGGTGTGAGGTCATAGAAGATCTTTGAATAAGAAGTGCTTGAAGATAACATCTTCTAATATCACAGCTGTTTGTAAAGTAAAGGTAAATAATAAGTAGAGTTACATGAGCCCAGACATCTCATGAAGCTTGTGACAACAGAAAAAGGGTGATTAGAATGGACTGGGTCCACACAATAACTTTGTAAAAATATATCCATATATTGATTAAAACCAAAACAAAATAAAGCAAAGTTGATTTACTGTTCAACATGGCAAGGGATTTTTCATACTGGGTATATACTCATTCAGCCACTGCACACTGCAGCCTTTGCCATTACTTTCAGCTGTGTTCTTCCATATAAAAAGAAGTATCTTTCCCTATGACAACAAACTGCACATCAGCACATACTATGTAAATTGCATCCACTTGAAAACCTCTCTCTACATATAGGAATATTCAGCAAATAATCTCTCTTAATAACAGGCATCTACAGCTGCCAAAGAGGTCTATTACCGTACAACACTTAAAAGACTTCATGGTGTCTGCAAAGAAGGACCCCATGGGTTTGCACATGAGTGTCAGTGACATTGGGAAATACAGTCAGGGTAGAACATAAATTTGAATTACAAGGCAAAAAAGGCTTTAGCTCATAGCCCTTCTAACAGTTTTCTTTAAAACACTTCTACTCCAAGAACCCCGACAGCTAGATAGTGTTTCCATCTGTAGATAAGAAAGGCTGTAAATAGGTTTGAGATGTACGAGTCCCCTGAAACTTGGTGGAGTTAAGGATCTTGCTTACACAGAAAACATGAACTTTAACTCAAGTTCCCACCAGCCTGAATTACAAGCAAAGTGAACACCTTTCACTTTTAAGCTGGAAGCAAAAGTGAATGTACTTAATGAAGGACAATCAGTTCATATCAAGATCACCACAGCAAGCAAACCATCCAGACTGTATGCCTGCATGTTTGAAGGGGGGGGGACGGGACACGGGACACTACAGAGGATAGACGTTATCTGGCACTTTTCCAGAATAAAGAAGTTAGTAAAACCAGTAACATTTGCCAAAAAAAGAGGACATTAGAGAAGTATTAAGAATATTAAAAGCAAGAGAAGCAGATGCATAATGCATGACTGTGAAAGGTGGTAGGCTTAAACAGTGAAACAGTAATCAATAAGATACTGAAAGAGTTGGCTGTAAAGGACAAAAAAACCCAAGATTACATCATGAGGACAAGATCTCGGCAGTGCACCTAGGGGATTCTAAAAGGATCATATTTGTAACTGGAAAAGAACACACGTAAGGTTGTGCAGTTAATGCCTAAAATTATACTGCTGCATTAAGTTATCAACCTCTGAATTGAGAAAAGAATTACATTCATAACACTGAAAGCAATCAAAGAGACAGCTGTATTTAATAAAGCATAATAACAGCTGACGGTATCTGCCTGCATAGATGGTAACTTCTATAAACACAGAATTTACAGAAACAACTTTCCAGCATTTCAGTCCACTGTTTCTTAGAATGAATACAGAGATGTCAGGAGAAGCTATCTTAACTCAGAAACAGTTAACACTCAGGAATGAACTGAAGAACTAAAGTTAACTCACTAAGGAAAAATGATCTTGATATATTTTATTTCCAGCAGGTACAGTGATTAGCACAAAAAATTTAAAAGGAGAGGCAGCATGTTAAAAACCACATTAATACTTCAGGGATTTACATGCCACCAACTATAAATACATGCTGGTTTACACCAGCTAGAGGACTGCAGTTTTCACAAGCAGCTACATATCTTCAGGATTGGTTCCTGTGGAAAGTCAATTCTGAAAATTATCTGGATTAGTTTAAACACTCTTAATGGGAACTTTTATAACCTAGAGTATTTTGACAGTCTAGTTAGGGAAAAACCACCTAGAGATCTGATGGGGGAAGGATGAATAATCTCTGAAAGAGTGCAAAGAAACATGATGAAAACATGATGACCCGCCTGTATGCTGGGTAGAGTGGGTGCCTCTTAATATGCCACTGAAACACGCAGAATTGCACATCTGACTCTGGACTCAGATCCTAACTCATTTAGATGGTTTTGGAATTTTACTTTGTTCTTCTAATGAATCTTGAGGCTTGAATGCTATTTACAAGCCTTCTGATATTCATACTAACACTGAGGGTACCCAATCTTGGTGATGGAAGCTTGCAATCTGACAAGGATAGTCCCTAGGAAATAATACAGTCTTTTGCTTCATTTGTCTAGTACATTAGTGGAGACGGGGAATTACTGCAACCGCTGACACAAAAGCGAGAGCTATTACAGGCAAGTGTAATATTTACATAAAATATCAAAGAGAGGAGTGGAAACCCACAAAAGGAGGAAGAGAGGAGGTGGAGCTGGTGGAGTCTATGCTGATGTTTTTTGTCAGCTTTCCAGGTAGAGTCAGTGAATGAATTCTGAACAGTCTCAAGCTCAGCAGAGAAATGACTCATTGCACTGTCTTCTCTTAAGATTACAGAAAGAAAAGCATGCAGGCTGGCTTTTCAAACATATTTCCATGAGAGATGCTATGCATGAATTACATGAAGACATACCTACTAAGCTTCATTTGGATCCTTCAGTCTGACTTGATAAAGTGCATCTGTTTAGATAGCTTTCACAGGTTATTTAAATTCAGTCCAATGGGTTACACATGAAAATTGCTTGCAACAGCCCTGTCACATCATAGTGGCTCAGCAGCCAGTCTCAAAATGAGGTAGTGGCTAGCAATCAGTCACTTGATGAGGGCTATATGCCTGAAATGTGTTTCACAGGTTGTACTGCCATTATTATGCATTTATATCAGCAGATCTTCATGATTTATCAAATTATCAGGTTATTCAAATTAACTTTTTAAAATTAAGTCTACTGGAAATAAACGGGTCAATTATTTTCTTTCATACTTTGTTGGCTTCAACTGTGCTTTTCTTGGTTTTTAAGGCAATGAATGAACAGAGTAGTGTAGGTGCTATGAAATGCAAATTCACATGCATATGTGGACAATTGTATACAGACTATTTTTGCAAAGCTGAGGCAAACATTAACAAAAGAACAATTTGGTTTCATAAAGATGTTACAAAACTAAGGGACAGCTAGTTAATCGTTTAATAATTTTAAAAGCCATTGTCTTCTATACCTATGAAACACTGAAATATTCTACAATATAGCCAAGTAGTTTGTAAAATAAATATTGTTAGACAAAATACAGTTTTCAAAAGAAACCTTTTTTCCTTTCCTTTTGTAGCAATAAAATGACCCACAAGCTCTAACAGTAAATTCTTACTTGTTTACATTAGTTTGGGGCCTAAATCCCCAATACTGCCTTTGAATAGATCTTTTTAGTTGACCGAGCTTAAGGTGGCATAACTTGCAGGATCTTAGTTATTACAGGTAATAAGTATTACTTGTCATGTCCTAATGAGTAACAATATAAAAAGTTAGGAATAAATGATGATCAGTATGTGCAACAAAGACAGAGGGGCATGACAAAAAAAGAGAACTAGAGCTAAGAAGAGTAAAGCAAAATAAAATACTGAATTAGTTGCAAATTTTTTATAATTGTTTTGTAAACAATTTAGTACTTAATCTCATAAAAAAACCCCAAATGCTGCAACATGATAATAAGGCCAATGTCCTTTAGTCAGTAATTGCCTAAATTTACAACTACATATCAGCAACTCCCTTGAATAATGCTGAAGTTAGAAAGACCTTCTCTGGGTTAAATCATCTTTATGGAATACGGTAGAGAAAACAATGAAAATTATGACTATAACTCATTATCCTGAGTCGAATAATGTTTGCTTCTGCTAAATGCAGAAAAAAAACTCTGGTGAAAAGTAGTACTTTTGCTTTGATATACAGGCAAATGGTTAACTAGATCACATTGATAAAACAAAGAAGTTAAAGTTTTGTGGTTTTAAGATCAGACTAACACTACACAGCAGCAACGAAAGCATTAATTATTAGAGGTCAGTTTTCAGATAGTAGACTTAATTTCTTCAGTTGCAAATAACTGAAGGAATAAAATTATACATATAATTATCTTTGACCACAAAAAATGAGACTAAGTTAGGGGCAGCATGAAACCCTGGCCCAGTGATAATTCTATAATTTGCAGTTCTGATATATGGATATATGAAACTTGATAAAGGAAATTAGTCCTAAAGAGTCATATTAAATTTAAACATAATAAAATGGTTAGTAGTTCTCTAACATGACATTCCTTTTTTGAATTCTTGTTTCTTTATAACTAGCTATTTATTCCTACAGTGCACTGGTTCAGGTGCCCAAGGTAGAAAAGGAAATCAAAACAAGAACATCATTCAAATAATGTGTCTGTATTTAAAACTATGTATATACAATTCAGTCGTAGGTATCATTTTCTGATAAACTCAACTTACATAAAATATTTCATTTAGTTGTGCATATATGTATGTCTCCACACCCTAAGCAGTTTATGCTTCTGTAAGAGTTCATAAAACTTGTTTCTTCAAGAAATATTACATTTTCTGCAGGAAAATTGTTTTCAAATTTAAGTAGAAAAACACACATTCCATGATAGGCATGCTGTTAATGAAATAAATTAATATTTAGTACTTAAAAACTAAAGATCAAATAATTTATTTACATTTTACATGTATGCTGTATAGAACAATATTTCATTCGTTGTTCTCTAGAATAAAAAAATTAGAGGTGAGTGTCACTTCTATGAATGGTCACTTAAATACTGTGTCACGCTGCATTCAATCAACACAAGCATAGTATTGATAATGTAGTTTAAGATCAGACAGGTTTTTTAAAATAAAATTTTCTTCTTCAAACTTAAATTTTATTTTATATAATAGTGTAATTTAGAAGAACACATTTTGGTAAACAGGAGGAGTCTTTTTCAGTGCCAAATCAGCATGAAATGGCTTCTAAGAACAATGACTTTACTCTTTAGTAGAAAGATTGTTTCTTTTTTACCAGGCTCCAAAAATGTGACCTTCAAATTTTAGGTCTTCAGTTATGACTTCAGGAGTGTGCCAGTGAGAACATGTAATGGATGATATGGCAGTGACTATGTGAAGTTAAGTTCTCCACAGAAAAAATAAATAATTGTGAAATTGTCTCGCTCCTTGGAAGATACTATTATTCTGAACTTCTGTGCATTCTGCAATGTCCTTGGCCATGGAAAAACTATCAAAATTATTTAGCAGATGATGTCTTTTTTTCATAAAACTAGTGGAGAAGTAAGATTAATTATGTCTTTACTATTTTTGATAATGTCAGTTACTATTCCATCTTGTTACTCCTGACAGCATATAAATATTTAATAGAACTCAAAAGTTAAGTTGTCTGGAAAGAAGGACCAACATAAATATATAAGTGAGAGTTGAGTACTAAGCTACCCAGTCTTTGGAAAAAGTCTTACAATAAACCTGATTCAGTCCGATAATGCAGTCATGCCTTATTGATAACGTGCATCGTCATAGCCATAGCAGAAACCGAATTAATATCCTTAGAGTTGCACAACCAAAGGACATATTTCTTGGATTCCAGCAAAGATACATATATATGTGTGTGTGCATTCTTATATCTCAATAGTGCCATACATATTTGTGTTGACAGAGATTAATACACATATTCCTGTGATTTGATAATGTCAAATGTTTTATCTTCTTGCTTTTAAATTAGGCAGATCCAATTATAGACATGCTAGCACAATCTGAACTGACCCAAAGGCAAATATGTTTGTATTTGTCTAAGTTTCCCACCATCATCTTTAGCGTGCAGAAGCAATGACAATTTGCAGTTTTTACCTCTCTCTTTCCAGTACAATTCCTCCACATAAGAGAGATGGGATGCTTCTGTCTTTTCCTTTTCTATTTGATAAATTCTTTTTTCCTGAGCTTCCTTCTCCCAAAATAATCTTAAAGCAAATTAAATCAAAGCAAGTAAAACATGAAAACAGTGTGTGGGTCTCTATTTTATTTGCCTAGCACTATTTGCTATCTATCTTGTACATTTTCAAGTTTTTAAGTGGTATTTAAAAAATCCAAGGAAAAGAAAGTCCGTGTCAGGAGTCTGACAGTGTTTCTGCACTAGGCTGAAGTAGGTTGCTGAATGGTACTCACCTATCAGTCATTAAATTTGCATAAATCTGTCCATAATATCTAGCCAGCATGTTGTAAATGTTAACATTGGATAAACTCTAATTAAAAAGGTGTGCTTATTTATTCGGTGTTTATTTTCTTCTTAAAAATAGATTTTGTTTTGATTCTCTCAGGCTTTTGAAAAGGATATGTCTATGAGCAAATAGTACTATTTTAAATATACAACCAAAATTGCTTGTCTCCAAGAAACCATATTTTAATTATTATGTTGCACAACAGGTCCCAGACTAACACTGAGCTGCACTCAGGAAATAGGAGCAATCTGCTGTTGAGGTATATATGCCTTAAAAATCCAATATTCTGAGTATATACAAACATTTCAGAGCAGAAGAGAGCCTGAAGATGATTAACCAGTCCTCCCTGCAGCCTCCAGAAAGCTGATGTGAAAATTACTCAAACGCCTCTTTGATCTCTAATACACGGAGCAACCTGTGAGGGGACAGTTCTGTAAAGCTCTGTTTTTTCACTACCACCTCCAGCTCTTTTTGCAAAAGCAGCAGCACTCATCACTGATTAAGGAACACACTTGGGCATTTAGTTAATCGTCTAGGTCTCCAAGATAAACAAAATCTCCTGAGTAAAACTTGCTCCTGATATCTATATGGATGTCAGGTATATGATAGTGGACTTTTTGTGTGGATATAAAACATTAATTTCCATTAAATAATTCACATTTTAAAAAAATTATAGTATTGCACACTAAATAATGCACATTATGCTTACAGCCACAAGATGATGTCAAGAAAAATCACTTTAAATCTATACATCTAATATGAATCCCTATGGCCTCAGCATGCTTTTCCTTAAGAATTCCATTCCTAAATAACCTATTAATGCAAACAGCATCTATGCATTTTGCTGTGCTAAAATATGCTGTGTAGCCTATGGAAAATACAATAGAGAGGATACTTAAGGAAACATAATGCTGTTTAGAAACTGGATCGCTCCATAAGCAATTCCTGCCTTCTACAGTTAATTGCGTGGTCCTATTCAGGGAGAAGGGACCAACGAAGCAATTCCAGGCGGCCAAACGCACGGCTGTCTTTGAAATGTAGCAATATTCCTGTGCCGAGTCCCTCCTGGGATGTGAGGAAATGGAGGCCTGCAGTTTTACCAGCCAGACTGCTCACAGGCAGAGGCGGAGGTGAAATTCAGGGCTCCCTTACCTCTAAGCCTGCCTCAAGGATGGGATACAGATGGGCCCAGTCGCTGAGGCATTACAGGGACTTGGAGAGGAGCGTCACAGCTGCGCTTCCCCGCCTCCGAGGGCATGCTTTGGGCAGCAGCTCTGCCCTCCGTGAGGAAGAAGGAGGATGCGGAGGAGCTTCCCCTCAGAGCAGCCTGCGGGACCTCCCGCACCGGGGACCGCCACCTCAGAAAATGGCTGCTCCGTCGAAGGGTCAAACCTGCTGCCAAAGATAGGCCCAAGGGGCCACGGGGCTGCCCCTGAGGCCGAGGTGGGGTGGTGGGAGGGCAGGGTGGGGGAGCGCGGCCGTGCCTCGGGACGGGAGGGCTCGTGCAGGATGGGGAAGGTGAAGGGCAATGCGTGGTGGAGTGGGAACGGAGCACGGGACGGAGTTTGTGGTCACGGCGTGGGCCCGCCGGGCAGTACAGCTCGGAGCGAGGGCGGCGGGACGGTGGAGGAGAACAGGAGTGTGAGCAAAAACGGGATGGCAGGGCCTGGGGGCAAGTGAATCCCTGCTGCTCTTCCTGAGCTTACCTGAGGCTTCCTCCTCGTGGTCTGGGATTGAGGTTTGAGGGAGGAAATTCAGGTCTGTGTCTGAGGAGGAGGCCGTATATATATATATACATGAGCAGAAAGAATGCCAACAAAGGGTAAGGGCCCGAACTGTGCACAAAACGAGTGGGGAGAGCAGTGTAATGAATGGCTGTGTGGAGGAGGCTTGGACGTGGGCCTGGAGCGGGAGGATGAGCCGCTGCTGCAAGTAATGTATATGTACGTGCCTATCTGTTCGTATACCGTGCTACATAGGTTTATGATGGAGCCTGCTTAGGATGAAATAATTCCAGCAAGTGTTTAAGTGGGATGAATGCTCGCTGACGTGCGTGGGTGTGAGTAGGACAAACAGATGCAATGTGGTGAGGCTGAACACATATTTGTGCAAATACGTGTGAATGAGATACTGCTGTTGTTTTCCAAATATTGATGAGGAGCTGCTAAGATCATAGTAGTCAGTCACATTGCTTTGTCTGTTTAGTTTCTTAAATTGAGCACAGATTGACTAAGTACTGGCTGTTAAACAAAAACAAAACCCACACTCACGTCTAACCTCATCTGCACCTTGATTTCCTACTATAATCTTCTTCCCAACAGTTTTATATGCCTTCTGCCAAAAGGAGCAGCTCACTGAAGTAATTGTAATTTCTCCCTTGGATATTATTGACTAAAAAAATATCTATATTCAGCCCTAGTATATGTAGCATGTGTCTGTCTGTTCATATATCAAGTATGAATAACTCTCTAATTATCTCATGTCCTAAGAGAATGTAATGCAGTAAAATTCCAAATAACATTTTAAATTCCATATTTGTTGTAAATTTTTGTGTATATAATTTTCTAGAAAATGATGAGGTATATTCAAGTTAAAATCATATTATTTTTAGCTGTTGAGGAAAGCACTAGTCCATTATTTTCCATTCCTTTTCTAGTTCCTTACAATCTATATGCACTGCAGTTAGGCTTTTGTGATAAATAGCTCTGCAGAGAGTAAAAGCTTGCTCATTTTCTTTGATTTCATCTGCAATCACCTCACAGTTATTCAGGCTGCAGGTGCAGAAACATGGAGCTGGTTCCCCTTGAGCTGTGTGGGCGTGAAAGCGGAGTAGCTGTACTTGATGCAACGCTGTGATACGTGGCTTTCGTGACTTAGGTCAGTGCTCACTGTGGGATCTCTGCCTTCGCAGTCTGCAGCGTTCCTGATTCTTTGGTGATCTCTGCATTTTAATATGTGTGTTTGCGTAACTGCTGATTTTTTGCTTCATTTGTGCTACCAGAACTCTCAATTACTTTTGGTAATTGAAAGGTGATTATGTTTGGTGTTCTGGCAACTTGGTGTGATTTTGGAACAGATTTTACAGTCATTGTCCTCTGGAAAACTAATGACAGTTCTTGCAAATATAGGAGCTGTTGTAGAAGGTTTGAGGGAATTGAGCTAGAACCTCTGTCAGAAACAGGTTGGCAGCTTAGTTTCAACCTATATTTCAATATCACTGTTTAGCTCAGATAAATTTGAATCAGGTTCAGTGAATGCACATTGCCATTTTTGCTTCACAAATAGGTTCTTGCTTCCAAGACAGTATTTTTTCCTTAAAAAGAAATTAAATATACTTTAAACATCAGAATTTAGGAAACAGTCATGTAGAAAAACAAATATTTTTTAAAGTGAGTTGGGAATTAATAGTCAGACCTGAATCTGTTTTTAACTGTAACAAGTAGTATAAATATTCCAGGGCTGACTCATACTTTGTATGCTTGCCAAGAATGACGTGAGTAAATATATCCCAAAAGCCAGCTCTTTTTCAGTAGACTATTGTTAACTGGCTTTTGATATATTATAGCAGCATTCATCACAACTCTTCAGATAAGGTTCAGTCAGGAGTCCAGTTATATTTGGGGTTTTGGGGGGGTGTCCTTTTTTTTTTTTTTCCAGACTGTCTCATTCAGCTTTGTTTACAAACTGGACCACTTGGCGTGAAATAAAATAGTGCCATGAAATTTCAGGAAAATGTTGTTATTATAGATATCCACTTAAAGTGTACGTGTTTTAGTATTTTTTCAGCCTATATACCTCAGTGGTAGTGAGTTTTTGAAGCTGTGAATGCCATAGAGATTGAAAATTAGTTTAATTCATATCTAAGATCAAGAAGATGATTCAGGAGCACTTGTACTACTATTTGTAGATGTACAGGGTTTCCAGGAGCTAATCCTGTGGTGGGATTTAAAACAAGGTCTGAGTAAGAAACTAGGCTGCTACTTCACAGAGGCTTTTGGGGCAAAATGAATGAAGTTGCATGTTTTAAGTTCTATTCATTATGTGGAAGTAAAACCAAAGCCGCATACCTGAAAGCTTTTATTGTTAGAGAATTTCTAATAGATTTTCTAAATTCAGAATTTCTAAAAGACTTCAGTTATAGCTTCAACATTCCTAGCACATTGTAGGCAATACAATGCACTAGTAATTTTTTACGTAAATTATTGGTACAATATGACTAAAAAGTATTTGTTAACAAAATGAAAGCAAGACCTTTGTAATTTCAGTTTGGGATTATAATATATATATTTCATGTAATTTGAAAACAAGCAGGTTTTTTAATTGAAGTAATTATTAAATGTAACAAAATTGGCAACAGAATGCCAGCATGTGAAAATAAAGCGTTTGAATCTTGTATGTAATTCTTCTAAAATTCTGTTGTTATTTCATAAAATAATGAGATGGTAAATCCTACAGAACGCTTCAAACCATGATGTCAGTTTCTGACTCCCACAGTTAATACAGCAGGTTTTCAGATCTCTGGGCACCAGACAAGGAGCTCTTCTTTGAATCTCAAAAGAGATAGCTTTATAGCAGAGATGTGCCTTGAAGCTGGAACATTTATTCATGGATCAATGGGTGGCATTGCTTGAGAGAAGCTAGCAGCCTTGCAGTCTTATTCCTGTCAGTATGTTTTGATGTTAGACTGGAGGAGATTTGTCTAACACTTGAAAGGAGTCTTGGGATGGGAAGAAAAAGGAAATGAGATCAAACAAAGGCCTGATTATATATTGTTTAAATAGGAGCTTCCGGGGCGCATATATATATATGTATCATTTTTTAAATATTAATCCCATTCTCATTATTTTCCTAAGTAAAAAGATTATACTTCTATAAGTAAACAAACAAGTAATGGTCAACATGTGCAAGGTGGAGGCCTGATTGATAGGCAAGCTATTAATTTGATATTCATGTGGGGGGAAAAAGGGCTATTTTACCACATCCCTTGGAATTTCAAAGGAACACATTGCATTGGCCCATTTATATCCTGGTTAGAGCTGTAAGTTATTCCTTTTTATAGGGACAACATTATCTGGATGTAATTTTTTTGTTATTCTGCTACAGAAGGAGGAATATGGAACTCAAGTGTGAGCACTTTTATAAGAAAATAACCTACTCAGGGGCTTATATCAGCAGAAGTGTTTCCAGCATAAAATCATGCTCTTTGCTGAAATTGGTACATTAGCGCAAAAGCTGTGTCTGTATCAGAGCACGTGCCAGCAGTCCTGCCGAGAATTTATATTGGGATATTTTTTATTGGAGAAAGTGTATAACAAATAACTGGTCAGATTTTGTCTGCAAATATTCACTGATAATAGGTCTGAATGAGGTTATATAGGATTTAAATGTTGCTCAGAAAGTACTTCCAGATTTTGCTATGCTGAAAATCTTCCAAATGCAACATAAGGCAGTACTCTTTTTACTGAGTGTCTAACCATGATGCTCAGAGAAATAGCTCTTACAAATCAATCTTAAATGGTGTACAAACTGTAAAGCTAAAATAGACAAATTTAACACTTTAAAACGCTCTAAAGAGTATTGTTGACAGTAGCTACTTCAGATCATTGCAGCCTGAACACACTGTTTTTCTAAGACTGGTCTTGGCATTAGGGATTGCTTTGATATTTTTCTAGTTATTGTAAAAAATGTTCTTGTTTTGGTTTTTAGCATTCAAGAAGGAATCAGTGTAATGTAAATAAATGAAATGTCTGTACTGGAAGCTGCAGCATAGTGCACACAAATCCAAAATAACTTCAGATAAATCTGCACCCAGCAAAGTTAACTGACCCACAACAACTAGGCTGGTTCTGTTGTTATAGACAGTTTTTAAGCTCACTCCTTTTATTTCTAGGCTACATTGCAGACATCAGTGCAACAATTTCCAGAAATACATTAATTATGAACATACAGATGTAGGGAATTAAGACTGCAGCCTTGATTTCTTTAGTCCTGAAGTACAGTTCTCTACCACTTGAAGTAGAGGAAAGTTTTATTAGCTTACAGTGGTAGTAATTTTACATCTTCCCTATGGATTGATCTCTTGGGAATAATTTCACTATTTATAATCAGAAAGTCATTGCATTCCTTCATGGCCACTTTTTGCCTCAGCCCGAAAGAATGACTACCAGATCATAGAGTCGTGGTAGTAAAGTTCCAGTCTTGCCAGTGTGAAAAAAGAAGGTATATGGTCTCTCATGTGGAACGAAAAATTAGTTTGAACAGCACGATGGTAGCAACTTTCTCTTTCTTGTTTGCTTGGCATCTTATTTTTACTTTTTTGCAGTCATATCTAACAGTGCAAAAAACATTTTAATTACTCAAGAGGCTTAGTGAATGCTAAGAGACTCAATCAAATCTAGGTTTGGAAGCCTAAAACTTTTTTTTTTTTTTAATATTAAGAACTCAATGCATCCAGTGATTAGCACTTTTTAAAACTTCCTAGTTTTATAGTATAAGTAGTTATGTCCAATTTAGTCCTTCATAGTAAATAAGATTCGCCACATTGGCTCAGGAATTAAATACATAAAGCTGAGCAAAAGTCATTCCCAAACAGCAAAACAAACTGTATTCCTGCTGATTTTCTTTTTTTTTTTGGGGGGGGGGGGGGGGGGAGATTTCTTGAGGGAAGGAAGAAGGGGAATAATCTGCAATGTACTCAATGAAGGATAATTTGGCTGAATGTAAGTATATACTTTTTGCTGCTTGATACATACAGCTAGAGTCCCAGATGACAAACCTGTTTGAAAACATTAACTGATAGTTAGAAGCTTTGTGAAGTAGGACTCTGAATGAAAGATGCTGACCTATATATTTTCTGAAAGATCTCTAAAACTTGCTCCCAGTTACTAGATGGTGGTGACGCCTTAATGGCTTTGTGATTCTAGGAGTTATTCATGCTCCAGTTTTTTCCTCTGTGTTCATGCCAGCAGTGTAGCACTAGTATTCTCTGAAGGGGCTTTTGAACAACAAAATTTGTATAAATGTAGGTGTGTTTGAAGCAGAGCTCTATTACAAGACCTCAAACAGGAGGAAATATGTAATCTTTATCTAGTTTTTTAGTTTCTCAATAGATATAAACAGAGTGAACCCAAAATTTAACTTCTATCTTCATGGATTATGGTATTTTCTTTATAAATATATTAATGTAACAAGGGCAAGGGTTGAGTTTTGAGTAGTTATGCAATTGTTCCAGTTGGTATTTCTATAGAGATAATTACAGAGAAATTCTAAATGTAACTTTTCCCTAATCTCTTTTTTACTTTTAGCTTCTTATTTGAGCAAATTTTCAGGCTGTTAAAATAGCTTGAAACCAAACCAAAAAATGTAAATTTTAAAGCACACTGCAAACCATTTCAGATATGTGTTGGCTTGAATCTGAAAGGCTAGAAAGGGGAATGAGCAGATATTTGCTCATTTTAATGCATGTCCTGAAAGCAGACTTATCCAGAACATAAAATATGAATTAAAAAAATTTTCTAAGATATGCAGAATATCAAGTAGAATAGTTCTACTTCTCCATGTTTTTTTAATTCAAGCCATTTCTAGCAAAGCCGTGGAAAACTGCTGAGTTTCGTTAAGGAAAGCAAATTACTTGGGCAGTTGTTGAAGGAAAAACAAATAACAATTAATACTGTTTAGAAGCACTTTTTATAGTGTTAAAACCCCAAAATCAGTCTTGCTGAAAGTATTACTGGCTGAATAAGACTTTCTTATTTTTTCAGTTAAGAGAGATTCATGTATTTTCATTATTATCCAAGTTCTTGAATAACATGTGGAATCAGAATAAAGGAAAACAAACCTTGCACCCATTATATGGTTTTGCCCCTGAAGGAGAAAATATTCATGAACAACATTTATTTGCTACATTTTTTCTACATACCTATAGCGTATTTTAACCAATATGAACTAGTATTCATGCTATACATTGTTTGTTTCTCCTGCCAGATGATACAGTGTTTAATTTTTTCAGACTGTTTATCTGTAAAACAAGTAGTGTGGATCCTATTTATTAGGGCTGAATGTAGGATTATATATTTATTGCTACTGGAAACAACCATGTATTTCTTTTACTGGTAACACTTTAAATTGTAGCCATCAGGCAGTGTGTTCCCAATTTGGAAGTGTTGATAGTTAAAAACATATGTTTAAAGATGCCTTGACTGCTTCCACTATAGAAGTTGGAATAGAAAACTTCTCACTCTACCAATACAACCATCTTTGAGTTGCATGTAGTCATTTACTAAAGCTCTTCATTTTTAAATAAAATGTTAGGATATAAAGTTTATCTTTGCACATTTTTATCATTGGCCTGATTAATGTAAATTATTGAGTACCCTGTGGAAATACAAAAACGTAAAGTTTTAATTTTGTTGCTGTGAATTACCTACTTTGACTTAAAAGCAGAATAAAATGGTTGTAAAGAATGGATTACCTTAAGGAAAATTTCTTTTAGGTTTTTGTAGTGTGTAAGTGATAAAATGCTATATTTTTGCATAACAAAATAATTGAATTAATTAATTGTGAATTAATATGTACCAGTGTATGGCATTTAGAGTCCATACATTCCCTTGTTTCTGGTGAAGATGTAAAAACGGGAGAGGTAAATAATCTTGAAAAAAACATCATTCCTAACATATAAGAGACGACGCATGCATTTATATTTAATTCTACATAAATGCAGCAAATTGTAATCATTAATAGAGTAATTGCCAATTTAATGTTCATAGTTGGCCCCCTTCTGAAAGGGTCTGTGAATAGGAAGGCACTCAGGCTGACTTCAGGTACTCCTTTTTAAAGAAAAGCAAGCCTGTTATCAATATGCTTGAATTTACCAAACATCTTTGGATTATTTTTAGAAGTCAGCCTGTAGAAAAGAAATTGAAATCACTGTGATAATGTGAAGACTGTGGGCAATTTGATAATTTCAGAGGATTTGCGGGATCTACACAAAGAATCAGATGAAGGTAGAAGTGGGGAATTAGAGTCAGATACAATGAAAGAATTTGTATGAAGAAATAGGTTTTTACAAGGCTAATGGGAAGTTATGAGTGAAAATAACAAATCAGTATAGGGAACTTTGGCATCTTTTCAGAAACAGAGAAAGACAGGGGTCCTGTGTAATTGATTTTTCATGGCTGCATTAAATACCATTTTGGTTTTGACTTACTGCCTGATTGCATGGCCAGGAGACATCTGCAGACCATTTTGGCATATTCTGCTGACTCTTGTGTCCTATATCTGAGGAATTCTGCTGGACGTTAATTTTAATGCACAAGCTGTAAAGCATTATACTTTGGAGAATTCTATGTTTATGTTTATGCAACATTTCCCTCCAAAATAAGAAGCAGTATGTATAATTTACCAAGTGCCTCATTAGATATTATATTACTGTTTTCTGTGCTTATTCAGACATGGAACTGAGCCTTGATTTGTTTTGAATACAGTACACTCTTTCATTTTCCTGCTGAGCTATTGACTACTTATTTTTTGTTTGGTTGTGTTTTTTTTAAAAAAGCTGGCATGAAGTTAGCTGTAGGGATGTGGCCATAAGTATTTCAGATGAATGCAATAAGACCATTTTCGATCTCTCTGTTAACAAGAAAATGTATTCAGGAAGTGTAAATAATTAGCTTGCTAATAATATAACGGGAAGCTGATTCTCAGGTTGATGTACCCCCTTCTATTAAAAGTTGGAATATAATTTTTGAAATCCTGTTTAATTATGAAAGATGACGTGCTAATGATAAAATCCTCCTATCAGATCAGCTGGAGAAATCTCAGATGTAATAGAAATTAAGGCTTGACCTTTCTCAGGTGCAGACTTTCGTCTCCATTATGTGGTTCTGCCTGATTTCCTTTTTTTGAGAGGATAAATTCAGGCAGCTCGTCTCCAAAGGTCTGAGAAGTGTTGTTGTTCTTTGGTAATTGTTTGAACTGACCAAGTGTTATCTCTTAAACTATGAAGCAGTTGTTTAGCTTGACTTAGACCAGAGTATTTAGAGGCTTGGTACTCCAAGCCCTAAACATTTATATTATAGAAATTTTCATTTTTAAGCTGGTTTAAGCACAAAACTACTTTTGGTGCTAAAAAGAATACTATGTAAAACAATTCTAGAGTTGTTTTTTATGTAATAATTTTAAAAAATACCTGTTTCACTTCTAGTAGAACACTACGCATATATGACGACCATAAAGATTGTGCTGGTTAGTTTGAGCCTACTGGGGAATGCATTTTGTTTTCAGTGGATGCTTGGATGAGTTCATGACCAGGAGACCTATGCTACATGTTCTTTTAGGAGAAGCATATATAGTTCTTGTGATGTTTAAAGAAGAAAACAGGTATGTCATGTTAAGTCATATAGTGATATTCACTAGAATTTTCCGTTTCAAATGCTTTAAGTTATGTTTGATAGTCTCAGCTGATGAATAGGGTAAAGTAATTCTAAGAAATATTTTGGAAAACCTATGAAAATATCAGTTTATTTTTGGTTAATCACAACATCAGAGTTGAGTACTTTTCAAGAGTTTGGATGGATTTTGGTCATTTTAATACATATAAATAATACATTATTTATTCTTCTTTACAATTATTTTATATCTTTTCCGTTTTAAAAGTGCTTTTTTTCAGTATATGTAACTTCACATATTTATGCCATAGCATATGCTATTATAGAAAAATCTATTCTGTAATTTTTGAGGTGTAAAATGGATAAATGTTCCTGATCACTGTGTTTTAGATGTGTACGTTAGTTGTATATGCATTATCTAGTAGTATCCTTAAATAACAAACTAGCCTTAATAATCCATAAAATCAACTGGTATTGTAATTTAAAAGAACTCCTAAACTTTCAGTTCTCTGTCTAAATAAAGTTCTCTGCTGCTTTGTACTTGGGTGACAGCATGCCGTATTAATTAACTTTTACTTATCACTGCTAAGTATGGGTTTGTGAGATCTGTTCTTTTGATCATACGTGATAACTCTTTGATGTTACTGAAACTTCAGTGTTTGTAGAGAAGATATTTTAAATAACAACTTAGAAACGTAAGTTTCATTGAAAATGCCAGTTTTCAAACCAGCGTGACTGTTGATTTAATTAGAAATAGAGACTTCATTTTACCCTGGGCTATATATCACTTGCATCAGAATGCCCTTACTAGCTCAATAAGCTGTTCAGCATCCAATTCCGTGTAGGGGCATTTTGCTTGTTTGTTTGGGGGTTTGGTTTTTCCTTTAAGAACATGACTGTTCCTTACAGCTAAAGTCACTTACTGTGGCAGCTTTCTGGTTCATATCACAGTTAGTAGCAAGAAAGGAGTTAGTAAATGTTGGTTGAAATATGAAACACTCAGCTACTGCCCTTCTCAGATATTTGCCTTTATTGTTTTAGATTGCATGAGGGAAGTTTTATTCCAACTCTGTTTTAAAATTTTGGATTAAGCTTGGGTTCTGTGTGTGTGAATAGAAGGGGAGTGATTTTTCTTTCAGAAAGCTCTGATTCATTACTGTGCTTGTTGGTGCTTATCAAAGGTCAACTCTAAACATCTCAGTAATCTATTGCAGTCTTCTAGGTAGTATATGGTGTCTCTAGAAGACCACATCTCTTTAACGCATTTCATTATTTGTGGAAATCCCTTTTGAAGATCTGGAACTCAATACCAACATCACTGTAGCATGTGTTGAACATCCTTATCCATGTACACCTTTTGCTGCAGCCTTAGGCATCTAACTGATATTGTATGCAACTGGTCTTACTGGCTCTGTTGTTATTTCATAAAACCTTGGTCTTTACCTACTGTTCACCTCCTGCGAAAAATACCTGAAAGTCTCAGCTACTTTAGAGCAGAAAAACTGTCACTCGTTATTCACTGGTTGGTTTTGGGTGGGGTTGATTTTGGTAGCTAGTTCATTACCTTGGAATGTAATTGTTAGTTATATCAAAGGCAAAACAGTGTGGTAAAGAGAATATAAACCTGAGGAGGAAGAATCACTGTGTGATAATAGAAGGTATGGACACACACCCCCCCTTTTTTATAGACAACAGGCCTACATTGAGAATTTCATAGTTATGTATGATGTCTGAAAAGTCAGATGGTTTCATATTTTCTATTGCTGTGTTTATAGGGCTTGATTTTATGCTTTAATAGCAAATTTTCCTTCTAATCTCAGCATATAGAGATACTAGATACTGTATTTGATCCCAAACACACCTGCCAGCAAATGTGTACTTTAGTTTTTTTGTACAGGGTGTTCCTAACTTTATTGCATTTTTATCTTGTTGGCAAATATGCACAATTTATTTTTTTAGCACCAAGGTTATGCATTTTAAATTAAATGGATGAGCAAAGAAGGTATAGCAATGAGTCTTTGTGGAGACCGGGGTTGTAACTGGGGACAGTCAAAGAATTAATCTAAAGAGAATGAGCAAGCACCCTTTCCAGGTTTTTTTTGTCTTTTATTTAGACAATTTGGTTTTATTTTAAGTAATATCTGCCAATGAAGTTTGGCTTTGTGTTTTTTGTATTACAGTCTAAATAGTGCTAGCACTGCTTATTTTTATATGCTTGGATATGAGGAGCTTGGATAGTAAATTATTTTCTTGCATACAAAAATTCAGTCGCTCGTTTTCACTCAATATTAAACTTAATAGGTATTTTTTAATTAAATGGAACAATTAGTGCCATATTTCAAATCTCAGAATTTAGCTGTTTAACAAAAATCATCATCCCTCTCAGCAACAAAAATGTAGCTATATTCCATTTTTGTCATATTTAGTACTTATTGTAATGCATAGATTTTTAGCATGCACATGAACGAATCTCTGCTGAAGAGCAAAGATCGTCATTTTACTGCTCAATGAACACATAAAATACAGTTCTATATATGTTTAGATAAATCTCATTTAAGTGAGATTAATTAAATTCAGATTAATCCAATTCAATAGGTCCCCATCTCCCTGATTGTGCTAGTAACAACTGTATGCAGGGTTTGCTGTGAAAGGAATCACTGTGCTAAAAATGCCTCTCTCCACTCCTTTTCTTTCTATAGGGTCAATTTTAGGCTAGATCATGTCATTAATCCTGTTTAGAACATGGTTCTATGCATATTCTTACCCGCTCAACAGATGGGTCATGAATCCTGCAGAGGACAGGGACATTTTGAGTGGTTTTACTGATGGAGGGGGAAAAGTTGCATAGAATCTCTTGGAGGAAATATCTCTGAGCATTTAAATTCATAGTATGACAATACCAGTTGGGGAAAAAAAAAAATGTTCATTTTTATTCTGTACTTGAATTGTGGGACTATAGATAGCTATGTGTAACTCAGGCTTGAACAGATCCCCAACTGTTGGGCCAAATGGTTAGTATAGCATAAACCTGTAAGAAAGGCAAGCGAACTGCCTCAATAAAATGTCTAACAGCATTTTTTAATACTAAACTTCTTGTGTGGACAGATTGGTATGGTCTGTACATCTGACTGAAATTTTTAAAGTACAGCAGAATTTGCTTTGATCTCGTACCACTGTAACGTTTGCTGCTTTTTGCCAATAATGTGAATTGCCTTGCATGGTTCTGCTTGTCATCTTGATTTCTGCAGAATACCTGCAGCCTTAATTAGAGCAAAGTCACTGTATTTTTAAGAACTCTGAATTCTGTAAAATTTTGTGCTTCATCAGCAAATGAAAATTCAGGTTACAGTCTGGTTTTTAAAGATCAAGCTCCAGTCCTAACCTGATAGAAAACTCTTTCAAAGTGCCCTAAAACTGCATCACTCGAAGCAAATACTGGACTTACAGTGACCACTACTTGATTTAAAAAAACAGAAAACAAACAAAAAACCTAAACCAAAACCAATTCCCTCCCCCCGAAAAGCCTGTTTCCCTATTCTGGATTCCTGAAACAATTGTTCATCATTTTAGTCTCAAGGGAGTCTTGTTTAAGTGGGAGAAAAAAAAGTTCCAAGGACCTTAGAATAAATCCAGATTATATTGGAAAGCAACGAAGAGAGTATTATTATTGTAATACTGAGAGAATCTTAACTCCACACACACACTTTAACACTATGATGATTTATAAAACCTCATTCTTTTTCTGTTATTTTTCCTCCTCCCCTTTCATTTATTTCTTCAAAAATAATCACAGAGTATATTGAATAGAAGCCAGATTGTTCAGATTCTTTATCCATATAACCTTATAAAATATGCTAAACGGGAGCATATCTACATGGACACTAAAAACCCATAGTCTGGTTGTATGTAAACAGCATAAGCACATTGCTCAGAGTCCAAATAATTATTCTGGCATTTGAAAATTATCTGAATTGGTAGTGATAAATATGGTGGAGTAACACAGTCCCTCTAATGTTCCCCTTTTTAAGCGAGAAAGCTGCTTTTTGACATTTAAGACTCCTGCAGGGTTTACCTAACTACCTCAGTGTGCTGTGTGTTTTGCACAGTTCAGAGCCTACTACCCAAGGCAAGATTTTATTTACATGGAATAGCATTGCTGAAAGTGTAGATTAGGATCAACAAAAAGATTGAACCTTACATCAGGGAAGAAAAAGTGAAGATTCTTGATTGAGAAAGGTCATGTTTGTAAAAATAAAATCAGAACCCCACAGAACCTATAGAGCACTAGTGAGATCACAGCGATTGTTGTTTGGTTCTTTTCTTATATGCCCGATATCTTCTCTATCTTCTCTTGGTTTTTCCCACTCTTGATGTTCTAAATTTTTTTTCCTAAGCCTTGCAGCAGTTGACTTTATCCTCTTGCAGGTCTGCAGTGAGAAAAACTGAAACTGGTAACTACACACAGTATTTAAAAATAGTAATAGTGGTAATAAAATAATAATTATGTGATTAATAAATTATGAAAAGTACAGCTGATGGAATAACAACTCCAGTAATGGTATTCTGAGATGACCAGTAAGGTTTGTATGCTACATAAAATCTGGTACCCATTTGCAAAATACTGTGCCTAGTAATTTATTTCACTAAAGCAGAGTTTTCCAGAGAGGTACATTCGAAAATATTAAGAAACAGAATATCCATCACTTCTCCAGGGTGTTTGTTCTTCTGTTTAATAACATTCACTGACGGGTTTTCAGTGTTCTGTTGTTTGTTTGGTTTTTTAAAGCAGCTAATTTCCATCTTTTTGTTTGGCTTTAACTTTCAACCAGTCTTTCACTGCTAAAATTAAAGTGCTTCAGTTCCTGACACCTTCTTTCTTTGAACAGGTACTAATAAATTATAGCTGTATCACTTAAGTCTTATTTTTGATAAGTTAAATTAATTGAGGAGATTATCTCATGATGTTCCTCTAAATCCTGTACCACTCTTATGCATCCTTTCTGATTTTTTTTTTAAACATCCTAAAATTGTAGACATTAAAACTGGGTGCAGTATTTAAATACCACTTCACCCGTGTTACCTCTGGAGGTAAAAATCACTCCCCTGTTTCTGTCAGTACATTCTTACATATTTATCTAAGGATCAAGTTATGTCTTTCACCATAGCATTATATCCTGGGGCTTGTATTAAGTTACTGGACCATCTCAAGTCTTTTTCAGAGTATGTGATTTCCCTGATGTGTGCCCTCATTCTGAAAGTATGCCCTACAGTCTTCATTCCTGAATGTGTAAAAAAGTATTTGGCCGTTTAAAAAATGCACTTCTCTGAATGGGACAAACTTATTAAATGATCCAGATTGTGCTGTACAATTGCCCTAATGTCATAATTATTTACATTTTTACTGATCTTTCTGTAATCTGTCCATTGTATTTGCAGTGATCTTATATTTAATACCAGCAGAAATTTTTAATGAAGGACAGAAAGAAATTGTGGTAATTGCATGTCAAAAATGAATCACCTGCCAGTGGATGTGAATAACGATGATACATAAAAACTCGGTTCAAAAGAAGCAATGAAAAACAGAAGATTGATAAGATGATAATAATGCAAGAAGGGAATTAAATAAGGTTCAAAAGTGGCTTGCAATGTGAAAATGAGAATTTTTACACTGCAGAATCAGACAAGGTGTAAATATAGGATGTTGGAACTGGATAGGAAAGGGAGAAGGGACTACAGTGCCTCATGTAGTTAAAAGAGAAAAAAATATAAGACAGACAAATAATAACTAAAATTAGACATCCTTTGGCCTGCTTCTCTCTTTTAAAGATCAATTTCAGTGTCACCTTAGTACATTTTTTTTATAAATTTAAAATACACTGAACCCCCCCCCCCCCCCCAAAACATTCTTCAGGGAGCACAGTTTGGGGATTTTAGGTTGGTTTTTTCAGTTGTACTATTTCCATGATGTTTTATAAGTTATGTAAGATTTCTCCTCCCCCCCCCCCCCCCTCTGTTAATGGAGGAACCCTGTTGGTAATGGCAGCCTCAGCAATGCGGGGTTTCAGAAGTTTGGAGTGTGAAGTCACTAGCTTCCTATTTTGATAACTGAATAGCATATAAAATATTGTATAGGTTCAAAGCGTATCATATAGGATCCAATTTTATCTATGGTATTTTCTCAATAATCATTTTTCTGGATATGCTTTCATCTTAAAAGCAAAAAAAAAAAACCCAAAAAACAACTTCCCTTGCTTTTGCCAACAGATTGATTATATTCTCTTCACGACCAAATTAGAAAGCTTTTTGCATTGTTGTTGAGATGCAATCACGGTTAGATAAGATCGTTTCCTAGAGGTGAAGTTTTGCATAATGTCTCAATAGCATTATTACTCGAACAGGAATCCCCTGGCTTTCCTTCGGAAGTTAATTAGAGTCTATGCAGGGAATGAGTCAGACTGAATTGTGTGGCTGAGAGTGTGTGTTGATTACAGAACTGAAATCATACTAATGGCTTCTCTTAGTCTGTTGGTAAAAGCAATTACTGGCTGGTATTTTTACAATGAATTTAAAGCTGAGAAATGTCATTTTAAGAAATACTTTGCCTAAAATAACATTATGAAAATAATACACACAAAGAAATGGTGGCCTTCACGCTTTTCCATATTTTTGGCTGTGCATTTTTTGGAGACAATGACTTCAGGACCTGTACTTGGGAGAGACTTTTTGTGAAGGTTTGAAAATTACTTCACTGAATTGAAAATGCTGTGAAGCTGTAAATGCTTTCTAATATTATAGATCACAGAAATTGGTTCAAAATACTTGTAAAAGAGAAGGACATACCTTTTAAAGATACGCACGTGAAGTTTTTTGTGCCCTCTCTTACTGAGGCAAGTATTGCATTTTGACTCCTGTATTTTGACTCTCATAAAAATGAGCAAATTGAGGGTTAAAGTGAACCAGGAATGAAAAGAAAGATTTTGCTATTTCATTTCTTTCCATCTGAGAAAGCCCATGAGAAGGGCTTTTTAGACTCCTGGGTGGCTCTGACTTGCAAAAGTTATCAATAGGAGATTGTGATGGAAAGCTGAACACAGAAGACTTTGGAGCCGTGTATTTTACAGGAAGATGAGGATAATCTTCCTACGAAGATTTCACTCACGTTAATAATACTTTGAATAATGGTGTGATGGCTGCAGGGCTCTCCCAGATGGTATCAGAGGATTTATTATCCCATTGATACCTGTATATTTTACTTTCCACTGTGTGGTGATTCTCTTTCAATCTGTCGGTTCCTTCCTTTCATATATCAGCTATCAGCTGTGATTCAACAAAGTGATGTTTATAACTATTAGTATATTATCAGAAATTTTTTTGATACATGCATGTATCTTCCAAGAAGAGCATTTCTCATCATGATAGCATCAATTTGCACATTACTAATTTGTTTTCATACTAGCAGTTGCCTGGCAATTAAAAGTTTCTAGTGAAGGGTATTTTGATGATGCTTAGACCATTATGGCTGCATAAAAATACTATCCCCAGCTTGGACACTATGTTGCTTTGAATGCTAAATTTGCACTATACTGCAGTGTTCCTTCTTTCCCAGACAACGTGTGCCTTTTGCTTAATAACTGGTTAAATCAGTATTAGATGAGAACTCAGATTTAGCCTTCCTGTTGCAAAGAAGGCATAGCCAATACATGACCAGCAGTGCCCACCTTGACCACTGCCTCCTAATGTCAGGGCCCAGAGGGTGCTAATAAGCTTTAATTGCCCTTACCAGCCTCACCTGGGGCTTCCACCCACCCACTCCCCAGGAGCTGCAGGTGTGCTGGTCTCCAGCCCTGCTCCCTGGAGGGACCTTGGACCTGTGCTGTAGTAGCTTGTCTCCTGGCTGGATGCCTTGGATGGTGTACATCATAATCCTGTCCCTTATCCTATCTGGTTTTGTTCTCAGCTGTCCTCCCAGGACCTGTTTCATGAGTTGCCTTCTCTGTGACGGTTGATGGACCCTGTTACCAACACCCAGTTCTGCCCATTGCATTTGGATGCTGGGGCCTGCAGCCTGTCGGTGGGGGCCCTGCCAGTGGTGGGGTCACCCTTGGCTCCCAGCTCACCTTCCCTTAGGGAGCAGTCGGCTCTCACTGCTCCCTGACACCTGGGAAAAGTAAAAATCACACTGAAGTACAGATCTGAGTCAGGAAGAAGCTATAGTTTTGTAGCACTTGCGTAGTTATAGTTTAAAGTCTTAAAGATTACAGAATGACGGGTATTTCAGATGAGCCACTTAAAGTCATCACAACATAGCAGAAAAGTAATGAATATAACTGACAAAACCATGTTTTCTTCACAGTGCTGTGATTCATATAAATGCCAGTCAAGAAGTAAAAGGGCTTTTTAGGTGCTTTCTCCTTTCTAGAAAAGCACATTTTTTTTAAACCAACATTTTCAGGATTATCCCAGGTTCGTATCAGCAGCAGACTCTTCCCTCTGATGTTTCACTTTGCTGTACTGCTCCCTGCACTGTATGATGTTGCTTCTGTCTAATCTTCCTATTTGCTTTACAGAAGAAAGGATCTTTGGGTGGGGATTTCTTTTACCCTCTTGCCAAGCACTGTGCACTACAGGTCTTGGCATCTGCTGTAGTTCTTCTTCCATCATGTGATCTAGTGCTAGGTTATATAGTCATCGTACAACCTACTTACTACCTGTGTCACTCTTTCCTGTTTTGCTTGCCATGTCATGCAGATATAGAATCTAGCTCAGAAAGGTTGAGTAGCCTGTACAGGGAAATCATAACATATAAATAACATCTCTATGGGAGATGTAATTTTAAATTATATCTGTGATTCTGCAATGATCGTATCTTTGTGCATATACAGAGTTTTGAGGCATTTCCATATCTGTACAGACCTTTACTTCTCATGCGTTGACTGAGCTAACAGAGAAGCAAAGTCACAAACCTCTGAAGCCTGTATGCTATGATCGCGTCCCATGCTTCACCCTTTGACTCACAGTTTCCACATTCTGTTACATTTCATAGTATTCAGAATATTACCTGCGAAACCTCTGAGAGGTAGTGAGCAAAAAAGTTCAATACTTTGGTTTGCAAAATTTCTGTTTAAAAGTAGGATGCTCTCCTTGCTTGCTGGAAAACTCACATTTCAAGAGACTGCTGAAAAGCAGGACCCTTTTAGTAAGGTCATTACTGTGTGTGTTCACTGGAGATTGACTTGCTCTCTATCAAGTATTGGTATGAGGCATACATGTCTCTTGATATTTAAAGCAAAATTTAGAAACCTTTCAACGGCTGAGATTTGGTAATAGGGAGAACTTGTGCTATTGCTTCAGTCCCTCTGTCTCCTTCTCTCTTAGTTCTGTCATTAGAACAAAGAATTACAAAATAAGCTCAGCATAGAGGTGGGAATGTCTTGACTGAATTTTAGGCTCTCCTTTTCTCTCTTTTCGTGTTCAAACCTTGAAAGTACCCATCTCATGCTTTTGCAATAAGGTTCTAATCTTCCATCTTCCCCCTTTCTTTTTCTTCTGCCTATTACTCTGATAGCATGTTCCCTGCAAACTACTAGTTCAGAAATTAAGTTGCATAGCTGAACCCTGAAATTACTTTAGAGATATAAAAATACATGCAGGTACAAAATAATTGGTGTGTATTTGTTACTATGAATTAAGTGCTGTGGCAGGAGATGACAGGTCACAGATGAGCTGTTATTACATTTTCCTGCTGCAGTCATTTGATCCACTCATTTTTCATCTGTTAACAATAGAGTTGCATTTTGATAACAAGTTTAATTTGTCTGCTAATGATTCATTTCAGTACTTGGATATCTACATCCATTTAGGAAGCTGTGGCCTGTACACAGTACAGGAAAAATATTGAAAAAAGAGCATGATTGAGTTTAAGTGCAGTATTCATCATAACTGTTTCACAAGTAATTGCCTAATTTGAGCATTATATGCTCCTCTGTTAAACGGTGATACATGACATCATTTTTTTTTTGTCTGCTGAGTTGAAAATGTAATGTAAAATAAATAACTCCTTACTAGAGGAGATTAGGAGGATACTTACAGGAAATGTGTCTGGAGCATTGTCTGAAATGCAAGTGTTTGTTAGCAGACAATTTATGTAATAAATTGGTGGACAATAAGAAATTGTTAGAAGATGTTTTACTAAAATAATTCTAAAAGTTCTAAAACCAAAACAGACAAAATATCCACAAAACACAACAAAACCTCAAATGTGAGGTAACAGATATGTAATCTTTTATTCAAATAAGTCCTAGTACCAGAGGGATAGAAGATTGCAAATGAGATATAAATCTTTAAAAGGGATTATCACGTGACTGTGGTATACTGGAAAAATAAATCTGATTTCCCTGCTAGGCAAGTTTGGTAGAAACTACTGTTACAAATTAAGAATGACATAAATAAATATGATACATTGGGAAGAATCAACATGGCTTCTATAAATGGACTCATGCCTCCTAAATCTGTCAGAGTTCTTTGTGGGAGTTGGTGAGCATGCAGATAAAGGCATCTTTGATCTAGCCAATGGTATTTATTACGCATACATCTATCAAGACTTTAGAAGATACCAAAATATTGGGGGGCGGGGGATGGGAGGAGAAATCCTTTTGTGGATGAGTACTCGTTAAAAATAGGAAAAGAAGGCTAGGAATAAATGGTGAGGTTTCAGATTATGGACTATAACCAGCATGATTACCTGAGTTTTGTGCTATGTTCTGGCATCTGCTGGCTGCCAGAAGAGAGAGGGAGACTGCTAGCCTACGACGGACTTCTAAGTCTGACGTAATAGGTAATTCTTCCCTTCTTAGCACAGTAAAATCCTCTTAATTTTTGTAGACCAAGTTTAATTGCAGCAGAATGCTGTTAGAATTCACTAAATAAGGGCATAAATTTGTTTTCCTGTCTCATTCATGAGAAATGCAAGAGGAGACTCTCCTTTGAAAACGGAGTCTGAAATTTTCATTTTGTATTTCCCATCTTCTACTGCTTTCAGGTGGAGGAGTTGTAAACCTTATATATAACCTTATACTCAACCTTTACTCCTCAAGTTATATGTATGTTTGAAATTTTTAATGTGTAACTTGTCATGCTTTTGATGGGTGAAAAATGTGTGCATTGATGGAAGTTTTTCAGAGTGTATGGACAGATTTATACAATAATGCTAATGCTAGATTTGACAATATGGATGATACTTCTGCAGTTGCAGTGGTTATGCTGTGAAGCAGTTTCAGGGAGTTGATTGGGCTTTAAAAATACTTAAAATGAAAATCTACTTGCTTCTTGTACACCTTCTCGGATCTCCAGTTTGATTTGCTGTTATTGGATTGTTGCATGCTGCCTGTGAATGACTTTGGTAGCTTTTAGAAGGAAATGAAAGAATTCAGGATGCGTGTAGTAAAAGAACATTTCAGCCTCTTTGACATATCTGATAGGAGATTGCTATGAAGACAGTATTACAGGTTAATCTGACATGACTGCCATAATAACAGATGAGCATTAATGAACATTCCCTCTTTGTAACAGTGGAACATCTTTGATGCGTAATGGTTGGGTCTCTGCAAGGAGTGCTTTGTAATTTTCTTAACAGTATAGTCCTTTGAGTCACTCTTTCCAAAACTCCTCTGGGCATTCTGTATTAATGTTACAACTATAAATATCAACTATGACTTTAATTCATCACGTATAGGGGGCTAAAACCCCCACAAGCAAGCAAAGTTAAATACTCCAGCAGCCAAATCTACAAGTGTTTGTGTACTGATTATTTTTTTAGTGTGTAAGACCTGAGGATCAACAAGTTTATGGAAAAAAAAAAAAAACAACCAAACCCCCCCCAACCGCGCCCCCCCCCCCCCAATTTAGACTAGATTTTGAAATCACTTTTACATAGCTCCTAACTTTTTTTAAACAACAATAAAACCAAACTACCACCCCCTTCTAACTATTGGCTACTTCCTCCAATTCTTGTTCTTTACACTCTGAAACCTCGCGATGTTTTTCCTTCCATGGCAAAACTGCACACTTTAGCAAACGGTTTTGCATTTTCAGGTATACTTTTGTTAATGCATTTGTGATATTTATAGCCTTAATAGCTGTGCACAAAGTTTCGCAGGCCTGAAAAAAGTATTTTAAAGTTCAGTAAAGTCTGAGGTAATAGCAGATCATTTTGTATTATGTAATAAGCACTGCAAACTTGCTAGAAAAATGTGATAACTTTGGTAATCTGATAAAATTGATAAATGTGACAATGCTCAATTTTACACTGTATTAAAATAATGTGATCTGAAAAGTGCCTGGTTAACCCAGAAATTATGCTAGCAGCTTACACTGGTAGTTGCATATATGCTAAATTCAGTGGCAGTGAATTAAATATCTCCTAAGGCACTTGAAACTTGACAAGGCAAAGGATAATTCTTATGAAAGCTTGTATGAGCAGATGTAGCCAGAAAAGAGAACTGTCCCTATGGGACACCTCACTTGTTATATACAACTCCACTTTATTGTTTTCTTGTGTATAGGTCTGTCATAAAGAAAAACCTGTTGATCAGTAACACTTGAGGTTCTGTCATTGCGTCCTCAGTGCTACTATTCCTCCTTTTAATTTTTTCCAAAGAAGTTTCTTAGATGTAAAACCAGCAATTTCTGATAAACCCTGAATTGAAATCAGAATTGCAGTCAGTACGATCATCTAAATT